>NC_080421.1:107183931-107783931 GCF_029873635.1 Malania oleifera | reverse complement strand
CCTTAGGCAATCCACTTCTCATATTCTACCATTACAATTAACCAATACGTTAAATGTGACAACTCATGCAGTAATACTATGGCACAAAAAGAATACAATAGGGAGCTAGTGGATACCATTGAATTTGTCAGCCTGTATTTTAATTTCAATGTGAGCAGCATGCAATTCTCACACACAAAAGGGTCATTGCCATTATTTCAATATAGCTTCTTATTATTATCATTATTATTAGACCCGACACTTAGCATTTAAGTCGACGCTCAATTTGAGTAGCAAAATAACTCTTAAAGAGCGTTATAGTGAACACATGGTGGACCGAGGTCTCCCTCTTCCTTCTTTGTTTCCTTTTTTAGAATAGTTTTTATCACAATCAACAACTCATACCAACACCTCATATAATAGAGGCCACATTAATATTTGATTTTTACCATAAAATATGCAAATTACATTTTCCCGACAAACTATTACATGAGGGAGCATACTTCTTGCCCACATTAAACCTTTCAATTCGCGTAAGTGTTTGTATTTATATTTAGAAGTGTAAGTACAGCAATTAAGTTTACATGAGTATGGCTAGGAGTTTGGAGAGAGGAGAACTACTAAAATAATCAAGGTCCTAGATCAAAGACATCTATCATGTTGTGACTGAATTAACGCGTAGTCTATCCAAATGAGATAATAGACACTTTGCATTTTATAATTATCTTGGTACCTCGATGATCACAGCTGTGGACGGACTTATTGTTTTCCATTTTTTTTTTTTTTTTCTGGTAGGGCGGTATTCCTCAATCTAAAGGACTAATTGGAGTACTAATTAAGGATCCCTCAATGGACTCCAAGGACCTTTTTTGAATCTCAAGTCGAGGACCTTTTCAAGCTCTAAGTCAGTATCGATATATTATATAAGCAATGTAATCATAATTCTCTAATATCTTAAAGTCTGTCCTAAACAATATAAAAAAATCTCCTCCGAGCATCTCCTAGTTTCAATGTCCATATAGTTGAATGTTCCCCATTGATTTAGAAGTTGTAACCTTTATATAGCGGTTATAAACTCTTAGTACCCCTCCATAACTTTGCTTTGAACTACAAAAATACCCGATTAACTTTTGAGCATCTTACTATTTACCCTTGGCCTTAGACCATGCTTGAGTGCATTTTTTCGCCATACAACAATATAGTTTAGTATGTAAGCCATCAAATTCTTTAATAATAAGTATTTTTTACATGTCCTAGTCATCAAAATCTTCTAATATAACTACTTTGTTCTCAGGAACAAAGATTGTGCAAACCTTAGAACTACTTGGACCACCAGGTCCCGTCCTATCATTGCTCATTTTCAGAGTGTCGTTTACATATGGTTCCACCTTTCTGCTAATTGCACAGGAAGTTCCCATGAGAGTCAAAACTTGGTGGCGTAAATAGTCATTGCTTCAATCCTAAATACCTGTGTCCTCATCACTGCCTGAGTGCATTCTCATTTCTCAATCCTCACACAATGACTACTGAGGGAGCAGAAATTTCAAGCTTGAATCGAAATTTGCATGAATTGAACCAAAACTCAATATAATTTTATATTGCATATTATTTAAATTCACAAATCTAGATCTAAAACTTAAAACCAATGCTTTCAAACGCAAAATAAAGATAAATCTTCCCAAATTAAATTCCACTCACCTGCAACATCATGGGCCATAATATTGCAAGCCCACACACATGGCAGCAAGACAGTAGGGAAGGAAGGAGTCGTGGGTCATGTGTCCTGCTCTCCCTTTTACTGTCACATGAGCCTATAATTGCCAGTAGACCATGATGAAATAACTCAGTTCACCCGCAATACATCTACATCTCGGTTTGAGTCTGTTGGTGGGCTATCCAGTGGAACAAATTATGCATCATTTGGAAGGCAGGAATGAGCCCTCAGAAATGGATATGTTATTTTGTTTTATCCAGCATTGGATTGCAGGACCCAGGAATATATCTCCAAGAATGATCACCATGTCTATTCTATTGTGTTTGGAAGACGATGATCACACATTGAAATTGAACACAAACAAAGGATGCTGATAATTATAAAACACCTGATTATAAATAATATTCATTTCAACTTCAACGCTTGAAGAAAAACACAAGAAAAGCTTATAATTCCTTTGAATCTCCTGTTATTATTAACAATCAATGCAATAAGTAATAATAATTCAGCAAGTGCCATCAAGCATGAGTTCTACTCACTTGTTGCTAGTCAGGATCTTTCAGAATCCAATGACTGGGATCAATGATTAACTACCAGAGCGGACAAGTGCTACTGAGTATTTAACATGCAAACCCACCTCAAAACAAATCCAATTGAGTTCTACCATCTTGATGCATTTGCACAGGCACTTGGGCCATCGTTATTTCAATTACCAGAACTGCAAGATGGAAAAAGACTAAAAATAAATGCCCGAACAACACATGCTTGAGATATACAAAACTTACAATTCCTATACAGCCAGCAAGAATGCATGAATCATGAAAAGCAGAGTCCATGCAATGGAAGAATCTCAAACAGTCAATTTCAGATTGAATGTTAATCTTTTCATTTATTTTGTTGCGGTAAAGAGGCACAATGTTAAATGAGCTCAGAGTTCAGCTAGGCTGATAGGTTAGAGATTCTAGCAAGCCATTATTCATCTTGATGGAAATCAGCTAACTTAATCCAAATGCAAAGATGTGTGCCTGCTCGATGGCTCACTGGTTCTTCCACCCATCTCTCATCTTCTCTCTTATATCTCCTCTCAAGCACTCTCCCTCTCACAATTATCCTTAATTATTTCCTTACACTCATCCTCGCCTTTCCAAATTTAAAAAATGGTGTTTAAGCCCATTAATTTCAGCAAATAAAAATGAAAATCTCAGTCAATTAATATTTTAGCTGCCGTATTTCAGCTGTACGTTATAGGAAAATGAAAATTTTGTGCAAATTTGCAAATATCTGTCAGTATTTCATTTGTTTCCCTTCGCTAAGAAATTGAGGAGAGCCAAAGTTCCTTCAAAAGGTAAAGGCTTTTGTGTGGATAGCAATTCATAAACAGTTTAAACCAACAATCATTTGCAAGGTTTGAAGACCATATATCACTCTCCCTCCATAACTGTGTGCTATGTGTTGTGGCAGTAATGAGGATGATGCTCATTCTGCACGGCCCAGTAGCTTGGCTTGTCGGGACCAAGTACCTAGAACATGGAACATTCAAGACTCATGGAACAGGAACAGGAACAGGATCGAAGTACAGTACATGCTCTAAAACATCAAACATTACTTCAATAAATATATTGGTCAAAAATGTGTGATGGGTACTTGTATATTTTGGCAAGGATGTTGAGATGTTTCTAAATCCAGAATAGTTTTTCTTTTCTGAAATAGACTAATAATGACCAAGGGTAGAATTACAATGTAATAGTTGATAAAATAATATGCTATGGAAAAGACATGAATTAAAACTTTGGATCATTAGATTTAGAATTCCAAAACGAAAATGTACCAAATTTTAAAACGTTCATACCAATCCATGGTATGCTAGGGTGTCAGTGTTTTTTCAGAAACTATGGTTAGGGCAATGTTGGGTGTGTGCCATTTTTCATTGGAAGCTTCCTCATTGATTGATTTTAGAGATTTTGGAAGGTGAACATAAGGGGCGGTGTGCAATTCTCACAGCTATCTGGGTTATTTGCATAGTGAAAGGTGCACCTAGGCACGAGGTGCACTGGAGGTGATCAGGCTGGTGCCTCACAAGGCCAAGGCAAGTTGATCTTTAAAAGGTGCAGTGAGGCACGAGGCACAGCAAGACACGGCTCACACTTAATCACATTATACTTTGTTTCTTTATTTTTTTATTCTTCCCTTTTAATCTCAGCCATCTGTTTTCTTATTCTTTATTTTTTTGGTTTTTTATGGAATTTCTGCCACTTTTTTCCTGACATATATACTCAGCTGCTCTCAGACTTCTTTCTTCTTTTCTTTTTCTTCTGGCCTGCGTGATGCTCCCAGTCAAAGCTGCAAACCAAACCCCCCCCCCCCCCCACCCCCTTTTTTTGTCTTTTGCTGTCTTTCTTTCATTATTGTTTTTTTGGAATTTATGTTTCTTTTCCTGAAATTTCTGTTCTGCTGCCCCTCATTCTTCTTCTTCTTCTTCTGAAAGCTCTACTGCTCTGCACCACCTCTTTGATGTTCCTTTTTTTTTTTTCCCAGGAAGCATTTCTTTTTCTCGGCATTTCTGCTTCTGTGTTATGGAATTTCTGGCATTTCAGTCAGAGTTGCACTGCTGCTTCTTCTGCTGTTTTTTAATTTCCCTGCTGCTTATTTCTGCTTCTATTTTGTGGAACTTATGGCATGACCAGCGCATATTATTGAAAATTTTTGTTATAGTATTCATCTTTATGTCCTAGCATTGAGTGTTTTTGATATTTTAATATCCAAATATGAGTACTAATGTGTTTAAAAATCAAAGAATCTATATTTAGGGTATTTTACAAATAATCTTAATAAATGTGCGCCTCACGGCTTGCTTTGCAACTTGCGCCTCACACCTAGGCTCCAGGTACCCTTTGGTCCTCAGTGCGCCTTGAACCTTGGACTACTATGATTACTTGACTATTGAGAAATGCCTAGATTTTTTCAAGATCATGGTTTATCTGTAGATTTTATTTGAGACAGAATTGTTTTTTCATAGCAGATGAGCCAGGATTGTGTCTTCTGTGTCCATATGGTTGCTCATTAGAGAGAGTTTTGGCTTCTGCACTGCCCAATAGCTAGGTGATTATGGAACAAACTATTTGGTTTGTTGGGACAGTGTTGCATGTGCCATTATTCATTTAAAAGCTTTCTGGCTGATGATTTTAGAGGTTTTGGAAGGTGAAGAATAAAATAAGGATATTTTGGTGGTGTGCAATTCTCATTGTTATGTGGGTTATTTGGCTGGAGAGATGCCCAGATTTTTCAAGATCATGATTTATCTGTAGATTCGATTCGAGATAAGATTGCTTTTTCGGGTAGCAGATTTGAGACAGGATTGTGTTTTCCACATCCATATGGTTGCTCATTACAAAGTGTTGGGTTTTTGCAATACATATTTTCCTGATATTCAATGCAATTGGCTGATTCTTTTGGCTGAGTCTTTGATTTCTTTTTGCATTAGCTTCTTTTGTTTTCTCCTCCATTTTTTGATGATTCCTCATCCTCTTTGTACATTATACTTAATAAATTTATTTTTCTATCACAAAAATATGGCAATAAAAAGAAAATTTTTAACCACCTCTAAATACAATATAATCTAACATAGAAAATCAGGATTACCAGCATGTACCACCGGGGCAAGACATGTTGCGATTAAGCAGGTACCTTCAGCCTGAAACCCTTCCCTGAATTGCCTTATAGCATTGAAGACTGCAAAGAGGGAGCTTTGACTTAGAATCTCGATATTTGTACGGATTAGTACAAGATGGACCGGCACATTTTTCACGTGGAGGAGGGTAACTGAAAATCCAGATGAGAAATCCTCAAATCATCACCAAACAAACATCAATACCATTTATGCTACTGCATTTTTTATTGACTATTTACCTAGAATCTGAAAGGGGGAAGTACCTGCAAGGTTTGGAATCAAATATACTAGGCAGGCCCATATCTTTGGGGAATGTCACAGTAGTGCCAGTAGGACCCATAACCCATCTGACCGTGTTTGATGCAAGCGTTAGAGCATTGGCAGCCTTCTCCTATATGGAACAGCAGAATAACAAAATAAAACAAACAATTAAACAGGATGTAGAAAATACAAATCATCTGGCACATCCCAATACCTGAGCCAATTCTTCCCGGCGCTTCTTCATTTTATCTTCCCGCTTCTTCCTACTGGAATCTTGACCGAGTATTTTTCTAATTGCTTCAGCCTACAAAATTCAGTCCAGACAAGCATGTTTTAATTTCTGAAGATCTAGGGATAATCAAGAAAATTGTTTGGAAACACAGAGCACAAGTGGAAAACCTCAGATTCCCTAGCTGCCTTCTCAACTTGCATTCTACGTCTCTGAGCAGCCTCAGCCTTCTTTAGTTGCTGCTCCACTTCAGAGAGTTTCTCCTTTTGCTCTTCAATCAACAGAAGGGAGGAAAAAAACTCGTAGGTGAAGGAGTTCAATTAATAAATGCAGTTTTAAGCAATCTTTATAGGGTAAAGGCAAATAGTTATAAATGCTCACTTCTAGACGGGGCATTAGGCAACCCATTTGGAAACTCGATCAAGCTTGCACCAGGTGCAGAAGCATCTTTGCCGGACTGAAGGGCCCGCTGACGCGTCGTTAGAGTCATTTCCCTCTTACCTTCCATCAAAACTTCAACAGATTCTTTCCTTGGTCTCTTCCTCCTATTTTTACCTTCAAGTTCACAATCAGACACTGGATCATCTTCTTCCTCATAATCTGTATCCTCAGATACATCAACTGACCTAGACTTCTTACTTTCTTTGCCCAACCTTGAAATATCGTTCGATTTATCATCATGCTTCCCCTCAACCGTCCTTGAAACCCTAGATACCCTTCGCTGTTTTTTGTTTAATTCTTCCTCATCATCTTTATACACTGCAGTAAGTTTTGATGTCTTTAGCTTCTCCAGGTACCGGATCTCATCATCCTCGTCATCGTCATCATCAAATGCCCCATCCATTATGCGCCTCTTAGGGACCCGCTTGCTCTTACGAACTGGCTCCAACTTGTCTCCATTTTTTATCCTCCCCATCAAAGAATCCTCTTTCCCAAGATTAAAACCAACTCTTGAGAAATCCTTCCATGGTATTCCCTGCAAGCCACTTCTTTTATTTGAAAGAGGGGAATGGTTATCGTCTGAATTCTCCTGCAATAAAAGCGCTTTTAAATGGAAGATTTTGTTGGTTCCAAGAGTTACTTAATGACGAGACCATTTATTGTTGAAATACAAAAGCTATAAATACAGAAGATTCTTTTCCCACAGAAGCAGAGCATGGAATTACTTGTCTATTCATCCAATTAATGAGCCAAATCTAATTTAGTCACAAAATCTACATTAATAGCAATTCAACGATCGCATATATAATCAAGGGTGAGACAATTTAAAATGCCATTAGCATCTCTAAAATATAATTTTCCTTAAAGAACCCAGCATGGGATTCTTCAAACTCTACTACATGGGCCACGTGATTCATTGGTTGGGCAAGAGAAATACCGTAGGAAAAATTATAGGAAGCAACAGCTGAATACCTGAGAAATCAGCTTCTGCTGCACATGTGAAGCGTCTGAAGATTTAGAACTCTTTCTGGAAGATCCATCCCCCATAGCACCATTATTTGTACAGTTGGCTTGAATAGTACGCGTAACCCCACCAACCTTAAGTTTTACTTTTTTAACCTTGCTTTCATTTCCTGATCCATCAAAATGAATATCTGACTGCCTAAAACTCTGATTTTCATAATTGTTTCCACTAATATCTACATTTTTTGACAGCGATTCCAAACTTTTCTTCATCTTGTTTGTGCTTTTCCAATTAGCAGGGGCAAGGACACCTTCACTACAACGTTTTTTATTTGAACTTTGTCTCTGCTCAGTGCCATCTCTCAAACCACCATTGCTGTACAAGGCTTTCAACCCTCCATCCTCCCCTTTAATGTTTCTATCAGTTTTTTCATCTTCTACTTTGCTAGAAGAAACAGCTCTAGATGCACAATGATTAAGATTGAACTCTTTCCGCCTAGAAATGGTGTCATAACCCCCATTCTCATCACTGGAGAGCTTACTCACATCATCTGAAGGCGGTGTTGACGAGGAGGTTGAATGATCATGCCTTTCAGTAATTAACTGTGAATCAGGTCGAGGGCGACGGAATGTTTGGCTCCTCTTTTTTCTTATTGTTACAGCATTCCCAATACCATCAAAGCGCGGACTAACAAACTCTTCCATTAGGTTAAAAATGGATGTTGTAGCCCAGGTTAATGCTGCTGCTACTCACACAATGAAATTGAGTAGGCCCACAATGCAATGTACTGCACTACGTCTAAAATGGATATGCCACAGGAAAAGACCTATCAAAAAAATGTGACAGAAACCACAAGCAAGTGTAAGTACCTTGTTTCTAACTAAGTCCAACAGTTGGTGTCATCAATTTACAAGTATAATAACTAATAGAAGAGGTAATCAGGGAAAAAAATTATATATAAACACCCAAACCCCCCACCCCCACCTTAGAAACCAAAGGCAACTATAAATACCTTGTTACCAACAAGTCCAACAATCAATGTTATCATTTTAAAAGTAAAATAATTAATAGCAGAGGTAATTAGGGGAAAATTTTTCAGTAACATCCAACTACCTTGGGGCGTGCAGGGGGCGGAACCACCAAAAAGAGAAAGAAAACAAAAAGAGATAAAATCACTAGAATAGTTAAGTGACAAAATTAAAAAGCTTATTTAAATGAAAAAAAAAAAAAACTTGAACAATACAGGGCAATGTAAAAGAATATGCAAGTGAGTTACAACCCACATGCTGTGAATAAGTACAAACCAGTTCAAAATAAACATAAACCCCAATGCCCGCAAGAGAACCAAGGTCCAAGACAGGCAAGACCACCGGGACAAACATATACACAGAAATTTAAAAAACTAATAAAAAATATACATGTACATAAGAAAAAATAATAATAAAACTAAAAATTTTATCTTTACATTTTGAATAAAAAAAATCTCCAAACGCATAGATAAACGGAGAAAAGGTAGTAGAATTGAATGAAACAAACGGGGAAAATCCACCCAAACAGACCCATCAATCAAAAAAGAAGAAATCAAAAGCGCTTAAATGAAAAACCCCTAATTTCGCAAAAATCAGCCGGCCCAAATCAATGTAGTACAAAAATTACAAGAAATTGAAAGCAAGCGCGCACACCAAACCACATAACAAAAACACAAAGAAATTGATAGCAAACAAACAAGCAAAACCAAAACAAAATTCCATCGATCGCCACAAACAAAGGAAACCCAGAAAGCATACCGCACATAAATTGAAAAATTCGCACAGAAAAGCTTCCGCAATCGAAACGTTACCTCGTAGCGGGAAGAAAACTTCGAAGCCAGACGCCCCTGTAAGGAACCAACAAATGGAGAAAAGAAAAGCAAAGGAAAGAAATAGGTAGAGGTAAGAAGAGAAGAGGGAGACGACAGAAAGAGGATTGGATCGAGAAAGGCCGCGGATAGAGGTGGGGCAGAGGAACGGGTAGAGAGAGAGAGAGAGAGAGATTGGGATAAAGAGAGTACTAGTTGTGGAAGGGCAAATATTAATCTTCACCATTTTTTTGATATAGCAGGACGACCCTGTGTGAGTTTTTTGTTGGACAGCCTTGTCGATGCGGTCACCCCCCCCCCCCCAGGTCACCCTCTCTCTCTCTCTCTCTCTCTCTCTCTCTCTCTTCCTCCCTCTTCGACCTTCTCCAATTTCCCTCCTCTACGCACGGTTTTGCTGCAAGTATGTGCGCAGGTTAAGACTCTATGCGCCCTCCAGCTTACGTTAGAACTACCCCTTTCAGTCTTTCTCTTATTTTTTTAATCTTTTAATGCTCTCACTGCCTTTTGCTTGGGGGGACAAGAATAGAGGAAATCTAAATGCAAGACACAAAACTAAATAGGACAAAGGTTTTATGTTTGGTGAATCCGACACTTAATATGAATAGATCTTAAATGGAAAGATTATAACTTTTTAATAAGGCTAAGAGAATAGAAAATGATAAGAGAAGATGATTCAAATGCAATGTGTATGGTATTGATATTTTGCATGCTAAGATATTTTTCATATGATATCAAAATATTAATGTAGGTTAAGTGAAATGGATTGTCTTTAAATGAGATATTTTTACTCATTACATATTTTGGGTATCGCTATCACGATCTCATGTTCTTGTATTCATACATAACATATACAAAAGAGCTCTAAAAGGCAACCTTGGAGGGGCATAATATGCATATGAACATACCATGCTTGAAGCTCTTATAAAACATTGATTCAATTATGGAGATGTTATAAACATACTTGAGTGTTACTTTGACCATATAGTGTATCTAAACACATATTCAAGTGGCAATCTTAGAAAGAAGGGGAATAAGGTTTCTTGGACATATTGATTGTTCCTCTTACTAGAGCGAGAATGATAGGAAAGCTTTCTACAGAGGGAACACCCAGTGATTGTGTTATCACCCTGTGTATCCTAACAGGGCATTCAATGAAATAAGCCCCACCAAAAAAGCTCCATGCGGGCTCTCAACATCCTAAAGGATTTATTGGAGTTCCATATGAAATTAGGAGCCCCTAAATGACATTATATGGAGTATGATATTGCTCATTACCCTTGAAAAAAGGTTGGGATTCGCATTTGTTGTCCTTTGGGTTTATCCCATCTAGTCATTGTGTGAATCATTCGCAAACTCTTGGATTTGGAGGAAAATACTGAAAATTGAATCTTCAGTAATATTCATTCATCAAATTTACAATTGGAAATGGAAAGGATGAATGCATATTGCATGACAATTGGCATCCACATAATCCATTGCTTGATCACTATGGCCCACACTTGCAGATAGAGTTGGGGAATCACAAAATTTTATGATGTTGAATAAATAATTAAGAGTCAATAATGGAATTTTTCAAGGAGATTATCTCAAGATATATTATCAATGAAGAGTGTCATCACTTTTATTAAAGATGCTAGAAAGGAAGACAAGATCATATGGATACTAAGTCTATTGACAAATTCTCAATTTCTTTGGCTTGTGAATCAACTAAAGACAAATGGGCAAATTTACTCTAGACCGAACATGTTATACCAAGACATTCATTTATCTATCGTGAAGGGAAAAAAAATGATCTTGCATGCATATTGTGTGCGTCTACTATTGAAATAAGAAGGCCTATGTTCTTTTATTGCAAATTAATTCAATAAAATCTATAACAAAATATGTTCTAAATTCATAGTACAAACGGTTTATGAATTGGAACAATAATCTAGATTAGTTAACTAGCCTCGGTAACTCAAAAAATGTAGTAAAAATGGCATGGTATGCAACAATATACCATGCCTAGAACATGAGGAACTCAATCCTTTATAAGCATGTTCATAAAGCCAAAGTTGATACAAAACACATATCACAAAAAATCATCAAGGATGTAAAACCCATATGCCTAAATATGAAAGAATTTGAATTCATAGCTAAAATTTAGAAGTCTGGCTATTTTTTGTCATCTTTTGTTGAATTGATTATATTCTTCCCAATGTTGGTAGTACATGCATTTTATTTTTTACCAATAAAAGAATGTCAATAACTCAAAAAATATAATAAAATTGGCATGGTATGCAACAATACACCATGCCTAGAAAATGAGGAATTTAGTCCTTTATATAGATGGCAAAGCGGATACAGAGCACATACCTTAACAAATCATCAAGGATGTAAAATTGATATGCCTAAACGTGAAATGATTTGAATTCATAAGCTAAAATTTATAAGTTTGGCTATTTTTGTCATCTTTTGTTGAATTGATTATATTCTTCCCAATTTTGGTAATATATGTTAAAAATAACTTTAATCCATAGAACCTAATAACCCAAGATCATCATGTTATTCAATTAAGAAAACTAAACACGGAATAAATGTCTGGATCCATAGATGTGTCTGATTTGATTGTCCAACAGCCTTTAGCGGAGAGTTTTGATCTTCCACAGTCAAATTCTTAAGTGTCTCACTTGTGTTCTTCTCTTTAGATGGGAAAAAGAAAGAATGTGAAACTGTTTCTAATTTGACTTGGGACCATAGGCCTATTAGGTTTTCCTTATGTACTAGGTTATTTTAGAAGTCCATCAGTACTAAAATAACTGAGTATTGGGTTTCTACACATTGTAAAGTTCATACCCAATAGATGTTAAAATAGTCCAGTAACATAATTGCTTTTAAATATGTGAGCCCACAATAGGAAATTAAAATTCCCTAACAATCTCCCACTTGGGCGACGCATAAATATCGAAAACAATTATATTACCCAAACATTAACTATACACAATATGGCTATTATCCTTATAATATCTCCTTAATTCAATCTTGTTCATCTCATATACTAGCATGGGATCAAATAGGCATTTGTTACACTTATATTCGTAATTAAACTCATCAATGGTCACCACACTAATACACTCAATAGCATAGATCGAGTATGGATGTGTAGCATGATAATATGCATGCTCTTTAACCTTAATATGCTTATCCCAACTGGTCCTACCTTATTCCTTATGAGATCAACCTTATTTCCTTAGTCCTTAGCTCTTCCAAAAGGAAGATAACATTCAGAGTCAAAAATACATAAAAATGCATTCCTTTATTACTTTATTTCTGCAAAAAAAAATAAAACCAAATACAAACTCCCACTAAACTGCAACATCATCAAGAAAGACAACACCCATATGAGCAATGTGCTTATGAAACACCTTGGGTGGTAAACCCTTGGTTAGTGGATTTGCAACCATGGAGTTTGTCCCAATATGTTCTATCGTCACTTGACAACTCTGAACCCTTTCCTTAACCGCCAGAAACTTGATGTCAACATGCTTTGACTTGGTGGAGCTTCTATTGTTATTCGAATACAACACCTCAAACTTTTTTCACAATGGATCTTGAGCAATTTTTCAACCCCGTCCAAGATATGCAGCCCCGTGACAAAATTTCCCAACCAAATTCCTTGATTAAAGTCCTCGTAGCATGCTATAAATTCTGCTACCATGGTCGAAGGAGCTATGAGAGTCTTCTTAATACTCTTCCAGGAAATAGAACCTCCAGCCAGCAGATAGATATAGCCCGAAGTGGATCTCTTGCTGTCTTGGCGTCTAGCAAAATCCGAATCAGAATACCCAATAATCCCAAGTTGATTTAATTTCCTGTAAGTGAGCATGTAGTCTTTTGTTCTCTGAAGATACCTCATAACCCTCATAGTTGCCTTCTAATGATCCAATCCTGGGTTACTCAAATATATGCCTAAAATTCCAACTATGTAGGCCAAATCCGGACGCGTTCATACCTGGCATGCATAAGACTCCCAATAGCTGACGCATAAGGAATCTTCTGTATTTCCTTCTTTTCAACCTTAGTCTTGGGGCATTGACTAAGACTGAACCTTTCTCCCTTAGCTGTGCATGTATCTCCTGGGTGACAATCTTTCATGCCAAATCTAGCAAGTACCCTTTCGATATAGCTCTTTTGTGATAACCCAAGTATACCTAGAGAGCGATCTTGACGTATCTGAAATCCTAATACAAAAAAGGCATCCCCAAGATCTTTCTTCTCAAAATTTTTGGTCAGAAATCTCTTGACTTTGTGCAATAAGCATATATCACTACTCACCAGTAATATGTCATCGATATATGAAACCAGGAATACTTTCACTGACCTTATGGTATACACAATCATCAATCGAATGTACCTTAAAATCATACGAGATTATTACTTGATGAAACTTATGATACCATTGACGAGAAGCTGTTTGAGCCCATAGATGGATTTCTTTAATTTGCAGACTATATTTTCCATATTTCCATGAATAAAATTTTCAGGCTGCACCATATAAATTGTTTCATTAATTTCACCATTGAGAAACGTTGTCTTTACAACCATCTGATGAAACTCTGAGTCCAAATGAGCCACCAATGTCATTATAATCCTGAAAGAGTCTTTCAATGAAACCGGAGAGAAAGTCTCTTTATAATTAATGCCTTCCTTTTGAGTGAATCCCTTAACAACTAGATGTGCCTTATATCTCTTAATATTACCCCTTGAATCCCTCTTGGTCTTAAATATTCATTTGCAACCAATGGGCTTCACACCTTCGGGTAATTTGACAAGATCCCAAACGTCATTTGCTTTCATGGAATTAATCTCATCATTCATGGCATCAATCCACTCCTGAGAATTAGAACTTTGTTTGACTTGATGGAAGTTGATTAGACCATCTTCCACCACACCTATGTCAAACTCATGTTCTTGGAGAAAGACAATATAATCATCTGAAATCGCACTTCTCCTTTCTTTAGTGGATCTCCTTAATGGCATCACTTCTTGAGATTGCTGAGTTTGCTCTTCTAGAGCAATATCCTCATTTTGTATAAGGAGTACAATGGTATTGTCTTGTACTGTTTCTTGAACAGGTTCAATAACAATACTATGAAAAGAAAAAAATTCCTCCTCAAAAACAATATCCCTAACCTTATCTCCCCCACAAACTCAACTTCTTTAAGAAACATAGCATTTCCCATCTCAAAGAAGGCCCTTGTCAAGGAATCATAAAATTTATAACCCCTTGACCTTTTAGCGTACCCAACAAAGTAGCAACTAATTGTCCTTAGGTTCAGTTTCTTTTCATTAAGCCTATGAGGCCTAGCCTCAACCGAACAACCCCAAATGTGTAAATACCTAATACTTGACTTTTTTTCCACTCCAAAGTTCTTAAGGAGTTTTAGCTACTGCCTTACTTGGCACCCTATTTAGTATATATGTTGTAGTCTTTAGTGCTTCGCCCCAGAGAGATTTTGGTAAAGAAGAATGACTAATCATACTTCTTACCATGTCCTTAAGCGTCCTGTTTCATCTCTCAACAACACCATTCATGCTAGGTTTTCCTAAAATGGTGTACCGTGGGATGATACCGCATTCCTCTAGGAATTTAACGGAGGGTCCTGGATGTTGTTCTCCTGATCCGTCATATCTACCATAGTATTCACCCCCACGATTAGATTTGAAGGCCTTAATTTTCTTGCCTAGTTGGTTCTCAACTTCGACTTTGAAAGCCTTGAACACGTCCAAATATTGTGACTTCTTATGTATCAAATAAAGGTACTCATAGCGAGAGTAATCGTCTATGAGCATGATAAAATACTGTTGTCCATTCCAAGAAGCTGAAAGGAATGGACCACATATATCAGTATATATCATTTCTAAGAAACCTAAGGCTCTATTGGCACCTAAATTTCTTTTGTTTGTCAGTTTTCCCTTAATTCATTCGACACAAACAATAAATTCTGGTAAGTTAAGGGATCTCAAGATTCTGTCTGATACAATCCTTTCCATTCTCTATTTAAAGATATTTCCTAACTGCTTATGCCATAAGGTGGCAGAATCCTCCTCTGTTAATTTACGTTTAGTACCTCGTGAACTATTATGCAAGGACTCATTATTAGAGGCAATAGTATCTAACATATATAAATTGCCAACTAAAGATCCTGTTGCAACCATATTTGAATATTGAAAAAGACAAAATTTATTATTTATGAAAGAACAAGGATAACCAAATTTGTCCAATTTATAAATTGAAACCAACTTCCTTCTAAAAGACAGTACCACATATGTCTCTTCCAAATCCAAAATACAACCTGTAACGACCTGCTAATAAAATTTTTATATATGCATATAAACTTATATTTACACTACTATGTTACCTGCTGATATAAATCTAACTATAACCTAAGCAGCGAGAAGCTGAGTTCACATGAATCCACAACCACATATATACAATATAATACCAGAGTGCTAGACTATTCTCAAAATACATATATCCCACTGAACAAGGCTATACAAAAATACTCTCCTCCCCAAAAGGACTCACCTTGCTGATTGGACAGCACTGTAGCCTTTCTACCTGCGAGCCTGGTTTGCTCGCCTAACTGGATCACTTGAAAAATGTCAATTTATTGGGATGAGACAACGCTCAGTAAGACGAAATATACTATTGTTAGTGTGTGGCAAATGAGTTACATGCTTGTAAAATCTGTTTTAGAAAAAATACCATAAATAACACAACTGAATAAAACTCATATACCTGCTGCAAAATAAATCATACTTAGGTTGCTTAACATAAACTAATTTTTCTGAATATTATTTTCATAATACTGCTAATATCTATAGGTAAGACTATTTTCTGTAAAGCTAATCATACGTATATATAATAACTGAGAAAATTCCCCAAATGGATTACTGAATGTCATGATTTAACCCCTCATGTCAGGGTTGTGCAGCTCGAAGGCGGGACCTAACCTAACTGGCCAACCAGGGTAAGTTAACTAAACTCCGACAGTCAGATCAGCCCCCTCAACCCATATCTGATGGGGAACCTGTCCACAACATAGGCACGATTACCACATACTATCTGAGTAGTGGTTGCACTCTGAACTGAATATAACTACAGTACTGTACTCTGCTGGCTAAATATGGTCCATCGGGGTTTGATACTATATATAAATAACTGATATTCCTAAAATACTGCTTTTACCATGATTTTGTAACAACTGAAGTAACCATAACATTATATAAATCAATGTGAATAAACTGTAATAACTGAATATCCGAGATATCTGCATAACTAAATAACTGAAGTATCTGATTAACTATAGTAACTGAATGTTATGGTTCTGTGGTTCGTAATCATAATATTCTGAAAACACTATAAAATACAAGTTTCTGTAAGTATATTGAAAATCATGGTATTCTGAAAATTTTATAAACCCTGTGCTGATCTAATATTAAACTCATGCCACACAATTAAATATCAATATTATCGGGCTTTGAAAACTATATATATGGTCTGAATAATAATTTTCTAAAACATATGATTAGTACTGAATCATAATGAATTGCCTAGCATAGCATATTTCACTCACCTAATTCCTGCTAAAATCCCTTACTGTGACGAGTCCTACACCCGCAGGGTTCCCCACTCAACACCCTAGAAACAATATTTATCAGAACAAAATATCACTATTTCTTCAACTACTACATTTCCTACAACTGGTGAAAAGTCAAATATTGCATAAAAGACCTTACCCTGAATTTGGGATGAAATTCAATTTCGTCCCACCAACAATCTGCTCGGGCAAACTTGGAGAGAACTTTCCCAAGAGCGTCGTGGTGACCTCAAATCATCGATCCAGTGACTAACGGGGCCGAAATCCAAGAGAGAAGGGAGAGAAACCATAGAGGAGAGAGAAAATGAGGATTTTGCTGATAATTTTCGTAAAAATCCGAGTTTAGGGCTATTTATACTATGGGCTTCGTCGACGAGCCATGTCACCTTGTCGACAAGGTCAAAAGGCAACTCGTCGACGAACTCTCCCCTTCATCAAAGAAATTCAGAGTTGCCTAAAACATCCTCTCAGTATCTTCTCGTCGACTAAGCGTACCCTAGTCAACGAGCCTAAAACACCACGTCGTCGACGGACGCGAAGCGTTCATCGATGAAGTCTACTGCTGCCTTTTTATTATATCCATTTTTCCTCTCTCTCTCTATTATTATTTAAGTACCATTATTCTTCGGGTCATTACACAACCATATTTAAATAACAATCTAAATATCCCAATTGACTCAACCTCAACTTTATTGTCGTCGCCTACGTAGATGAATCTTTCAGTATCAACCGGCTTTTGGCTTCTTAGGCAGCCTTGCATTGACACACTTGTGTGAGTAGTAGCACCCAAATCTACCCACCAAGTATGTAAAGGTACTATAACCAAATTAACTTCAGAACAAACTAAAGTTAGAAGCGTACCCTTCTTTTTCCGCCAAGCGTTGTAATCGGGACAGTCCCTCTTTAGGTGTCCTCCCTTCCTACAGAAGTAGTAGGCAAATTATTGGTATGGTTTCAGCCCTTTCGTTTTTTGCAAAATGTTTCTGTAGTTCTTCAAGGAATACCTTAGCATCATCCTCATCAGACATTGCGCCCCTGAATACTTCTAAAATAGAGTGTTTCATGATCATTAAGCTTATGCGATTAGAACACTCCCACCTCTCCAAGTCCCTTTTCATATCAGAGGTACTTGTATCCGCAAGGGCAGGAGGTCGTTCTATCCGTAGTGCAAGATCCAGATCCATACAACCTAGAACAATCATGACGTTCTCCTTCCAATTCTTAAAGTTGGAGCCGTTAAGCACCAGAATGGAATTTATGTTGGCAGAAATTGTAGTAGCAGATGCAGTAACTTAATGCAAAACAAAACCAAACAACATGCTTAGTCATAATATACAAGTAATATTATATTCCTAAATCAGTTCCATATATACATGACAAGTATATTAACAAATAAAAGTGGGTACCATCTGAAGATACCTAGTACAACATTAATATTCTTTTTTTGGATAGAATTATTAGCTTGTTAGTGTTATCCTTCATACAGTTATCAAATACTTACAATAAGTCTTATCAAACAACAAGCCTTTCTTTGGACTGACATGCAAGTTGTTTGGCCTACCAATGACCTTCATTTGGGCCAATCATTACTCACACAAACAACACACATACGTCCCTAATGTTTCAATATAAATGCATCTACATAATGGAGGTTACTTTGGCAACTTATTACTTCAATATACTTATACTAAAACACTAAACATACACAAATTACATTCGAAATTTTTTTTAATAGGCTTTGAAGGCTGAAGTCCCTTTTTATTTTTATTTTTTTTCTTTCCCAGACACTAAAAGTGAAGCACCACCCTTTTTGCCTCCTTTTTTTTTTTTTTATTTCGATTGGAATTACTCCAAATCAATCCTAAACCTTAAAAATCCCAAATTAGGGCTGAAAAAACATGATTTTAAGCATGAAAAATAAAATTCCTTTAACTCTAAAACATGCTTATCCATAAAATCATGCAACAATACATCAAATCTAGGTTTTCTTTAAACTTTATCATGCAAAACCTAGATCTAGAGTTTTAATACAATCAATATCATTCCTACATCAGATCATGTATAGTTTCTTAATCAACAATTTGATTAGGCTCTAATACCACTTGTTAAATTTAACTTTAATCCATAGAATCTAATAACCCAAGATCATCATGTTATTCAATAAAAAAACTAAACATGGAATAAATACTTGGATCCATAGATGTGTCTGATTTGATTTTCCAATAGCCTTTAGTAGAAAGTTTTGATCTTCCATAGTCAAATCCTTAAGTGTCTCACTTGTGTTCTTCTCTTTAGATGGGGAAAAGAAAGAACGTGAAACTATTTTTGATTTGACTTGAGGACTATAGCCTTATTAGGTTTTCCTTATATATTAGGTTATTTTAGAAGCCCATCAGTCCTAAATTAATTTAGTATTGGGTTTCTACACATTACAAAGTCCATACCCAATAGATGTTAAAATAACCTAGTAACATAATTGCTTTTAAATATATGAGCTCACAATAAAAAATTATAATTTCCTAACAATATATGCATTTATTTTTTACCAAAAAAAAAAAAATATGTAGGTAACTCAAAAAAATGAAGTAAAATTGACATGGTATGCAACAATATACCATGCCTAGAAAAGGAGGAATTTAGTCCTTTATAAAGATGTCAAAGCTAATAGAGAACAAATATCACAACAAATCATCAAGGATGTAAAATTCATATGCCTAAACATGAAAGGATATGAATTCATAGGCTAAAATTTAAAAGTTTGGCTATTTTTGATGAATGGATTAATTAAATTCTTCGTAATTTTTGTAATATATGAATTTTATTTTTTACCAAAGAAAAATGTATGTCTTGAATATAGTAAGACACCACTGTATTAAGAGCACCAACTTATATATGTTTAATGGCATGTACGTTGAATATAAGAATTCTATTCGGGTGCATGAGGGACCCTTACTGCCTAGGATGCGAACACAAAACCCTCACCATAAGATGCTTAGCGACCATCATAGTTGGGACAAGATTTATCATGACAACAATATGTTGACCTTATAGGTCACACCCGATTTTGATAATGACAAATACTTAGGTATTGGATGACTTTCAAGTGCTTGTGCAAGCTTAGATGAGCATCTCAAGGAATGACACTTGAAGTAAGACTTGAAGACCCTAAAGATTTTAATTGATATTATAAATTTAATTAAATATGGGTTTGTAATAGTAACTAGGGATATGGACTGTATTAATTACCTACATATCATGCATATAGGATATATGGTAAGCTTAGTAAGACCCTAGTATGACTCTAGGTCCCAACACTCATGCACTTACATCATACAAAATACAGGAGCGTTAAAAATGCACTTAATTGAATATGTTTAAGGAATTTGAGAGAGCTCGGGCGACTGAACCCAAGAGTTCAAAACTCCTTGGGCGCTCGAACTGTTAAGAAGTCAACAGTTGACTTAGGCTCTTGAGCGGCCGACATAAATTGTGCATACCGTCCACGAGCGCTAAACCACCTGAAAAGGATATCTCACCAACTCGAGCTATCGAGCGATTTAGATCAATTTAAGCCCCGGGCGACTGAACACACGAGTTCGGGCTACCGAACTGGGCACCCAAAAATCCGAAGAAATTTTTATAACTTTGATTCGGGCCACCGAATTGTAACTCGGGCTGCCGAACTAATTTAAAGGACATTTATAACTATATCTGTTCAAGCGACCGAACTACAGTTCAGCCACCCGAACCTCACCAGATTAAAAATAATTTAACTACGGTAAATATGGGTTACTTTGGGTTAATTACATTTAAACATTTTGGAACTTTTCTAAGAATTCCCAACAAGTCCCAAACGGTTATAATTTTACCCTTACCCATAAATATAGGCTCATTTGTGAGGATTAGCAAATTAATTAGCAATTTCATTAGCCAAAAATCCTCTCTTTTGAAAACACTCTCTTTTTCCAAATACTCTCAAATTTTCATTCCCTTGATACATTCTAAGATTGTGATAGCATTTTTAGAGTGCTTGTGATTGCTAGATTTTGCTAGAAACTCTCATTTGTGTGTGTGATTGTGATATTATATTTGGGGAGTTTGGCATAGTTTTATCCTATTGATTTCACATTATAAATCATTGTTGGGATAAACTTGCAAGCTTTAGGGTCTTTGCATAATTGTTATAAGGCTTCCATAGTTTTGATTTTTATTGTGCAAAAATATTTCCAAAAAGCAAAATATTTTCAAACTAGTAGTGTGCTTATTTCATTGAAAAAAATCTTATTGAACTAGTTTGAATATCCGATTGATATCTTTGGAATATTGATTTGCTATTGAAATGTGCTTTGCTTAAATTCCAATATATTGCTTGTATTGAACACTCTTGAGCATTTCATTAAGAATACCATATTGAGTGTTGTTAGCACAACTATTTGCATCACTGAGCTTACACTATATCCATATTATTGATGTGTATGTGATTGTGCGTATTGGGTACATATCTGCTTTACATGAAAACATAATCACTGTACTAGTTGATTGAGAAAATACTGTTGTATTCAGGGCATGGCTTGAGGGGGGCGGTAATCTAGCTCGGTAAGGATTGTGTAAAGGTTGAGGTCAACCCTGTGCTAATTGACCTGATTGTTTAGGTGTCGCTCCACTCGTTTAAGTGAGCATTATAGTAGTAATCCTTGTGCTTGTTAGTCAAGGCGAGGACGTAGGCAATTTGTCGAACCTCGATAACACTTATGGGTGTCACTTCTTTTTACTGTTTTTTGGTGCATGTTTAGTTGATTAAATTGCGCTATTTAATTTCTGTTGCATATTGCAACTGATTTATTTTACTTGCACTAGATTGTCTTTAGGGTTGTGAAAATACTAATGTTAGAATACTGACCTAGGGCGGTAATTTTAAAAATACCAATTCACCCCCGCTCTTGAGATCACGGTAAAGTTAACACAATACTTGATTACTAAATGGATCAATGAGTGTTTTCATGTATTCAGATGAGTACGCTTCGATAAGACTTGGTGTAGTATTGTTGCGCTACAAGTATGCTTTATTGAATATTTGGAAGACCAAGAGAAAAGTGATTCTTTTGGCCATGGGAGTCTGCCACCTATAATAATTCCCTCCATTTGTGGGGTATAATCATATTAACATTGTTGGCATCAACTCTATCTTTGAAACTCAATAAGTGACATTAAGTGAGATTGATCTGTAATGCCTCGAAAATTTTGACTATATTTTTTTTTCATTTTATTTAATAAATTATGATACCACTAACTATAAACAAAGTCAACCCGGACGGGTACTGGGGATACTCCTGTCCATATTCATGTCCTATCTATATAGCGGCAAACATAACACACCAAACTTTATATATAATACTAGAGTGCTAGAGTCTCTAAAATATACATACAAACTTTCCAAAAATCCATCAGAAATCTTAGGGATTTTCGAACATAACCTCAGACCCCAAAATAAAAACATTCCTTGTCTTCTTGAAAATACACCTCCACTATCTCAAAGCTCGCACTGTGTGGCTACCTGAATTACTTGAAATGTTTAAAATTCCTAGGGTGAGACACCTCTCAATAAGATGTTATACCAGTGTATAGCCGATGAGTTTTACACAAATAACATAACTGTTAATTTAATCTGTAACTGAAATAGCAATTTAACACAAACACGTAGTACAACTCACACCCACGCCATTTAAAATACACATTTTCTATTTGAACATACTTCCAATTGTACTTCATAGTTTCTGTTTTCGTAAATCTATGTATATATATATAACTGTGAAAACTTCCCTGGATGGATAACTGTAATCATGAATTAACCCCGTATGATCAAGTTGTGCGGCCCATGGGTTAGACTTAACCATGGCTGGCCTAACTATAACTCATCTGTAGTACGATTGGCCTGCTTAAGCTGGTCCTAACTACCAGGGAGCTCCTCTACTCTTCACTAAGACACAATTGACTGTCATCACCACACTCTTTCTGAGATGTGTGGTTGCACTATCTATACTGTATTAGCTACGGTACCGTGCTCTGTGTTCTGTTCTGGTCCATTAGGGTTCTGATACTATATAATACTATTTCTATCTATTACTGTTTTACCATGATTCTGTATAAACTGAAATACCATGATTCTGTAATAAATGTAATACCATGATTCTATAATAATTGTAATATCATGGTTCTATAATAACTGTAATATCATGGTTCTGTAAAAGCTATATAAAATTATGTAACAAAATTCTGTACTAATTCTAGTATTTCTCATGCCACACGATTTGAGTAATGCTCATAATACTATATTCTGTATGGGAAAACTGTATTTTATTACTGTATGAGAAAATTATATTTCCTGCTATATGAAAATAGTATATCATCTATAGGGTTTTTCATGCAACCCAAATTTCTAAATTTTCTAGAATATGCATATCATTTGAAAAATCATAAATTTCCCTGCCCAAAATTTCATGTCTTGTCATACCCAGAAAATCATATATTGATATTTATAATTTATACTATACTTTAACCGGTAAAATTACTAAAATTAACTGGCATAACTTATTCCCCCTTACCTGATTTCCTAAGGGAACACCTATAGGGATCCCAAATCAGCGCCTGCAATGATTGCACGAAACCCTGTATTTCACAAATCCTAACTTTATCAGTTCAACCCCAGAATGCCTAACATCCTAACATTCCCAAATCCTCACAAATCAAATAACTAATTAATCTTAAAAATAACTCTCTTACCCTAGTTTTGGAGTGGTGCCTGGGATTCTCAAAACCCAAATCTACCCCAATTAAAATGACGAGGGTTGCCACTAGGCCTTGGTTACGGAATCTGATTGTCAATTTGGGGTTTTTGGAGTGAGAAAATGAGGAGAGAGAGAGAAAAAAAGAGAGAGAGAGAGAGAGAGAGAGAGAGAGAGAGAGAGAGAGAGAGAGAGAGAGAGAGAGAGAGTCTTTGCAATCTAGAGAGAGGAAAGAGAGAGTTTAAAAATTTTCTCCAAAAAGAAATGACTTGCAGCCTATATATAGTGTTCTGTCCCAGAGCAAAACCGTCGACGGTTTTCTTGGTGTTCTATGAAACCATCGACAGTTTTCTGAGCTCCCATAAAACTGTCGACGGTTTAGTCTTTACCAAACCAAATTCTTCTTTTCCATAATTATTTTATTAATATTATTTTTCGGGTCTCTACATTCTCTCCTCCTTATAAAAATTTCGTTCTCGAAATTTGCCATCTATCTTATGCATCAATCTCTGAGGAAAAACTTACTGTAATTTTATTAATTACCCTCACTTATGGCGAAGGAATACCGTGGTTACAATAGGGTTCTGGGAGATTATAGTCAATTACAAAAGGAAATTTCTCCCAAAACCGCTTTTATCCTAAAATCAAAATACATTTCTATAATTAACTATCTTACACTGTACAAAACAAAAGCCAAAACTCATTATTTACCTTTGCCTGTCCAATTTTGGGTCCCACCGAACAAGTGCGGATATCTCTGACGCATCTTTTCCTCCAATTCCCACGAAACCTCTTTAACTGCGTGATTGCGTCAGAGTACTTTTACCAATGGGATCTTCTTCGTGCGCAATTCTTGTTCCTTTTGATCTAAAATTTGAACGGGAACTTCCTCGTAAGACAAAGTATCTCTGAGTTCCAGTAATTAATAACTCATCACATGTGAAGGATCTGAGACGTACTTTCTCAACATAGATACATGGAATACGTCATGGATTCTGGACAGAATCGGTGGTAAAGCTAACCTGTAGACAATTGGACCCACTTTATCCAATATCTCAAATGGTCCAATAAACCTAGGACTTAGCTTACCCTTTTTCCCAAATCTCATAATTCCTTTCATCGATGCAACTTTCAAAAATACATGATCCCCCACACCAAACTCTAACTCTTATCGGCGAGTAACTGCATAACTTTTCTATTGACTCTGAGCTGCCTGATTCTGTCTCTGATAAGTTTGACTTTATCATGAGTCTGTTAGACTAACTTGGGTCCCAAAATATGTCTTTCATCAATTTCATCCCAGTATAATGGAGATCGGCACCTCCTACCATATAACGCCTCATATGGTGTCATCCCAATGCTGGCCTAGTAGCTGTTGTTATATGTAAATTCAACTAATGGCAAAAACTTTATCCAACTACCTCCGAAGTCCAGCACACAAGCTTGCAGTATATCCTCTAATATCTGTATAGTCCTTTTTGTCTGTTCATCAGTCTGAGGATGAAAGATCGTACTAAATGTCAGTTAAGACCCCATAGCCCTCTATAAACTTCTCCAAAATTGTGACGTGAATCGGGGGTTTGGTCAGAGATGATGACAACGGGCACTCCATGTAATCTCACTATCTCCTGTATATATATTTCTATCAACCTACTTATGGAGTTGTTAACCCTGATAGGAAGAAAATGGGTAGTCTTCGTCAATCGGTCAATGACTATCCAGATAGCGTCCTACCCATGCAATGTCGGTAGTAATCTTGTAACAAAATCCATCAAAATGTGTTCCCACTTCCACTTGGGGATATTAAGTGGCTACAATGATCCCGTTGGTCTCTAATGCTCAGCTATCACCTACTGGCATGTCAAACACTGCTTTACAAATTTAGAGATTTATTTCTTTATATTACTCCACCAAAAAGATTCTCGTAAATCCTTGTACATCTTTGTGCTTCCAGGGTGTACTGTATAAAGAGATCGATGTGCTTCCTCCAAGATAATTATTTTAATCTTAGCATCAGCAGGCATACAAAGTCTTGTGCAGAATCTCAAAGCTCCATCATCTGAGTTATTAAACTCTGCTCCCTGATCATTCCGCACTTTATTCATAATCTTTAATATTTCAGCATCTTTCATCTGAGCAGCTTTAATTCTTTCTGTTAGCTTTACCATGATCTTAAGAGGAAGGGTGAATTGGTATTTTTAAAATTTAACCCCTAGGTACTCCTCCTAACAGCAGTATGTTTACAACTCTATGGTCAATCTAGTACAAATAATATAAATATATCTGAAATTAAATAAAGTCATTTAATCAATCACACAAGCACCAGAAAGCAGTAAAGAGAGGGTGACACGCAGATATGTTATCGAGGTTCGGCCAACTGCCTACGTCCCCGCCTTGGCTAACTAGCACAAGGATTACCACAATAACTTGCTCACTTAAACGGGTAGAGTGGCACCTATACAAACCACGTCAATTAGCACAAGGCTAACCTCAACCTTTACAACAATCCTTACCAGGCTGGATTACTGCCCCCTCAGGCCACGCCTGGAATCACTCAAATTTACAATCAAATGGTGCAATATAAATGTACTTTCACGTAAAGCAGATTTGTACCCAAATGCGTTCAATCACAAACACCACAAATGATTTAATATGTAAGCTCAGTGTGGTCTTAATAGTTCAACTCGAAAATATATTTTCTATCAGTGTAATGCGTACGTGAGAGTATCAACAAGTAATCTTTGTATTTCAATATGTTCTCAATCAAGGCACTTAGACAAAGATATCAATCAGGTTTCAGATATTCCAAATAGCAGAATATGTCAATCACGAATATAGTGTAATTGCTTGGTTTGCAAAAGCTATGCAATCTTTGTATTCAGCAAATGATATATAACTTGAATAAATATTGTCACAAAGATTAGTATGACAAACACAAATATCTTTCCAAAAAAATGTCAATATGAATACCACAAGATATTTGAGTAAGTTTGAAAATATTTTTGCAAGTCAAAACCAAATACAACCTAAGATATTGCAATGAGAATGCAACACTCGGAAGTTTAACACAAGTCTTCTTAGTTAGGCTTATTAGAAAAGCCTCTTAGGTTATGCTCTCGTAAAAATCGATTCAAACACTCACGAAATGAGAGAGCAAACCTCTAAATAATAATACTCAATACACTTACAAATGATACAGAGAAGTGAAGAAGGTAAGTTTGAGTGGATTTAGAAAGAGTATGAGTAGTAGGATATATTTTGCTTGAGAGAGAATTTTGGATTTTTGTTTTGCTAATCAACTTGCTAATTTTCCCAAATAAAGGGGTATATATAGACACCCCATGAATTATGACCTTTGAGGACCTATTAGGAATTATTAGGAAAGTTTAATGACCTTTTAAATTTTTTAACCCTGTTTAAAAAATGTTTAACCACGGTAAAAATCAGGGCAACCCGAGAGGTCCAGTCGACCAGAACCATTTCGGTCGACCAGAATTTATATGGTTCGGTCGACCAGGAGGTTTTTGAACTGAAGACTTGGTCGACTGAAAGTGGGCGATTTTCCATTTCTCCGTGGTTTGGTCGACCGGACCATTTTGAACTGACTTGGTTCGGTTGACCAGACAGTTGGGATTTCTCTCAAGGAACCTCGGTACCAGACAGTTGGGATTTCTCTCGAGGACCCTCAGTCGACCAGGTAGTTGGTATACAAATTTGGCTCGGTTGACCAGATGGTCAATTTGTTGACCTTAGGGGGTTTTGATCCACCGGGGGGTTTTGAACTATACTGGTTCAGTCGAACAGGGCCTTGGTCAACTGTTGACCCAGACCTGTTTCGGTCGACCGGGGCAGAATGAACTACCTTGGCCGATCGATCGAAAATGCACAAAGTGTGCATTTCGGTCCCGTTTCAATACACATTCATCCTGTTCAAGTTCCTAATACATGCAAGTGCAAAGGTGAGTGTCCTAAGATCACTTCGGGTCCAATTTTGAAGATACCGAAAAAATACGGTGTTGGTCGACCTTCGGTTGACCGAAGGGTAAACCCTAAGGTCATTCTAAGGTCACTTTAGGTTGCATTTTGGTTTGAGCTTACGTAATAAATCATGCATGTGATGTGTGTGAGCTTATTACAAACTAGAGCCCTAATTACTATTACAGACCAATTTTCACAATTGAAATATATTACAACACTGAATATAAATTGGTCTTCATTCATCATTTGCTCCATGTGCATGTGCATTATGATCTTGATAATTTAGGTTCCTGCACATAACTTCAAACACCCATTAAATACAATGAGTATTTGTCATAATCAGAACCGGGCGTGACCTATAAGGTCAACACTTTCCTGTAACATGAGTTGTATAACCAGATTAGCGATGAGTGCCTAGTGATTATCCTCTACAAGCTCCACCCTAAGCTTTTCCAAATCCATTTTGATCTGATGCTACCCTACCACTATTGATACTAAGGCACTTCCTTCATTTTCGACTCAATGCATCAGTTACCACATTTGCTTTTCCTGGGTAGTAACTGATAGTACAATCATAATCTTTAATTAACCCTAGCCACCTCCTTTGGCTCATGTTCAGCTCCTTCTGCGTGAAGAAATATTTAAGGCTCTTGTGGTCTGTGAAGATTTCACACCTACCTCCATATAAATAATGCCTCCAAATCTTCAGCGCATAAACCACCGCTGCAAACTCTAGATCATGAGTAAGGTAATTCTTTTCATATTCTTTAAGTTGTTGGGAAACATATGCTACGACTCTCCCTCGCTACATTAGAACACACCAGAGCCCTTTGTGTGACGTGTCACTGTTTTTGGCCTTACAAGGCTTAAAATCTTGTTTTGATGATAACAAATAAGATGAACTTAACATATTTGGTTAAGTGATGATATTTCAAGAGTCAAGTATGTGAATACAAAGTCAAATGCTCATAAGGATCATTCAAAGCTTATGTTCCAAAGAAAGATGATCAAATGAAGCTTAAAGAGTCAAAGCATGGATTTAAAGATGATCTAATGAAGCTTGAAGATTATGAGAACATGGATGTTAAAGAGGACTTGCTCAAAGCTTAGAGTATATTAAAGCTTGAAGACAAGATGAAGCTAAAGAAAGACAACGCAAAAGAGCTCAAAGAAAGACAAACACAAAGAATTAAATGTTTAGAATGTCAAAACATCATAAGAAGTCTTTATGTAAGTACTTCGTATTTAAATATCTTTGTCAAATATGTTGAAAGCTCTTCTAGGGTTAATTACGGACTTGGAGACCTTATTTCAAAACCTGAAAAACATTTTGCAATAATTAAAATAAGAGAGCAAAATTGATTTTTGAAAACTAAAATGAAAATTCTGAATTTGATTTGCCCAAACGACTGAGGTGTACCTTTAGAAGTCTGAAGATGTACCCTAAGACAACTGAAGTTTTACTTCAGACGTTTGAAGAATTTCTTCAGAAGACCGAAGAATTAGTTCAGTCAACCGAAGACTTATTTGTTGAAACACAAAACAAGCAGAACACCCTCAGAAGACTGAACCCTCAGTTCAGTCGTCTGAGCTAGGACTTCAGAAGACTGAACCTAAAGTTCACTCGTCTGACCCTGTGTCTAGACTATAATTTTCAGTGCTTTAAGGAACATCAGAAGACTGAACCCGATAGTTCGGTCGTCTTAACACTGTTAACAATTAGAAATTTTAAATATTTTAAATTTCAAATAAAGGTTTCTTGAGCCCCAAAATTAATGAAAACTTGGAAGACACTCTAAGTAAACTTGGGCAACACGAAATCACTTTTAGAAGCCTATAAATACATGGTTTTGCAAATCAAATTATACACCAAGAAAATCATGAACAAAATAATTGAAAAATCTATTTGTTAGCTGAAAGCTCTTATTGCTTTCTCTTGCTTAAATCTTTGCTCAATTGAAGTGCTGAATTTCTAAAGTACTGATCCATCCTACTTTTGAGTTCTGAATTACTAATTCTCCTCTAGAAGGAACTCGATGATAAATTCTCTTGAACTTCATTGTATTTTATATTGATATTAAATTATTGAAGTACATAGTGATTGAATCTGTACTAATCTGCTCTTTGTGAGAGTATTATTGTACGCAGCTCTTGTTTCTTGTTTCTTAATGATTCCAGGTTGTTGGATCGTTGACCAAGTGTAGGGTATCACTTGGAAAGGTGTAGCTCTAGCCTATTGAAGGAGTGACAAATCGTGGGGTATTGCTTGGAGAGGTCTTGCTCTAACCTATTGAAAGAGTGACTGAGTCTAAGGTATCACTTGGAGAGGCATTGCTCTAACTTACTTAAGGATTGTTTGAGTGCAGGGTATCGCTTGTAAAAGGTTTGTTCCGCCCGGAAAGGAACGGTATAGTGTAATCCTTTGGTGGTATTGGCCCATGGTGAGGACGTAGGCTGGGATAAGCCGAACCTCGTACAAAAACGTGGTGTCACTCTTTTTCCTTATTATCTTTAATTTCCAGCATATATTAACTATGTGGTTTGTTTTAAATTTTGATCATATACACTACGTGGATAAGATATTAAATAAACTAAAGCTTAATTTATTTTTGGGAATTTGCGGAAACCGAAAGGAAGTACGTTAGTTGATATACAATTTGCGGAAGGGAAAAGTGTTGATTGTGCAGCAAATTGAGAAATCAAATCCATTAACCATAGGGTTTACATAAAGTCACAGGGCTACATACAAAAGCTAAAAATTGCTAAAGTGCTACTGATTATATTTTGTGATTGATTACTTTAAAATTGATTGATTGGTTGAATGAGTGTTTAAGTTTTGATTTATTTGTGTTGTTTTAAGTATTGGTCTGTGGATTAAATAAGAAACTAAGTTCTTTGCTGAGTGTTTGATAATTTAACAAGATGTCAAAGAATTCATAAAAAAAATTAAAAGAAATTTAAATAAGCCAATTCACCCCCCACCCCTTCTTGGGACAGCTCCTTAACTTTTAATTAGTATCAGAGCAGGTTCGCAGCAAATCCTAACTAGTAGCTACATAAAGATCTAGATGGCACACATAGGAGTATCTCCCTTTGGAGAGGGTCAATCCTCAATTAGGCCTCCCATTTTTGTGGTTTAAATTATAAATTTTGGAAACAAAGGATGAGAATATATATTCAAACCATGGATTGGAAAACATTGAAGGTTGTCACACATGGTGACTTAATTCCTACAAAACTTGTAGATGGAAAAGAAGTACCCAAAGAAGAAAAAGACATGACCGACAATGACCATAAGATGTTACAAGTAAACTCTAGTGCCATATGCACTATATTGTGCCTTAGATGATAATGAGTTTAATAGGGTCATGGCATGTAAGTCAGCCAAAGAAATTTGGGATAAACTTGAGGTAACCTACGAAGGTACCATAGATGTTAGAGAGAATGAATCAAGTGACCAAGAGGTCGCTTGCTATATGGCATGGGACGATGAGGAAAGCTCCTCATCCAAATCTTTTCATAGTTCTGGCAATGAGTCATCTAATGAATCCGATGATGAAAGTATGTCTTCTTATGAAGAACTTCAAAATGAATTATTCAAGGTACATAAGATCTTAGTTAATGTGATTAAACAATACACATCATTGAAAAACAAGAATGAAGGTGTAATGAAAGAATTAGAATCCTTAAAACTTGCTAAAAGTGAAAAAGATTTAAAAGTCCATAGACTAGAAAGAATGAATGAAAAGGTGATAAAAGAATTAGAAGACCTAAGATCTCAAAATCATAATAAAGACATATATATTTCTGAATAAGAAAGTAAAATTAGCAAAGTGTCTCAAAACCAAGTAAAGATGCAAGAAAAGGGTAAAAATATACAAGACTTAGAAATTAGTGATCTTAAGAAGAAAATTGAAGATCAAGCAAATATAATTTACAATTTCACAAGAGGAAAAGAAAACTTTGATAAAATGATAGGTGCACAAAGAATGTATTTAAATAAAGAGGGCATAGGGTTTAATGGAGTTGAAAATACAAAAAAAAAAAAGAGCCTCTATATGGGGTACTTTACGAAAGCATCAAAAAACTATGCTAGCACCTCCTCCAATGCCTATACTCACACTATATGCTACCTATGTAAAAAAAAGGACATATAAAGTTTGAATGTCCATTAAAGAGGAAAGATGTGAAAGTTAAACAAGTTTGGAAAGTAAAAGAAACATATCTTGTTAAACCATCCGAACCCAAGAAAGTATGGGAACCAAAATGAAAGACTAATTCATAAACCAATGACATCAAAGATGTTTGGATTAGTTATTCCCCTTTGAAATTAAGAAAGCTACTTAATCCAAATCAAGGATATTAAACTAGTTGAAATAGAAAATCTTAAAGATAAGTTTAAGAGCTTATTGATAACTATAACAATTGAAACAAACACAAACAAAATGACATTGTTGGCCAAAATCATAGGATGATTTGTACAAGGCTTAAATTTCTAAGGTTTGAAAAACAATATTCTTATGAAATCAAAAGAAAGAAAATATGAAGTATTTTGATTAAGAAAAGATATTCAAGAATAAGAAATACTTAAGAAATATAAGAACAATTTGAACAATTGTAGCACAATGCACAATGCAATAATATGCTCCATGCTTATATATGCTGATATGCTACATGCTAAATGCTAATATTCTAATATGCATATGTGATGAGATACTAATATGAACTATATGCTGATATGCTATGCTAAAATGCTGACATGTATGCTTTTTTTTTTGGCAAAGAAATGATATTGACTTGACTCATATTGTGAATTTATGGCTCACTATACATTGAAAATTTGATCATGAAATTATTGAGCATGATTAAGAAGCTTATGATATGATATTTGTATTGGTATCTATGAAATACATTAGTATCCATGAGTATGTTAATTGATACTTGAGATTGACAACATATTGGTATCCATGAATATGTCGATTGATACGTGAGCATGACAACATATTTGTATTCATGAGCATGTGATGATGTTGATATGATATTGATATATGAGTATGAGATTAATTCTTGATCATATCAGTTTACATGCTAAATGATGAATAACTTTTTATATCTCTTGCATGATGGACTAATGGGTAAACATAAGCATGTTATGACATAGATGATATTGAAATAATATTGGTACTATTCTTGATATTGGTATCCATAAGCACTTAACATGAAAATAAAATTTTTTTTTTTTGGAGTATGGCATGATAAATTTAAAAACACAATTGGTATCTTTATGAATACATAGTTTTTAATTGGTATTACAAATAAAAATCTAAATTTATTGAATATAAGATACATTTCATTCAAAGGGAGTTAGACTTGTTAAATAATGTTATTATGATGAAAATTATGATGTACAATCTCTTATATTTTCTCATGCTACTTTGGATCCTGTTGTCTATCTTTTCATGCAAGATGAATGCAAACTTTTGATTACAGTTGCTCAATGCCTTAATACTTATATTTTATTAATATCTTACTCTTTTTGATTGATGTCAAAAGGGGTAAAAATTTTTGGCAAAAATTGAGCATGATACTGCATACTTAAGATGATATATTGGTATCGTGATCTTGAATGAGATGATTATTGATATATGAGCATGATATTAAAATTAATATTGAACTTGATCTTGATATTACAAATATTGTTAAGATGATGCTTATTGAAAAAGGAAACCTTTTTAAGACTTATTGAATTTTTTGCTACTTATTTGTCATCATTAAAAATGGGGAAATTGTTAGTCTTACAAGGTTTAAAATCTTGTTTTGATAATAACAAATAAGATGAACTCAACATATTTGGTTAAATGATAATATTTCAGGACTCAAGTATATGAATACAAAGTCAAATGCTCATAAGGATGATCAAATAAAACTTAAAGAGTCAAAGCATGGATTTAAAGATGATCTAATAAAACTTGAAGATTATGAGAACGTGAATGTTAAAGAGGATTTGCTCAAAGCTTAAAGTATATTGAAACTTGAAGACAAGATAAAGCTCAAGAAAGACAAAGTAAGAGAGCTCAAAGAAAGACAAGCATGAAGACTTAAGTGTTTAGAATGTCAAAATGTCATAAGAAGTCTTTATGTAAGTATTTCGTATTAAATATTTTTGTGAAATATGTTGAAAGCTCTTCTAGGATTACTTATGGACTTAGAGACCTTATTTCAAAATTCGGAAAATGTTTTATAAGAAATCAAAGTAAGAGAGCAAAATTGATTTTTGAAAACTAAAATGAAAATTCTGAAGTTGGTCTGCCCAAACGACTGAGGTGTACCCTCAAAAGTTTGAAGATGCACCCTCAGACGACTAAAGCTTTACTTCAGACGTCTGAAGAATTTCTTCAGAAGACCAAATAATTAGTTCAGTCAACTGAGAATTTATTTGTTGAAACATAGAACTGATAGAACACCCTCAAAAGACTGAACCCTTAGTTCAGTCATCTGAGCTGGGACTTCAGAAGACTGAACCTGAAGTTCAGTCGTTTGACCCTGTGTCCAGACTGTCACACCCCGAATCCGAAAATGGGCCCCAGGGTGTGATTTAGTAACCTAACTTGTCCCTGTATCATACAACCATCCATGATACTACACAATATAAGGGTTCGACCCCGTAGGGTTCACGTATACCCTATCCACAAACACATTCACAATATATGCAGCCGATTACATCATAATACCATACCATCATACCATACAAGAGTCTATACAAAACCATATTCTAATTCCCAAAAAACATAACATACCCTGGGTGTCTATATAACCCAAAATGACAACCCGGTCAAAGATCAGTACTTACACAAGTACTTCTACAAAGCTAACCAACAACCATGCTCCTAAAACACTAGGATGCTAGTGTCGGCTATTCGAAGGACCTGAAAAACATTTGTATAATAGGGGTGAGACACCTCTCAGTAAGGGAGAAACATGTTATATCAGTGTATGGATACATGAGTGTTATTTCAAAAGTAAAACATAAACATTTCACAATTCCAGTATTTTCACAACACAGTTCCAGTATATCTTACAAAACACCTCGGTCTAGTGTCATCACACTCTTCGGCCTAAGCCAGTCGCACGACATGGCACCCCTGGTAACTTGGCATAGCCTAAGCCCCACAACATTCAACAAGTGCAAACATGGCGAAACTCACACCCTTCGGTGACCAACCGAAATCATAGGTGGTATTTCACACCCTCGGCTTCACGCCGGATATCTGAGCCTACGATAGTTAACCGACTCGTCCGCCTGCGGTATTATTCCAACACGCCTCATATCTCAGCCTTCGGTAGTTAACTAGCACACTTCGATTGTCCTAGGCCTTCGGTTTTATTCTGACTCGGCATTTTCACAAAACCTAGAACAATTTGGAACTCCCGTTCCTATATCTCATTTCAATTACTCACAGCCTACGGTAGTTAACCGATACGCTTTTTCACAAAACACATCATTCAATATATCAGCTCATTCCACACTTATTTGGATAAACAATTAATCTCATATCAAATACTCCGAAAATGGAAGGTGGGCGGAGTCCTTAACTTTCTCTAAATAGAGAGAAATGATATACATCTTATCTGGCTTCATGACTTCATTATGAAAGACCATTTGTTTCAAAGATCTTATATTTATGACATGGGAATGTTTGAATTATATGGGTGGACGTTATCAAATATTTTGGAATATCAAAAAACAAGGTATGCTATGGTAAGTAATCACCATTGTCAATTGGGCCTATGCACAATCTAGATTTAGTGTGGACCCTGTGATGTTATTAGCTGTCCATGATGAATATAACTTTGGATGAAATATTATAACTGCGAGAAGAAGTTCTCTTCCCCCTAATGTGGTGCTATTATAATTCTCCATCAAGCCGAGACTAGAGGAAGATAGAAGAGGGTAGTTCACTCTGGTGGGCATATGCACTGAAGACCTCAGATGGAGAGCCACATTAATGGATTATTTGGTGAAAGGTGCATACTTATTTTGTGTACTTTCCATGCTCCCTATGATTGTATTATTGAGATAGATTTTGTAGAAAATTTATCAGCCACTCATCTCATTTATAGGTTGTGACCATAGTCCCGAATTGATCCCGATCGAATTGAGATCCCTCTTTTTTTTTTTACCCAAAAAAAAAATTATTATTATCATTATTAATTTTCTCAATTGCAACTTAGCTTTTTTTTTTTTTTTTTATGTACAATTTCTCTCTATCACACAATAAACAAATATCATTCTATTAAGTTGACATGCAGACAATGAAGAATTTGCTTGATTATTGTTCACACTCATTAAAACCATTTTTTGTGATGATTTTTCAATGTGATAAAACATCGATAATAGATTATACCTCGAAGTTCTCACCCATGGAAGCATACATATGTAAGATCTTATCTTTATAGATTTCATCAATTTTTACTAGAACGTCGACCTTCCTTTTGAAAAATTGCGTAATATCTTGCAAAAACGGTTAACGAGTTGGAAAAAAATAATGTGAAAAACCAAAGAAAACATCCCGCAAATTGTGGCAAACCTGAATTCCAACTAAACATGTCAAAAACAACTAGTTCTGCTAAAATCTAAGGTAAAGAAAAAAGTCACACAATTTTGAGCTCATGTCCACTTGCGACGGGAGAGCAAACACTTATTCGGCTTAATGGCTTCATTTTGGAAACTCACTGTGGTTCAAAGATCCCATATTTGTGAAATGAGAATGGCCACAAATGGCAAAACATTGTGCCGTTAGAAATCCATAATCTAATCCAGGTTAAATATTCTCGACCAACAATCTTTAATTGTAAGATGTTTCTATTGGTCACTTAAACAAGAAACAAAATGGATTCACATATTAAACATGTTAAAACAAAAATAATTTCTGAACATCACTCATGACATTGACGCGGTGATCTTAAAATTCTTAAACTTAAATCCCATTTATAAAACTACATAGCATCAGATTTGTTGGCAAGAGAGGGGATAGCAGTAGAAGCAAGCACCATCATTGACACTTGACACAGATGTGACATGAACACAACGATATGATTCTTGTTTAAGAAAAAAAAAAAAATAGGATACATCAACTAAAATAGGGAGAAAAATAATTCTTCTTAAATTTCACAGCTAAATATCTATTTGTATTTTATTCCATATTGAGTGGAACTATTTTAATTTGTGCATCTCTTCTATCCAATCCAATCTTATTCAACCTAGTTCAAAAAAAAAAAAAAGAAACTCAACAATTACAAAATCTCAAATCTTATGTGAAAGAACAGTAAGTTTCAAATCTTTCTCATGTTCCACCTTTGTTCTTTGTTTGCTTTTTTGTTTTTTCTTTGGTTCGTGAGTTTTTCTTGGGGAATGGATTTTCAAAATAAATAAATGAATAGTTGAATCTCATTCAATCGGTTCGGTTAATTAATCAAAAAATTTTGGTTAAAAAATTTCATTATCAAACCGACCGAAATTCCATATTTAGCTGAACTCAAAATCGACCGAAACAAATAACCGATTTAATCATTTAATATATATAAAATATAGATTATATATATAATTATTTTAATAAAATTAATTTATACTATTCAGTTAATTCAAACCAAAAAAGTAAACCGAAAATCAAAAATCAAAATTCAATGAAAATGAAAATCGAACCAAACTGAATAAATTTTTAACCAAATTGAACCGATGAAATTTACTCAGTTAATTCAATTGTAACCAAATTATGCTCACCCTATTGAATTGAATCAGCTAATAAGGGGATACTGGAGGAGTGAAGAGCGGGAAGAAAAGCGAGCCACTTTACTCAATTTATGCCTTGGGGCACTGCTTTGATCCTCTGCGCTGTTTGGCATTTGGGCATATCTCCAAGCAAGGCTCCTTCAGGGTGCTATCATCTAGGGGCAGGGGAGGATGAACACCAAAACTGAACTGCCAAACCCATTTTGAAGCTATTTAGGATTTAGTGACAGGCAAATAAATGAAAAGGAAATAAGACAATAATCAATTTCCCATTGTATTTCTCTGTTATCTCAAATAATAGCATTAAGAATTATAATTCATTCAAATACGGGCATAAATAAATAGAGTTCATAGGCTAATGGCATGCTAAAAAAATTGTCATCACTTTTTTATCTATTTATTACATATTTCATGCTTTTTTTTGTTCTATTTTTTATGATAACCAAAAAGATTTGTAGGTTCCTCAGTATTTTCACAGTACCAAAACGAGGATTGTGAGATTCTATTAAAAATATACAATAAATATAAAAATATATTTTATGTTTTTTACATATATTAAATATTACAAAGTTCAAGACTAGGAAAATAACTAGAAGCCCACGTCAAAAAAATAAAATAAAAATTAGCTCATAGTAAAAGTCTTACATAACAACGAGAAAGAGTGTTCGAAATTGTAGCATTCCTAGATCAACCAAACCAGCTTTAGTAGAAAAAAAGGAAGACGTGCTTGGGAAAAGAAGAAAAAGAAAAACATAATTTGGGACGAATCAGTCAATAAGACACCATACAACATGAACATTTAAAATTTTAAAAATAGCAAAAAAATAACAAAAGCCGAACCATCACGCTAGCTCATTAACATTAATGCCAAAACCCAAGACAGTATTTGCTTCTTTAACATCATTGAGATGATCCCATCATTAAAATCGTCACCACTATAGTCATTATTCTCATCAAATGCTTTAGTCAATTAAAAATCTGAATGCATCCTCATTCCTCAACCTACATGTTGATGTTTGCAATTTGAACCACCTAATGAACATCAAGCTAAGAGAAGGAATTTGAGTTCACAATTTTGTTAATATTAGATAAACCAATTTACTTTCTAAGTTGTCCATTTCCTGTAGAAGCTGCACGGGCAAAAGACCTAGCATCTAGTACCAGTGATTGAGTAAAATTTTAAAATAAATGAGTTTACACCATCAATTTAAACTCAATCAACAAAGGAATAGGAGAAGCGCCTCTCCAGACAAGTCAAAAGACTAAAAACAAGGATGTGCAAGCACATGACTTGAGTAATATAACCGGGTTGAGAACCCGGATAACATCACCATCAAATGCAAAAGCAATTTACGTCATGTTCAGTTTGTAGAATGAAATCGGGTTGAAATGGAATAGATTCAGTAAAAATTTGAATCAAGAACATGGAAAAAATCAAATGGAAAATTTGATTCTATTCCATTCTAAATACCATGCATACATATAACAATCATGTCCCAAGTTCAAACATATGCCCAATCATAATCGGATGCTTAAAGTGTATCTACCCTGAAACATTATTCATGAAGTAAACCATGTTACCTGACAGCTGTAATCCTCGAAATTTGGCTCCATCAGCAAAGGAACACCCATGTAATCTTTAAAAAATGTCTGGCATGAGCAATCATACGGCAACAATTAGAGGATATCATATATAATAAGCATATTTTTTATGCATTCTGAAAGTCAAAAAATGGACTGAGAAACCAATTACAAGAGACATGCTTTAACCGACAAAGAGGGAAAATAAAAAAATATAAATAAAAATTTTTTCACACAAAAGGCTAGTGCATGGAGCATCCACATTGTATGTCAATGTACTGTATCAAAATATCATCACAAGAATATGTTGATTGCAATGGAAAACAGGCATTTTGTTCAAGTGCTATAACTTTTCACCAGTGGAAAAATGTAACTTGGTGAAAAATGTGAAAGATTCCACCCTGGAACCAGGGAGCTTACCCTTAGAATTAATGTAGTGCAGCCGACCCATTGATATTGCACTGTATGCTTCACTGCTTCTGAGAGAAGCAACAAAAAATTATTTGTTGTCTCTCTTATACCTTACATGATACATTTGTTTGATATAAAACCTAAAGTAGCAGCCTTGGAGCCATGAATAATTTATCCAAGCTCCCTAGCTGGAAATAATTTCCTCATTCTATCTTGATTCTTGAGGTTTGGCCTGACAAATTCCAAAGCAGCAACTGTCCATTTTGTTGGACTAAAATTCAGCATTAAGATGAACACTGAGTACCAGAGTTATTTCTATTTCTAACCGATCTTGTTTCTATCACCTAGGAGTTAACAATCCAAATTTTGCCATGACGTTGGAAGCAAACGGACTCAAAGGAATTTGTAGCACAAATAAAAACAAATGGCCATTGGCATATATGGTAATATTTATTTGTTCAGTCACCTCATTTATCAGTACAGCACCAAAACATTAAAACTAGAATGCTTTATTCACTTCTCTTGTAATTCATAATAAAGGAACCTTTTCTAGATGATAAAACAAAATTAGTAAGAAAGAAAGGAGAGCCATTACACAAGGCAAGAAAAAGCGAAAAAGAAGAAAAAACTGAAAAATAAAAGAAAAGAAAAAAAACAACGCTTTAAATAAGAAAATCCCCCATCAATCCCTTGCCATCATAATCCTCAAAACACTGTAAATTTTCCAATTCACGCTGCCCTTTCCTCACCTTACTTTAACCACCATCCGGGTGAACTTCTTGTCCCATAGGATTAGACATCTGTTATCCCAACTTGGGATTCTAAAATTTGAATTTTACAAGGGGATAAGAAGGGCATTGTGTAGCCCAAGCCTGGGCCTCTAACTGACCAAAAAAAAAAAAGCAAGAAGAAGAAGGCATCCACTTCCCAACTTATCCATCAGCAACAGCTTCGATACTTTTCCCACTAATCTCCTTCACAGGGATGGGAAAAATTCCACCCAACATTGATTACTCATCCTTACAAAATCCATCCTCCTAAAAAATGGAATTGGCCTCGAAACCTTCAAGTGTGATGGTGCCACATCAGAAACATCCCTAAGTAACTCAGAAGAATAAAAAATGAAAACTGAATGCGCACGAAATATTATAACAGTGAAACTTTTAATGGATATTGAATGTGAGCCAACTATAAGAGCAGTGGCAAGGTAAGACCTTTGACAATGGGATACAATCACTCTTATGATTAGATTTTCCTTTTGTAACATTAAATTTTTAAAAGCACAATCCTTATAACTATAACCATAACATCTTTAGTTGCAATGATTGAGTAATCAAAACGTAAATAAATAAATAAACAAAGGGATAAATATGCTCACTCCAAACAATCCAAAATAAGTAGATATATACTTAATATTTGCACGACAAAAAAGTTTCATAAAAATGGGCATTGCAAGTTTTCTCACTACCAAAATTCCCAAACCTGATATATTTGACAACAGTCCTTGATTTCATGTTTTAGAGTCATCCAACAATCAACTCATTTTGAATACCTCTTAGCGAGGGAGAGTAAACCAGTTTTTACCACTTCCCAATCTCCATCCTCACAAAGGAAAGCCATCCCCATCCCATTCCTACAAAGGAAAACGATTAGCCCTACCCTACTACCATTAAGAAATGGGCAATTTCCCCATCCCATCATGGTAGGTATCCTCTTTTCCATCAATTTAATTTTATAAATTTAAATTTACATTATTTTATTTACATTTTGTTAATAAATGACATTGTGTGGAGTAATTTAACCATGGGAACTAATATCACCTTGATAAAGAAGCCAAAGGTATATAAAATCACAATCCTATTTAATATCACTCAATCATTTCAGCAACATACCAAAAAAATAATGTTTTCTTTATTGTACATGGGGGAATGTGTGTGTGTGTAGTGGGGGGGGGGGACTGGGAGTCATCAACCCCTAGTTTATGATCACGCAATCAATCATGTAACCATCTTCCATTCAATTAGGCAATCAATTTTAAAATTTTCCCGGCAAAGATTACCTTTCTACAGTAGTTTAGTGTAATAATGTGTAAGCATGAAACTTATTTTTCAAGAATTTATAAATTGTCTTCTAGGAAACATCGTAGTGATTAAAGCTTGGGGCTTTCACATTGGAGATCTTGATTTCAAAACTTGTGAAGGGAAGGATAAGTATGGGATGGAAGATGAGCTACCTCCCATTGTGTAGCCGAGGCCAATGTAGGCCTTGAACAAAAAATATATATGTTTGAGCCCTACAAAATTAATTTGAGTGGGGGAGGGGGACTTGATTCACTCATTTAAGTCCCAAAATATATAATTGGGTAATCTCTAACCTGTGTTGGGAGCTTGCAAGTATTGATGCAAATACCAACACATTTACTTTCCTCTAAATACTTGCACCTTTCTACAAACACCTGCAATAATGGCAAGCCCCAAAATAAGAATCAGTATTTCCCACATAGCTATCAGTATCAGCCAGAAGATACAACCACTTATATCGTTTCACATTATAAGGAATGGCATACCCCACTACTGCATGAGGACCCATCAGGAAGATCGACTGAATTAACTGTGCATGGGCCCATGAGCCATTGACAGGATACTGCAGTCACCCTTGCTTCAAGTTCAAAATAAAGAAGATTTGGGGGATCTATATCAAATATTGTGCTCACAAAGCAGCAATTGTGCATTCAAGCCTTGAAACTAATAGGAACAGACTCAATGTTGTCAGAAATAACAAGCAATACAAATCCAATCCCAACAACAGGTAGAATTAACTCACCAACCATTATAGCAGCAAATTTTCCCTCTCTTATAGGCGCTATGAGCATTCGATAAAGTTTTAACAGCATTGGAGGAAAAAGTGATTCTAGTATTCGGACCTGCCATGGACCCAAAACAGTAACCTGCTAAGACTGTGTTTGAAGGATCAGCAGGATCAAAAAATCTATTTTTCTGGAAGTTATGATATAACATTTTACATATCTTGTTAAACATCAACTCAACATGATTCCAAATGTGTACAATTGCTTTTCAAATTTCAACTCACTGTTTGATAAATCCGAACCCAATAACATGAACACCTATTCACCATAAATTACATGCCCTTGTACACTGCATGTAATATACAAAATATGCAATCAACCTAATTTCACTCTTGATAAGAAAAGATTTAGAATTTTACAGCTGCTTCTACGGTTTCAGAACTGGTTTTCCCCTTCATCGTGAGACGGGTTGCCACTTCAATTAGTCCATCATACCCAGACTTCTCTGAATCCCAACCAACCTCCTGTTGTAGCCCTTAAAATATTATTTTAGAAAAACAGCTGAGATTCAAGAACATGTAGAATAAGCAAACAAGCTATTCTCAAAATTCACATTGGAACAAATCCTGTGTTTGGTTCCTGAGAAAGTATGGTAGAAGATTACAAAAACCTTCATAGGGAGCCTAATATGTACAACCATGCAACTCAGCTGAGGAAAAGAAATTCTCCAAATATTTTTCTTTTGCCCAGATTTCTCAGCAACCAAACGGAGGGTAAGGCAAACTAATTAATATAACAGAGTAACTGACCAGAACCATTTTTTTCCTGAACAAGTTGAGGAGTAACCCATCGAAGATTGCTGGCTTATATTCAGACCTCGAAGCTGCACTCGTTGTGGGTCTGATCTGAAAGGCAATAGAGAAAATTTACCCCCCGTTCCGGATTCAGAGAAAAGAAGAAGATATTCTTGAGTGGAATTCGTTTGCAAAAGAATTCGTGCGTTTAGCTCAGCTGTAGAATTCAACTGAACCCCCCTGTTTGAAGCTCGATTCGTTAGAAAAAAAAAAAAAAGTTTTTTAATACCCATTTCGCGGAATTCATTTAAGAGAACACATTTCTACGTTTTATCAGTTCCAAACGAAGACAACTGTGATGTGCAAATGAATTCGAGAAGCTCTGCACAATTCTACAATTTGGGGGACTAAGAAAAGGATAGAGAAATTTTACCGAATTTGATGACTGAGAGAAAAAGGATGAGACGCGAAAGCAATGGGCATGAAGGTAGGGTTTGTGGGATTGGGAGATATATTGGTGTAGAGGGAAAGGAGAAATTGGAGAGAGGGTGGTGAGAGGCCGAAGCAGAGATAGAGGCTCCATTCCTGTAAACAGGTTTAGCTGAGGCTGAGCCTTTGGTTTTTTTTTTTTTTTGTTTCTCAAACCTAAACGGTTTATTAGTGTAGTAAGTATAAAAATAACTCTTTTACTTCCATTTCTTTACAAGCTCCCAAACTATGTATACAAAAAATTCAAATTTAGTAGTATTGTCGGTGAAGTAATGTCATTATGAATGCAGGTGTCAATAATTGAATGGATGAAAAATGTGAAGTCCATATTATTTCATTCATTCACTACCAAGTCGTGTGATTGTGACGACACCATTTCATTATTGGTGACTTCAAAATTTTCTTTGCTGTGAATCCACCCCCTTTTCCGCATTGGATGCACCACCAAAGGACGTCCTTATCCTTCATCCACTAGCCATTGTATTTCTTCATTGGGAAAAGAATGTTAAGAGAGCCCAAGGCTTCATCTGGGATCAAGTGGCATGCCAAGAATATATATTTACAGAAAAGGACGTTCAGGTCATTCATCACAAATTCAATAGCAAGTTGAGTTCTATTATGAAAAATAAAAACTCTCTCTCTCTCTCTCTCTCTCTCTCTCTCTCTCTCTCTCTCTCTCTCTCTCTCTATATATATATATATATATATATATACATATATATGCTTTCTATTTTTCACTTTTTCAAAGAACTGCAAAAATGGCACCATGTTTTCTAATTTTCCAACATTAGTATAGAAAAGTTAAAACACAATAAAAATTTATTCCTCAAATATAACGTAGTAATTTTTGTAGCTTCCTTTTTTGGTCTCACGCCTGATGCAGGGGTTTGTCTAAGGAGAAGATAATTCAGCCAACTCGCACCAATTGTTACTCATGGATTTTCAGGACAACAGGAAAGAAATCCCAACTTGGTAACCCCAAATTTATTTTTCAGTCACAAATTCCTCCAAACAGAATAATTTCGATTTTGTGCATACTTTCAGCCAATTCGGTAGAAAATAGTTTATGACAGCTTGTGAACTGAAATTTCCACAATGTCTCAACTACAAAATGTTATTATGGGCAAAGCATCTACACATTGTGCTGTAAACTTGATGGTACTGATAAAATTTCAGGTACATTACTTTAATCTGCTTCAGACTTAAATTTTAAAAAAAAAAAGAAAAAAGAAAAAAAAAAAATCCTATAGACTGAATGTGCTATAACCACAAACCGAATCAGCAGTAGACTAGAAGGAAGAAAATGGAACAAGAAGACAAATACTATTACAGATGATCATTTCAAAATTTCCCATAAAAGTTATCATTCCCATACAAGAACAGCGTTGTGCTTGCTTGCGGTATCAATCATCGGTCCCATCCAGAGGGTCTCCGCCTCTCTCTCCCTCTGTCCCTGGAACTGCAAAAAGGGTAACAAAAACCAGATGAGCATTAATACAGATTAGTAATGATCCTAATGGGAGATGCAATACCTCTGAAGCAAATAATGGAAGCCTCAGCAGAAAATTACCTTTCAGAAGTCTTTGGACTTGCATGCTCTCTGAAGTCATGACCAGTGGAGTTCCCTCCTAATGTAGCAGTAGCAAGGGAACTCTTTGGCTGAACCGCATTTATATCCCCTCCTATGGAACCGCCAGAGACGAACCCAGCTAATGCAGGCCTCTTATTCATATATGTGTTTGAACTGTTGCTCAATTCTTGGCTTTCTGAATTTGAAGAAGCAGCTACAAAGTTGCTTTTGAACTGTGCCATCATCCCTGTTTTCAATGAATTGACTGCAGCAGATCGACCAGGAACGGTGTGAGATGGGGGTGTATTGTTGGACTCCGGATTGTATCCAATACCCAAACCAAAATCCACACCACGAACACCACGACCTCCACCAGCTCCCCTCCCTCTACACTTTTTGCCACCTGCACAAGACATTACTCATCCAGTGAAAAGTTTGATTGAGGTTTACATAATTTTTTTTAAAAAAAAATTAAAGTTTGAAATTATTATCCAGAAAATGCATCTTCAAGGAAATAATAGTCTCCAAACTTCTTTAAAGCACAATAGTTTCTTTGTTCTTTTTCTGGCATTCTTTTAAAATAAAAGCAATAGGGAAGGGTATTGGACATGTTTGGCATTTTTTGAAAGCAAGATCATAATAAATTATATACAAAATGTCCAGGTATTTAGAGCAATTGCATAGGCATCTTATCGCCAGAGGAAAAACACATACCTCCTTTTCGAGCATCACGTTTGGACCTGAATCTCCCATCCTAATGATTTACAAGGTTTGTGTCAAATCTAAGAAAATGTATGGGCATCTTATGTACCCACAAAAAGGGCAAAGAAAAGAAAAAATGAAGGAAATGTTTCAAGCATGAGATTGCCATGCAGTAATATAAGCTGGAAAATATTAAGAGACACGAAACATAACTTTAAAGGCATGAGCATAAATGTTAAAAAGAAGAACAGACCCCCACAATAAGTGTCAATAAAGTGGGTAAAGCTAATATTTTTCTCTCACAACTTCAGCCTGTTGTGTTCACTGGGGTTTATATCGCTACGCATCAAGTTCACTAGCATATTCTCTCTTTATTATATAATTAGTGGACTGCTTGCTAGCAAGCAGCAAGTTTGTCCTACGCAAAATACCACACTTTGATGTATAATGTGTCTACTTATGCTTAATTCAGTCCTAGAGTTCACCACTTTGACATGGACCTCCAGCTAGAAAGTCAAAATCACTACAATATAATGAAGTAATGAAATGACTATGAACCCTGAATCAGATTCATTCAGCCGACTCTAGGGACCAAAAAGAAGCATATAGAACTGCTCCTGCTTAATCATCAAGCTACATCACTGCCTTCCTGTACTAGTGTTAACCCTAAATCCTATTCAACTTTGGAGATTGATCTTAAACTTCTTACAACCACCACTAAGCTTTGGCCCTTGCAACAAAGAAACAATGCGCATAAAGGAAACCCAAATAAATGTTCATAGAATAGATCCTCTAATCCGCCACATGCACACCTCGATCTCAACTGCCTGGATTATCACAAAAATGTTTTTTTTTTTGCCATTTAGGTCTACAACGCCCTGCCCAATGTTAAATCCAAACTGCACCATAGATTACTATCAAAAAGCCAAAAATTGGTACTAGAATTCTCAACATTCTCCAAGAAAAACTTCAGTCCCTCAAATGTCCTCCAAGAAAGAAAACCCCACCCACCTCACACCATCCCCTGCATGCAAAGCAAAAAAAGGCCAACTTCTATTCAGTTTTACTACAATGCCAAGAATGGAGAAATTCTCCACAGAATGCAGCACTTGATATCTTCCAATATGAATTGCTGGACATCCACTATATTCCACATATTGTAGGCAACATGTAGGGCATATTAGGTTTCTCCAGAAAGCAATCCCAGATAGAAGAGTGAACATAAAGTGCATTAGTGTCAAAATTCCATTCTACCCTGTTAAGTGCACATTGATCAGGAAAACAATCCTTCAACATCACCCTGACACCCATGCCCAAACACATGACATGCAGTCAACATAGGAAAGCAATGCCTAATATTTATGTCAAAACATCCTATACAAGTCAGACACCATCAACAATGTAATTGGCTTCATTAAAACTAGGAAAGAAATGCACAAAAATAAACAAGATTAAAACTCTCATTCATTTAAAAGAGAGTTTCTTGAGAACCTATGTCTCAATGACTCCAGTAATTCCTAGTGGAAACTAAGAAAATTAAACACCAATATCAAACTACAAAGATGCCTGCTAAGATCAATGTTGATTTGAGGTGGTAGCAAATTCAAATCTACTTGTTTATGCTTTAAAACTATGGACTACTGTTTCAAACATGACCAGCAATTTTTGTTACAATCAAGTTAGATCATGATTTCAGCTTAAAATATGCCCCTAGGACCAACCAAACCATAAACGAAAAAAACAATTAAATTGACATTCTTGGAAGGTAATAACTCAGGAAAGAAATAAAATAGGGATGCAGTATAAGCTTGCATCAATTAATTGCATTTTACAGAGAATCAAATTCAATATACCATGCACTAAACAAAATTACCTTCAAGGCAAGATCCATCAGCTCCGTTGACACATTCTGACCAGCGGCAATCAAACTGTTAACCAATTCACCTGCAAACCGTGCCTCTTTTTGCGTTATAAGAGTGTATGCAATCCCATCTTTATCACCAGCACGACCTGTTCTACCGATACGATGGACATGCATGTCCATGTCTCTAGCAATATCAAAGTTGACCACTGACTTAATGGACTTGATGTCAAGACCACGAGCAGCAACATCGGTTGCAATTAGAACATGATAGATTCCACACTTAAATTTTTGCAAGATGTCCATGCGAGAGGCCTGGTCTTTATCACCATGAAGAGCTGCAACCTTAAACCCCCTCTGAGCCAATTGCGATTCAACCTCATCAACTATGGCTTTTTTTGAGGCAAATACAAGAACATCACCATTATCAATCATTCCAGGAAGCTTATCAAGAAGCAAAGGCAATTTCTCAGCATCAGAAGCTATCACATGAACAACTTGAGTAATATCCTCATTTGCCATCCCAACTTCTCCTACAGTAACTCTAACAGGATCTGTAAGAATTTCTCTAGCCAGTTTTTCAACTTTGCGCGGCATTGTTGCAGAAAAGAGTAGTGTCTGCCGGTCCGGTCTAATCTGACCAACAATAGATCTTATTTGCGGTTCAAACCCAAGGTCAAACATCCTGTCAGCCTCATCAAGTACAAGGTAAGTTGCCCTCAACATTGTCAACGCCTTCATTTTTAGCATGTCTATCAATCTGCCAGGAGTAGCAACCACTATCTCACATCCTGACTTGAGTTCTTTGAACTGATCAAGTTTGGACATTCCACCATAGACTGCAGATACACGTATCCCATGTGACTTTGCAAATTTTTTGGACTCCAAAAATATTTGATGAGCTAATTCTCTAGTAGGTGCACAAATTACCCCAATTGGACCCTCTTCTTTCTCAAGCTCAGGCTGATCCATAATGTGGACAATCATGGGAAGCACAAAAGCCGCAGTTTTCCCGGAACCAGTTTTTGCTATCCCAATGATATCTCTCCCAGAAAATACAATTGGTAAAGCTTGGCATTGTATTGCCGTAGGCTTCTCGTACCCATGCTTTGCAATAGCGTTCATTAACTGGACTGAAAAGCCACAATCTTCAAACGTCTTAATTGGCTTTGGAACATCAAAACCTGAAACACGAATAGCCAAGCTCTTCCGGTATTCGACAACATCCTGCTCATTCATCCCTGGTAAGGAGAGACAAAATTAATAATAATAGCAACAAACATACAGACACACCCACCATTAACTGGAAGAATGGAGGCAGTTTTGAACTACCTAGTTTGCTCCTAATATTCCAAAAAAAGTCCTATTTTCACAAATTCCTACTTGAAATTAAAATTTCACTAAATTGGCAATTTAGTAAATATAAATTCTACCTATAAGTCTATAACTACACATGATTAACAACAATTACACTCTTTTTCGATTTTTCTCACATTTTTGTTAATAATTATCAATGACAACAGAAAGCTTTGGAGCATGCGCAGTGTACTATATATTAATCAACAAATACTACAAAGTAATGGATCAAAATTCAAAACATTGTTTAACACTGCAACATATAATAGTGCGGAATTCCTAACTCCCCATTCTAAGTCTCTAACCATATGTTTGGTGTGTAGGAATGGAAAAGAGTTGAAATTGTCACTTGATTTTTGCATGATTTTCATTCAATTTTTTTTTTTCAATTCCACTTCCACCTCATCATTCCACAGCATGACATGAATGTCAGTTACAGAGTTAAGGAATGAATGTGAATTTTCTATTCTTAGCAAGTTTCACATACCAGCCCATTTCAACAACGCACTTGCCTGATTGTCATCTGATTGATCGTAACATGATGCATCATGAGATGGTGAAGTCTGAACCTTCCATAAGTCTCAAATTCACCCTTTCTCAGACTGTACAACTAACGGATGGCAAGGTGAGCCTTTATTTTTGAGATTGAGAGGGAGAGAGAGTGAGAGTATCACTTTAACCAAAAGGAAACAAGATTTAGACAATGATACAGAAGAGGGGATTCAGATCCACTCTGGTTACTTAAGAACAAGATTTGTCATTCAAAAAAAAAATTTACAAACTTGAAATGCTTTGTTGACAATTTTACAGCCATTGATTTCACTTTCTAAAGTTAAGATTTTAAGAAAATTTCATATTCTTGAGAAACTGCAGGTATCCTTATCCATAGAATTTCAGTTCAACCAGGGCCATAGGGCAACTTCATGGCTTGAATTCAATTTTCTGACCCCATACTTCCTTTTCCATATTTCATTTTGGAACCATAACAGAAACGGAAGAGAACTATAATAAACAGCCCATGTGCCAAAAAATAAGAAAATTAGCTTTTGATTAAAAACTGGCTTGTTCTAAGAAGGGGTGCAGAGTAAAAGAGGCTGAGTACTAACTACCATCTTAATTCTGGAAAAAAAAAACCAAAACGAGAGAAAAACTGTAATTCTGTGCTAAGTTCACCTGAAATTGAAGCCTTCTCCTCGTAAAAATCTTTATTAAATGGCTCATAGTCAATCGTGCTATGATCCAAAGCTGGAATCGGCTCAATCCTCTTCTTATCAACGACGATGGGATTGTCATCTGAATCATACTCAATCGTCCCAGCATCAACAGCCTTCGCCACCGCATAAACCTCCTCATCCGAATCGTACCCAGCTCGAAGAGCCTCCGAAGCCAAAGTCAAGCCCAAATCCTTCTTCGCCCTCAAGAAGCTCTCCATCGGATCGTCGTCGTCGTCGTCCCTGTACTTCTCTGCCTTCTCCTTCGCCGCCGTGGGCGGCGCCGCCTTCATTTCCTCGTGAATCCCCTCCATAAACGCATCGAGAGGATCGATTTCATCGCCGCCGTCCTTTACCGCGTCGTTTCCACCGTCTTCCCTGTCGTCGTCGTACTCGATGTTGTCGAGGTCATGGTCCTCGTAGTTGTCGTGGCTGCTGCCGCGCGAGGACGGCGGAACATATAGTCTCTGCGGAGCTTGAGACCGCTCGAAGCTGTAAGTGGCGGGGCGGTTGATGCCAAAGCCTTCGAAGCCGAACTTTCTCTTCGACATGTTCAGGTTTGATAGGGTGAACGTGAAGAAAACCCTAGATCGCTACCATGTCAGAGTTCGCTCGATTAACCCTAAAAGATCTGCTGCCCCTCGCGCTTTGGTACTTCTAGGGTTTGTTTGAAGGTATGGTGCGAGAACTAGAAAGAGATCCTGCTCGTACAGCTTCTAACGAAGAAGGAGATTAAACCTCAACTTAAAAAATAAAAATAAGTTAAATTCCCTACTATTAGCATAGTTATAATTTCGAATTAATTAATTTTATACAATGTCATTATATATTTTGCAAAAAACAAATGATTTGTGATTTTTATTGATAAAGAATTTTAATTTTATGTATTTTCTTAACCATTTTTTCAGTAATTAAAAAGAGTTACTTACCAACTATTAAGAAAAGTTAAACACTTCTACTTACTATAAAATTTTAATTAATTTCTTTAACGAATTGAGATATGATTAATTCATAGCGAATAATAGTGGTTTATGCATGCTTCTGATTTTTGAAGTTGCTTGTCATAGATGGTAAGGATTAAAAAATAAGAATACAATATAATTTAATGAATAGTGATTATGATGAGTTAAAAGATGATGTCGACTTATTGTCTGAAGCAAATGTTGATGTTAAGGCTAAAAAAATGTGAATATCGAACCAAATGAAGGTAATAACGAGTATAAAGGTCCAGGTGTATCATACTACCAATGATCATATCAAAGTCGAGTCAAGTTACCCTCCATTTGATGAGCTCAGGGATTACTTTTTTCTTTTTTTTTAAGATTTTAATTAGGATCTTTGTTTTAAGTTAGAACTTCACTTTGCTTCTATTTGCCACCTTTGTAAAATGGAGAATGAGAGCATTATCCATTCCTTTTATTAAATGCCCTTTTGTGCAACCAATTTGGTTTACATCTGTAATTTCGATAAAAATTGAAGGTTTTTTAAATTGGTAAAACCTTTTCTTAGTGTTTCCATTGAGAAAATTTATATCCTTTTTGTTTTGGTTATATTTTCTTGGACGAGTTGTGTGATGACCTGAAATTTTCGTTCAATTTATCTGATACCACTTGTAATAATCTGAATATATCACTAATACAGACAGCGAAAGACCTCAAATTCAAATTACCAAAATACTAATGTAGTGATTCCAATATATATATATATATATATATATATACACACACATATATATACGAACTTACACTTAAAGGAATTTGGATTGTTTTCAATCCAAAGTGTAGAGAGCTCTCTCTCTCTCTCTCTCTCTCTCTCTCTCTCTCTCTCTCTCTCTCTCTCCGCCACCCATCTCCCTCTCTCTTTAATTTCTTCTTCGATTTTTGATCGATTGAAAAACAGAAAACACCACTAGATTTCATTTTCGGCCACCAATATTTTAATCGGAGTGGATTTGTCATAGGAGCGTTTTAGGCACCACTCATGGGGTGAGATAAGGGAAATAGATTATGTTAGGAATTTTTATAAATTAACCAATGAAATTATAATATGAGATTACAGGAATTATATGCATGTTTTTTCTGAATATTCTGCCATATGAAAATTGAATTTTAGATTATTATTATTATTATTATTATTATTATTATAAGTTGATTAAACTGGTGTTTGTGAGCCTAGGAATTTTATAATAATTATACTTCAAAGTTTAACCGATTGAATTAGAGCATTTGATTTCTGGATTATTGTAGTAAATTTTCTGAATGATTTGACCGATTTAAATTTTTGGTTTGATTTATTATACGTATTTTGTAAAGAATTAAAGTGAGTAGATTTGGTTATCTCTGTTTTTCCTTTAAATACATATTTTGAATTAAATAAATAGTGGAGATAATTAAACCGATATTTTCGGTAAAACATGTATTGGGTATAAAATGACCTGTTTTCCAATTGTTTATATAATTATGAGAAACACTCAAATCATGTGGCATGAGAAAGAATTTTATTGCTTGATTAAAGTTATGAGTTTATAGTTTAATATAATGATATACTGGAAATGTGTTGATAATATATTATTTTCTGTAATTGTTGAAAAGAATGCATGTATGGTAAATAATTATGGTGGAGTATAGACCACGGGTAGTTTTATCAAATTGCAATGTATAGTTTAAGAACTTTGATGGACCATAGATCGCTCGGTACCGCAGTTACAGTAATGAAGAGCTTAGTGCAACCACACGTCTCGGGGAGAGTGTTGGTATTGAACAGTCGAGTAGGCCAGTGAAGTGTAGAGTTCCCACTTGGAGTCTAGACCAGCTATGGGATGACCATTCGTACTAGCAGACATATAGTATAGTTGACTTAGCCTAGTGGTAGGTCGGTCAGGGCTAAGTCCAACCTACAAACCATACAACCTGTCATGGGGGGAAGCATGTCATTTATCCATTCGGGAGTAAGTTCTTATATTCATATTTATAGATTTAACCAAAATATAACAGAGTAGATAATATGAAAACAGAGCATATTTAACAAAATTTAACAGAGCAGAGTATTCCAGAGATTACAATTTACAGAGTATAGTTGCAAAATATTTACAGTATACAACTTATAGTTGTAAAAGTATTAACAGCATACAGTTTATAGTATTTATATAGGTGTGAGTTATAATTTGCATGTGAAAGTTACTTTTAGCAAAGTGTTATACGTATTATATACTGTGGCATTACGTGTGATTGGGGCGAAGTAAACTCTCCGCCCGAGGGCTTGCTGAGTAAGGCGAGTGTCCTGATAGGTATCAATTGTAGCCACGCACAAACTAAATGGGTAAGGTTACATAAGGTATCAGAGCAAATGAGTGTTACATGTTATGGGCTTGTAATCTCCCCAATTCTCGGAAACTCTCGCTTATAAATAAGGATGTATGTGTGAGTATAGTCTATAAATGTATTAACAGTTGTTGTTGTTGATTAATAAATGGTTATATTTTGTATACACTAAACTCATTAGCCACACACTGATGATAATTTATTTCATCCTTACTGGGAAGTGTCTCACCTCATTATTATCAAATATTTTTCAGATGTCATGTGGAGTATGACAGTAATTAGAGTGCACAGCTGAAGCATGGGTGGGGTTAGAAATAGTAGTTTAGATTAATTATTAAATTTGTTATTTATGGTTTATCTTAAAATTTCCAAGGATGTATTAAATTTGTTATTGGAAATATTCTTGTAATAGAAGGTTTTTAGTACTTTGGTATATAAATATTAAGATCTTTAGCTGTGTAATTATTTTGATATCAAAGATTTTTTTTTTTTAAATAACACTCTGGACCCTAGTTTCAGGTTCGAGGCGTTACAAATGGTATCAGAGTTTAGGAAATAGATTTTGCAGACTCCAAGGTGGATTAATATTAGAGTATGAGTATAGGTTCGAACTAGGACGAGGATAGGAATGGGTAGATTAGGATACTGGTAGAAAATTTTGAGTTTTGTTTTGTGGCCTGGAGGAAAAAACCCCTTGATAGTCTTCTGTGATTTTTTGAATCAGTCGCAAGTTTTAGAAAATCATGGTAAATCCAACGACTTTGATGTTTCCAAGTAGAGAAATTGGAACTTGGAATTTAAACCCCGAAGGTTAGGTTGGTTGATTTGTGGAGAAAAGTCTTTGAAGGAGAATCTTGGTAATTTAGGTATTGTAATTTGACGGTTTGTGGTCAAGTTAGATGTTTGATGTTTAAATTGAGGATTTGAATTTGAAAAACTTGTTTAAATGTGGGGCGATGAGGTTAGTAAACGAAATTAACAAATTTCGAGGACGAAATTTTTATAAGGAGGGGAGAATGTAGTGATTCCAATATATATATATATATATATATATAATTAATAATAATTATTAATTAAATAATATAATATAATAAAATGATATTATATATATATATATATACAAACTTACACCTGAAGGAATCAAATTCCTTCGGGATTGTTTTCAATCCAAAGAGCAGAGAGCTCTCTCTCTCTCTCTCTTCATCTCTCACGTCTCTTTCTCTCTCCTCCGCCCGTCTCCCTCTCTCTTCAATTTCTTCTCCGATTCTCGGCTGATTTGAAAACGGAAAATACCACTGAATTCCATTTTCAACCACCAACATTTTAATCAGAGTGAATTTTTCGTAGAAGCGTCGTAGGCACCACTCCTAGGGTGAGGTCGGGGGAATAGATTATGTCAGGAATTTATATAAATTAATCGATTAAATTGTAATATAAGATTACAGGAATTATATACATGTTTTTCCTGAATATTTTGGCATATGAAAATTGAATTTTGGATTATTATTATTATTATTATTATTATTAGTTGATTAAACTGGTGTTTGTGAGTTTAGGAATTTTATAATAATTATATTTCAAAGTTTAATGGATTGAATTAGAGTATTTGATTTCTAGATTATTTTAGTGGATTTTCTGAATGATTTGACTAGTTAAAATTATTGGTTTGATTTATTATACATATATATAAACACAGTAGGAAGCAGGCGGTCGTTACAATACGTATATATATATATATAACTGAAGTTTACACTGCTCTGATACCTTCTAATATAAATCTAACTATCAACCTAAGCAGTGAGAAGCTGATTTCATATATCCACAACCATATATATATATATATATATATATATATATATATATATATTTACATTACAATACCAGAGTGCTAGGTTATTCTCAAGATACACATACATAACTGAACAAGACTACACAAATAGTACTTCCTTTCCCCAAAAGACTCACCCTACTGACAAGCTTGCACTGTAACCCCCTCTATCTGTGAGCCTAATCTGCTCGCCTAACTAGATCACCTGAAAAATGTCAATTTATTAGGATGAGACGATGCTCAAAAAGACGAAATATGCTATCACTAGTTTGTAGCAAGTGAGTCATATGTTTGTAAAATCTGATTAGAAATTATCATAAATAACAATACTGGAAAAACATGTATACATGTTACAATATAAAACATGCTAATGTAGCTTAACATAAACTGATTTATAAGGATGTTCTATTCATAATATTGATAATATTTATAAGTATAACTGTTTTCTGTAAATCTGATCATAATATGTATAATAATTGAGAAAATTCCCTAGATGGATAACTGAAAGTCATGATTTAACCCTTCATGACAGGATTGTGTGGCTTGAAGGTGGGACCTAACCTGGCTGGCCGACCAGGGTAAGTCAACTGAACTCCGACAGTCAGATCGGCCCCTTCAACCCATATCTGATGGGAACCCTGTCCACAACATAGGCACGATTGACTTCTGAATACCACATACTGTCTGAGTAGTGGTTGCACTCTGAACTGTATATAGCTACGGTACCGTGCTCTGTTGGCTAAATATGGTCCATCAGTGTCTAATACTATATATATACAACTGATATTTCTAAAATATTGCTTTTAACATGATTTTGTAACAACTGAAATAACCATAATGTTATATAAACTGATCTGAATAAACTATAATAACTGAAATATCTGATTAACTGTAGTAGCTAAATGTTATTGTAATGACCCGAATAATAAAAATGGTATTTAAATAGAGAGAAAGGGAAATGGAAACAGAAACAGAAAGAGGTAGCAAACTTCGTTGACGACATTGCATTTTGGGAGTAATAACTGAGAAAATTTATCAAGTCCTCGTCAACGAACACAGGGGATTCATCGACGAGGATAGAAGAGGGTTTCATCGATGAAGCCAAGTTTCTTCGACGAGAAGATACCGAGAGAGAATTTTTGGAAGTCTGAAATTCATCGACGAGGGTGCAGGTTCGTCGACGAACTTTCTACAGGACTCGTCGACAAGGTGACGTATCTCGTTGACGAATCCAGCCCTATAAATAGCTATAAATTGGATTTTTAACATAGAAAAATAGAAATCACTCTCTCTCTCTTTCTCTCTCCCCCTACGGTTTCTCTCTCCCCTCTCTTCGATTTCGATTTCATCGTTCGTCGAATCGACGATCTGAAGCCACCACGACGCTCCGAGGAAGTTCTCTCCAAATCCGCCGGAGCAGATCGTTGGTAGAAGCAAGTTGGAATTCATCCCTGAGTTGAGGTAAAACTTTTATCCACTGTTGAAGGAAATGATGCACTCGAATAAATACTAAACTTTAGTTTTGGGAATTATCATTTTCAGGGTACTGCTTAGGGTTTCCTATGGGTGTAAAACCAGTATTATAGAGGGGCTTTTCAGTTGCCAGGTAAGGGGATAAATTAAAACAGTTATTTTTTATTAAAATTATTATTATTTAATAGTAGAATAATTTTCAGAAAGCATGCGAGTATATATGAGTATAATTGAGAAAATGTAAGTTTGGGAAAATACTGCAATTATACAAGAAATGTGTTTCAAAACAGAATTTATGGTTTCAATTAATTCGTGTGGGGTGAATATTATTTTATGTATATATTATACCATGTTAAGTTAGATTTACAATATAAAGCATGTTGATAGATATTTTCAGGAATAACATCATAAACATAGTAAATTATAATTTTGAGATATATGATATGTTCGGCGCAAGGCCATGATTGATGTTTGGCGCAAGGCACTATTTACTCATGTTATTTGGCATGAGGCCGTATTTACTTATGTTATTCGGCACGAGGCCGTATTTATTCATGTTTTCGGCACTAGGCCGTAATTATTATGTTAAAGTAGAATTCAGAAAATGCCATTATTTGATTTACGATAAACAGTATATGATTATGTACTATATGTTATCAGAACCCAGATGTTAGTTTAGTACAGTTTCAAGAGCACAGTACCGTAGCTTATAGATCAGATATTTATGATCATATTGGTGCTAACCACCCCACGAAGGGGTGGGAAATGGATAGTCGATGTGGCTTTCAGTGTAGAGTGTAGATGTCCACCTGGCAGTCTAGACCAAGGTGTGGCGGGCCCATCGTACATACAGATATTTTTGACTCGGCAGTGGTCGGCCAGCCATTGTCGGGTCCCGCCTTCGGGCTGCACAACCCGTTATGGGGGGTAATACATGACATCAGCTAGCTATACATCCTAGGTAGTTTTCAGTATTATAGATTATATCAAATAACACATGATTAGTATGATTATTTGAAAGTATGAAATTATATGTTTATCTAATCATATTATGATTTATGTTTATGGTATGTGAAATGTATGGTATATGTATTACAACATTAAATATTCTTGTTACCACACAGCTGAATTTAATTTATCTACCCTTACTGAGAGGTGTCTCACCCACCTGAATATTAATTAATTTTTTAGGAAACCGGAGAAACCAGCTGGTCAAGGGCGCCGCTGAGTGAGTTAAGCTTTCTTGCTAGAAGGGTAAGTTCTGATCTAGGATCAGGAGATTTTTGTTATGAGATCCTAGGTTTATTTTGGTATTTTTGGGAGATTGTATATACACACAGATATTTGGGAATGTAGTTAACTTTGGTGTTTGGATTTTATGGTTATGAAAATGTGATTTAAATTTACTATTGCTTAGGTTTCTGCTGTGTTTGACAGGTGTCCTCGATACCCACGGGTTCGGGTTGACCATTTTATTTATTATGTTTCATTTTATATTAAAATAAGCAGGTCGTTACAGTTATGGTTCTAAGGTTTGTATAACATAATATTCTAAAAATACTGTAAAATACAAGTTTCTATACGTATATTATAAATCATGGTATTCTAAACATTATATAAACCCTGTACTGATCTAATATTAAACTCATGCCACACAACTTAAATATCAATATTATCAGGCTCTAAAAACTGTATATATGGTCTAAATAATAATTTGCTAAAAACATATGATTTGTACTATATCATAATAAAATTGCCTAGCATATCATATTTCTCTTACCTGATTCTTGCTAATATCCCTTACTGTGATGGGTCCTACACCCGCAGGGCTTCCCACTCAACACCCTGAAAACCATATAACCCAAAACAAAATATGATTATTTCCTTGTCTACTACATTTTCTACAATTGCTGGGAAACCAAATTTTAACAAAAAGATCTTACCCTAAATCTGGGATGAAATTCAACTCTGTCCCACTGACGATCTGCTCCAGCAGACTTGGAGAGAACTTTTCTAAGAGCATCGTGGTGGCCTCAGATCGTCGATCTGGCAAATGACGGGGCCGAAATCTAAGAGAGAGGGAAGAGGAACCGTAAAGAGAGAAGAGAGAGAGAGAGAGAGTTCCACTGAATTCATGCGTAAAATCTGAGTTTAACACCATTTATACTATGGGCTTCATCGCCGAGGTCAAGAAGGCATCTTGTCGACAAACTCTCCCTCTCGTCGATGAAATTTAGATTTGCCAAAGACATCCTCTCGATATTTTCTCGTCGACGAAGCGTACCCTCATCGACGAGCCTTTCGTGTTCGTCGACGAAGTTTGATGCTGCCTTTTATTATTTCCATTTTTCCTATCTCATCATTATTTAAATACAATTATTCTTCAGGTCATTACACGTATTTTGTAAAGAATTAAAGTGAGTAGGGTTGGTTATCTATGTTTTTCCTTTAAATACATATTTTGAGTTAAATAAATGGTGGAGATAATTAAACCGCTGTTTTTGGTGTAGAGACCCAAAGAATTATAGTAATTAAATAATAAAAGAAATGAGAGAAAAAGATTTTTCAAAAAGGGGTTTCAGCAGGGTCTTGTCGACGAGTGCAGAGTGCTTGTTGATGTGGATGCGTGTCTCGTTGACGAGAATTTACCGAGAGGGTTGTTTTCGGGGCCTAAAACTCATCGACGAGGAGTACGTGTTCGTCAACGAACTCCCTTCATGGACTCGTCTATGAGGTGACGTGTCTCATCGACAAATTCACCTGTATAAATATGTCAAATTTGGGATTTCAACGTTAGAATTTTTAGGAAACTCTCTCTCTCTCTCTCTCTCTCTCTCTCTCAAACGTCTCCCCCTCCTTCTCTCTAAGTTTCTGGCTTCATCCTTCACCGGTTTGATGATTGGGAGCCATCATGCTACTCTTGGGAAGATTCTCTTCAAATCTGCTGGAGTAGTTCGCTGGTTAGGCCAACTTGGGCACCATCCCAAAATCTGGATAAGTTGAGTATTTTAAGTTTTATAGGGTATTTAGTATTTATGGACTGAGGAAAATGCTTTAGATAGAATAATACTGAGGTTTAGTTGGGGAAAATACAATTTCAGAGTGTTGAGTTGTGAAACACATGGGTGTAGGTTTGGAATATTTTGTAGGCTTCTCAGTAAGTCAATTAAGAGGATAAATTAAGTCAGTATTTTTCATGAAATTATTATGAATTAAAGAGCATTTATTTTCAGGAAGATATGTATGATATAGAATTATGTTTGGAAATACTGTTGTTGAATAGGGAAATGATTTTAACACATTTTATATGGAAATATGATTTCAGAATTAATTATGAGTTTATAAGACTAAGTACATTTGTGTGCCATAAGTAAAATATTTCTATGAAAAATATACTATACTGAAATATGATGAGTTTTCCAAGATAAGCATCAGGAAATGATGGTTTCATGATCTATAGTGACGCATCTAAAAAAGGACTAGGGTGTGTTCTAATGCAGCAGGAAAAAGTTGTAGCATATGCTTCTCGACAACTTATAGAGTTTGAGAAGAACTACCCTATGCATGATTTGGAGTTAGCAGCAATGGTGTATGCATTGAAAATCTGGAGACATTATTTGTATGGTGGAAAGTGTGAAATATTTATAGATCATAAGAGTTTGAAGTATTTCTTCACGCAAAAAGAGTTGAATATGAGGCAGAGGAGGTGGCTGGAATTGATTAAAGATTATGAGTGTACCATTAGTTATCTCCCGGGGAAGGCTAATGTGGTAGCTGATGCCTTAAGCCGAAAGTCAGGAACTACCTCAGTATCAGCAGTGGTTGCGCAACATCAAATTATAAGGGATTTAGAAGGACTTGGTGTGGAACTGATAGAGGGTAATCACCAGGCTTTTATTACTAATGTAGTACTACAACCCACTATACTAGATATATTTAAGACTGCTCAGATGCAAGATGCAGAATTGGTAAAGATTAGGGATAAAGTGCAGAGCAAACAGGGTTATATTCTTTCTTTAATTCTTCTTTCCTCTCTTCCTTCTGTTATTAAACTATGATAATTATTCAGGTTTGTACATTCTTCCCTCCTTATAAAAATTTCATCCTCAAAATTTGCTATCCATATGATTCATCATCCTTTAATATAAACGGTCTACTTATTTTATTACTTATCCTCACTTATGGCGGAGGAATACTGTGACTACATAGGTAGTTCTGAGAGATTATAATTATACCATAAAAGAAAAAAAAAATCTCCCAAAACCGAATACTCTACCAATCCTATACTCTACATTACAATTACACTGGACTAAATCAAAATAAAATTACCATTACTTTAGCTTACAAGTCATAACTATACCCCACTAAACAGGTGGGGGTATTTCTGTCTGATCTCATCTTCAAGTTCCCAAGAAGCTTCTTCTATCGCGTGATTCCTCTACAGGACTTTTACTAGTGGTATCTTTTTATTGCGCAATTCATGTTCTTTTCTATCTAAGATCTGCACTAGAGCTTCCTCATATATTAGAGCATCACTGAATTCCAATTCTGCATAACTAATAATATGGAAAGGGTCTGGAACGTATTTCCTTAACATAAAAACATGAAATACGTCATATATTTTGGATAAAGCTGGTGGTAAAGTTAGCCGATAGGCAACTAGCCCAATTTTCTCAAGTATCTCAAATGGACCAATAAACCTAATATTCAACTTACCTTTATTCCCAAACCTCAATTCCATTCAGTGTTGCTATTTTCAAAAATACATGGTCACCTACTTGAAATTCCAATTCTCGATGGCGAGTATCTGCGTAACTTTTCTGCCGACTCTGTGCTGCACTGATTCTATCTCAAATAAGTCAGACTTTATCGTATGGCTACTGCACTATTTCTGGCCCCAAAATTTGCCTCTCACCAAGCTCACTCCAGTATAAAGGAGAACGACACCTCCTACCATAAAGCGCTTCATAAGGTGTCTTGTCTATGCTGGTCTGATAGCTATTGTTGTAGGCAAACTCCACCAGTGGCAAATATTGGGTCCAGGTACCCCCAAAATCCAACATACATGCTCGCAGCATATCCTCAAGTACCTAGATCGTTCTCTCTGTCTGTCCTTCTGTGTGAGGATGCAAAGCAGTGCTAAATGCTAATTGAGGTCCTAAAGCCTTCTGCAAGCTTTTTCAAAACCGTGATGTAAAGCGTGGATCACGGTCTGAGACTATAGATATTGGCACTCCATGGGATCTAACCATCTTATGTATGTAAATCTCTATTAACCTGTTCATAGGATAGCTAATTTTAATGAGTAAAAAATGAGCTATTTTCTTCAGCCTATCCACAACTACCCAAATTGCATTTTGACCATGCGGCACCGGCGGTAGCCCAGTAATAAAATTCATGGATATGTGATCCTACTTCCACTCAGGAATGAAAAGTGGCTGCAACTGTCCTACCGGCCTCTAATGCTTAGCCTTAACCTGCTCGCACGTCAAGCACTACTGTACAAATTCTGCAATTTCCCTCTTCATGCCACTCCCCTAGAAATACTCTCGTAAATCCCTATACATTTTCATACTACCAGGATGAACTATGTATAGTGACCTGTGAGCCTCCTCTAAAATCATTCTCCTAATGCTATCATCCGCAGGCACTTACAATTTGGTGCGAAATCTTAAAGCCCCGTCGTCAGAAATGCTGAATTCCTCTCCCTGACCATCCTGTATTCTGGCTATTACTTCTGCTAATTCTGGATCTTTCCCCCAAGCAGCTTTAATCCTTTCATATAGAGTAGGCTGTAAAATCAGGCTGACAATAAATGCCCGAGGATCATCTTCCACTAACTCCATCCCAAGCCTTTCCAAGTTTATCTGAATCGGGTGCTGAATTACTGCAGTTAACTGCACTGTACTATCTAATTTACGGCTTAGTGCATCAGCCACCACATTTGCTTTACCTGGGTGGTAGCTGATGGTGTAATCGTAATCATTGATGAGTTCCAAACCATCTCCTTTGTCGCATATTCAATGATTTTTGCATAAAGAAATACTTTAGACTCTTATGATCAGAAAATATTTCACATTTCTTACCATATAAATAATGTCTCCAAATCTTCAGTGCATGCACCACTGCAGCTAATTCCAGATCGTGAGTAGGCTAGTTCTTTTCATGCTCTTTCAACTGCTTGGAAGCATACGCTACCACCCTACCAGGCTGCATCAATACACAACCGAGCTCTTTCAAAGACATGTCACTGTAAATTACATAACCATCACCTCCTGATGGAATCGTTAGTACTGGTGCAGTGACGAGCTGCTGCTTTGATTTCTAAAAACTCTTCTCACATCCTTTATCCCACACAAATCTAGCATTTTTATTTGTCAAACAGGTGAAAGGCCCTGATAAGGCTGAAAACCCCTCAACAAATCGACGGTAATAACCTGCCAGTCCCAAGAAACTTCTAATTTCCTGAACGTTCTTCGGCCTGGCCCAATTCACTACCACATCAATTTTACAGGGATCCACGGAAATATCATCCCCTGAAATCACATAACCCAAAAACGACACTTCTTCTAGCCAAAATTCACATTTACTAAACTTGGCATACAACTTCTTCTCCTTGAGCGTCTGCAGTACCTATCTCAAATGCACCTCATGATCCTCATAACTCCTCGAGTAAACCAGTATATCATCAATAAAAACCACTACAAACTGGTCTAGATACTGGTGAAAGACTCTATTCATCAAGTCCATGAACACAGCTGGCGCATTTGTCAAATCGAATGGCATAATGAGGAATTCATAGTGCCCATATCTAGTCCTGAAGGCTGTCTTCGAAACATCCTCTGCATTTACCCTTACTTGATGATAACCTGATCTAAGGTCAATCTTGGAATATACTCGTGTACCCTGGAGCTGATCAAATAGATAATCTATACGGGGTAGAGGATATCTGTTCTTAATAGTAACCTTGTTTATCTCCTTATAATCAATACACATCCTCATAGACCCGTCTTTCTTCTTTATGAACAACATTGGAGCTACTCACAGCGATACACTAGGTCATATAAATCCCTTGTGCAGCAAGTCTTGCAACTGATCCTTTAATTTTTCCAAATCAGTTGAAGCCATACGGTAAGGAATCTTAGAAATCGGCGCTGTCCATGGAGGTAAATCTATAGCAAAATCTACCTCTCGCTCGGGAGGCAACCCAGGTAACTCTTCTGAAAAAATATCTTGAAATTCTCGTACCACTGGTGTACTGTCAAACTTCGAATCATTTTCTGACACTTCCTTTACAAAAGCCACAAACCCCTAACTTCCATCCAGGAGCAGTCTGCTTACCTGCATGGTTGTCACTAACTGCGCCGAAGCACGCACACGTGAACCTACAAATCTAAATTCCTTCTCTCTAGGGGGTCTAAAAATCACTTCTTTCTAATGACAATCAATATTGGCGTGATTCACTGTCAACCAATCCATACCCAGTATTATATCAAACCCACACATATCCAATACGGTGAGGTCAGCTGGTAACACCCTCCTTTGAATTTCTATTGGATAGCCTCTAAGTACCCTTTGACACCTCATTACTGATCCTGATAGTGTAGCTACTGACAATTCCACATCTAATAATTGGGTCTCATTTCCAGAAAATTTGACATAGGTCGCAGAAACAAAGGAATGAGTAGCACCTGAATCAAATAAAACAATAACTAGATATGATAGAACAGTAAAAGTACCTGTCACCACATCCGCGGTAGTCTCAGCGTCACCCGGTGAAAGCGTAAACCCTTGCCAGGGCTGCATTCCTCTATTGGCCTCCACGAGCCGCCTAATAACCTCCTCGATAGGGTCTGGGAGCTGGGACCTGAACTGGCGGTCTTGGGCATGCACGTGTCTTATGGCCGGGTCTCCCACAACGATAACATATATCATTCCCTACTCGGCACTCCCCCAAATGTCGTCTCCCGCACGTCTGACATACTGGGTAGGTCTGCACACCCTGATTCTCATGGGGTCCTACCGTCCATTTCTGATCTCCCCTATCATGGCCTCCTCTCCATGGGCCCTGACTAGAACTTGCTTGAAAATCCTGAGGTGCGAGTCTCTTTCTCTAACTCTGAGCTGCGATATCTCTCTATATGCTACTCTCAATAATCGTAGCCCTATCTATGACCTCCACAAATATTTGGGCCCTAAAACCATTCACCTACTCAAACAAATTCGTCCTTAGACCTTCTTCAAACTTTCTTGCCTTTTTCTCTTCATCTGGTGCTAAATGTGGGGCAAATCGAGACAACTCAATAAATCGAGTTATGTATTGAGATACTGTCATTTGCCCTTGTACTAGGTGCACAAACTCTATTGCCTTCGTGCTTCGAACAATAGCAGGGAAATATCGCTTGAAGAACAGCTTCTTGAATCGATCCCACGTCACCGGCACTGGAACCGACCTCTGCTCCTCAATCAGTTGCGCTGATCTCCACCAGCGTTTCACCTCTTATGTCTGTTTAAACGCCGCAAATACCACCTTCTGGTTCATCTGTACATGGAAGCACTGTCAATGTCTCCTCAATGTTCTAGACCCAATTTTCAGCTATAATCTGGTTATCTCCTCTGGCAAAAAATGGGGGTTTCATCCGCGTAAACTACTCGATCGTGCAGCTATGCTCCCCTGAGCTCCTGGCCATCTCAGCCATCACCTGTTGGGTGACGTTGCGTAGTATTGCATCAATATCTCCACCTCCCATACTGGAAGGTCCTGGTCTATCTTCCCCAGTGTTTGTGCCACTACTTCCTAGTTCCATCATGAAAAAACGAAGAGCACCCTTTTAAAGACTTTATCTCCCGTGCAAACCTATACTATTCCATTTAACTGAAATCCCATATTCACACCTAATTGTCTCCCCTCATACTAAATTTCAAAATCAAATCCTGTAACCCAGACACACGACCCAGAAATAGTTTACTATGGCTTTCCTGAAATCGTCACCCCAAGAAAGACACAAAAACCATCACCAAAATCATGTACCCAGACTACGGAACAAAACCTCAATCCTTTCCTATACTCTGGTATTGCTTCCGCTGCACTCTAAAGTCTACAAAAACTAACAACCTAAGCTCTGATACCAAACTGTAACAACCTGATTTAACTGCCATATTTATCCCTTATCTATTTTTTTCCTTATAATAAATACTATGAAATTCCACCGCTCTAATACCTTTTAATTTAAATCAAACCATCAACCTAAGCAGTGAGAAACTAAATTCATATAACCATAACCATAAATATACAATACCAGTGTACTAGTATATTTCCCAAAATATACATATACAACTATTCCCAAAAATACCCTCAACTGAAACTAGGGCAATACAAAAATAACCTCCCAAAATACTCACCCTATTGATGGGGCAAAATAGTAGCCCCCTCTATCTGCGAGCCTGATCCGCTCGCCTAACTGGTTCACCTGAAAAATGTTAAAGTAATGGGATGAGACAACGTTCAATAAGACGAAATATGCTATTGTTAGTGTGTGGCAAATGAGTTACATATTCGTAAAACCTGATTTAGAAATACTATAAATAACTAAATCTGAGAAAACGTGTATAAATAAAGTACTGCATAGTTCATATATGTGATACTTAACAAAGCTATTTCCATGATTTTATATTCATAATACTTCTAATATTCATAAGTACATCCACTGTTTCTGTAAATCTGATTATACATATAATAATTAATAAAAATTCCCTAGATGGTCGTATGTCATGATTTAACCCCTTATGACAGGGTTGTGTGGCCTGTAAGCTGGACTTATCACTGGCTGGCCTACTAGGATAAATCACTATATTATGAAAGTCAGATGAGCCTTCTTAACCCTAATTGACAGGGAGCCTGTCCACAACATAAGCTCGATCGACTGCTATAAATCCACATTCTGTCTAAGTTATGCGGTTGCACTCTAAACTGTAAATAGTTACAATACCGTGCTTTATAAACTGATTTGTAATGGTTCATCAGGGTCTGATACTATATAATACATCTCTATATAAAATATATCTGTTTTATCATGATTCTATATCAACTGTATTAACCATGATTCTGTAAAACTTTGTATTAACCGTGACGTTATAAATAACTATATTTCTGTACGAACTGTAATTCTGTATGTCATGGTTCTGTAAAACTGTATAATCATGGTACTTATGAAAACTGTAAAAACATCTTCCTGTGCTATAACTGTAAATTATGAAACTATAGAGACTATATTTCTGAATAAAACTGTATATCTGAATAATTGTAATTCTATAATTCAAAATCGTTTATTCTATGAAAAATAATTCTATAAATCTGTATACTTGTAATTCTGTAAAAACTGCGTAGAACATTGTACTATACCAGTATTTCTCATGCCACACAGATAAATAACACTTATGAACCATAATCAATAAAACTCCTGCTCTAGAAAAATCATAAACAAATACTATATTTTTCTAGTGAAAATAATTGATTTACTAGTATAGTATATTCCCCTTACTTGATTTCTGCAAAAGCCCCCTACCACTACAAAAAATTAAGGTATTAGTGACGGATTAAATCCGTCACTAATACCCATCAATTCGTCACTAGTAGTATTAGTGACGGTTTTAGAATAGTTGCTATATGTAACGTTACTACTAACTTTTAGTGACGAATTAAATATTTCGTCACTAATAATGGAGTATTAGTGACGGATTGTAATCGTCACTAAAACCCTAATAACGTTACTATAAATTATAGAACGGGTAAACTCAAATTCGTCACTAATAGTAGGGTATTAGTGACGAATTACAAATTCGTCACTAATATTAGGGCATTAGTGAAGGATTCAAATTCGTCACTAATATTAGGGCATTAGTGAAGGATTCAAATTCGTCACTAATAATAGGGTATTAGTGACGAATTTGAATCCTTCACTAATGCCCTAATATTAGTGTATTAGTGACGAATTACAAATTCGTCACTAATACTAGTGCATTAGTGAATGATTCAAATTCGTCACTAATTAATATGGCATTAGTGACGAATTATAAATGACGAATTTGAATCCTTCACTAATAATTAGAAAAATTAAAAAACATTTAATACTAATTTTATTTAATCATCAATTCTTATATAAAAATCTGTAATTACATTTTTGAATACATAAATTGAAACCATAATTACTAAAAAATTCGTAAATTATTCAAAATTTTGAATTTAAATACAAATTCAATTAAAATAAAAAAATAACATATGTTCAGATAACAAAAGTTATTTCAAAATATTCAAAAATTCAAATACAAATACTAGTACAAATTCAAATTAAAATACAAAAAATCAATTTGTTCAAATAACAATAAAAATTACAAAAAAAAAATAGTCAAAAGTTGCATTTTTAAATTGTAGTGCATGTATGCATTGCAACGTGCTGATGTTATGACAGCCGCGAATCCTACAAACTAAGAGTCATTAAAAAAAATTCGTATACAAATAGAGGAGAGCTGGCGCTTAGTATAATCAAGAAAAATAATTATGTGATATAACAAATTCGCAAAGATTTCATAATAATGCATATTACACAATTTGTACGGTAGTAATATCAATAATGAAAAACATAATGTCAGTATTTAAAGCTAAACACTGAGTTCACATATTTCCATTGAGTTGCACACTTGAAAGGTAGCCTATAAAGTTGAAGGGATGAAAGGGTCTTTGAATAACCATAAGAAGATACACACACAACTATACTTGCAACTACTTATATATATTATGAGTAATTACCTTTTAATTTTTTGAAAGTTAAAACCAAGTGAATTCATTAATAAACAAAGCTCAAGTCAGAGGCCTGAGGATACAAAAGTGCAGGAAGACCCAAAATAGAAAACCAACAAGGCAATAAAAACAGTGAGCAGCCAACAAATCAACAGAAAAATTAAAGAACACCAATAATAGAAAATGTCTAGTAACCAAGAATTTGATAATGTTCATTAACCATTCGTGTAATTATTATCTTTAGATTGAGATACCTTTAGTTATGGAGGTTGTTTTATCTTCTTCTTTTTTTGTGATAGTGTTTTAAGTCTTTGCTAATCAGGTCTAGTCATAAAAATTATTTTATAATTTTTTTCTATGATGGTGTTCAAGACCTTTCAAATAGTTGATTACTTTTTTAGGACATGAGGTTAGTCTGTTCTTCTACCCTAATCTCCAATTAAATAAATTTATGTCTAATATTTGAATCCTCTATTACCCTTTTTGATAAGCTTAGGCACTTACGAGCAAGTTTTAATTACATCTTTAAAAATTTTATTAATTAATTATTTAATTTGTATTCTTCTTAATCAGTTTGTCATCCTAAAAAATAAAACAGTTTTTGGAGAAATTAGATAAGTTGAATAGAAGGGAAAATGTGCAAATGACTTAAAATAGGAGTCATGTTTCATTACATGCTCCTCCTTTTAGATAGATGCATTTTGAAAAGTTTTGAAGGAAATTGAGAAAAGTGAAAGAAAATGAAAGAATAAGTTACTCATAATTTAGGAGAAAATGATAATCCATGCGGGCATATTTATATATATACATACAAAATAATATACATATAAAGTTTTCTAGTAATTTCGTCGCAAAGAAAATGCTTAAAATGACTCCAATCTTTTGTAGCATACATATAAACAAGAGTAAGGTTATAATGCACAGGTTGTAACCATCATTGGCACACATGGTAGGAGAAGAGTATATATATAGGAAGTAGAGTGCACCCCACCTGCTTCAACCACTCTTTTGTCGTGACACTAGACTTTTTCCTCTCAATTAAAAAGTAAAACTAAATAAATACAAATAAAATCATTAAAATATATGCAGATTACATTTACCTATCCACTTGTTAGACGAATCCAACTTAGAATTTGACCTTATCTGCGCAATATTTTAATTAGGACTAATGGAGATGTCAATTCAATCGTTATTACTTTAACATTAATTTTATCATAATTATCATTGTACATGGCTTTTTTTTGGAAAAATTTTAATGAAATTTCGGTAGCATGCCATCTGTAAATTAGACATTTTCTAATCAAACCTGCACCTAATAGGTTCAAATAAGTCATTTATAAGAAGTTCAAGGCACACGAGAACCTATATCCACTACCAGCATGCAATACACATCAACTGCATCCGCCATGCAGGAGGCATTCTAGACTAGCATGTAATCATATAACAATCAACAATTCACGACAATAGTACATGTATCCATTAAATTCAGAATATCCAATAGCAGAGAACAATGGATAGTATTGAGTTTAGTGTAGTATTGTTATTCATCTAGGCATTTGGATATGAACATTCTGAGAGCATTTAATTTAAATAATTATGAATATGATGCTCCCTCTGAGTTATGTATATATTCAACTTATGCCTTTTTCAAATTTTCAAATCCTTAGCCAAGTGTTTCTAATATTTTCAATGATTTAGGCTCGGCAATGAATGCTTTAGACTTACCGAACCAAAAACATATAAATGAATGTTTCTTTTAATGAACTAACCCTACATTTCCTTATTTCTTATGATTCATAACTTTCACTCATCCTTTCAAAATTATTTTAACGTTCATTTTATCATAATTATCGTTCTACATGGTTTTTTTTTTTTTTTGGGAGAATTTTATGAAAATTTCGGCAGCATGCCATCTGTAAATTGGACATTTTCCCATAAAACCTGCACCTGATAGGTTCAAATAAATCATTTATAAGAAGTTCAAGGCACACGAGAACCTATATCCACTACCAACGTGAAATACACATCAACTGCATCCGCTATGCAGGAGACATTCTAGACTAGCATGCAATCATGTAGCAATCAACAATTCACGACAGTAGTACATGTATCCATTAAATTCAGAATATCCAACAAGTAACTCTATCATCTGTACAAGATGAATATCTATCACATGAAAATTTCCCAACTGAACAAGATATACAACTACGATAACAATAAATATAAAAAAAAACATGTACGCATTATGCAACCATATCAAGTAATTAAAAATGACAACATCCAAAAGCAAGATGGATCCATAAGGAGGATGCATTTAAAAGGAGCACACATCCAAAACGATGGTCCGTTCAAAAGGATGCTGCATCAAAAACGAAGATGCATCCACAAGGAGGATGCATCCAAAAGGAGGCTGAATCCGCAGAGAGGATGCATAGACACATCCACAAGGAGGATGCTTTCACAAGGATGATGCATCCAAAAAGTGTAACACTGATGGAACTTTCTAAAACAAGAAAGATCAAAAAATAATATTATTCTCAAGTCATATCTGTTTGTAATATTAATTTTTTGCAGTATTCATGCAAACTATCTATAACTACATAATATAAAAATTGCCCCAAATATGAGACTTTAGTTCTTCCTTGAATTTGTACTTTTCCTAGAGAATACATGTAATGCTATCTTCCCCCCCCCCCCCCCCCAAAAAAATTATCCCATTACTGTCACCCCCTAACACTTAACTTAATGGTTTTTAGTGTCCAAGTTAGAATAACGTATAAAGCTCTTCAGAGGAGCTAGTATGAGTATTCGTTAATCATTAAAAATTTCGCTATATTATAACACAAACAAAATCATAAAATACTTTTGCACAAGTACTATGTTAAGCTATAAGTACCGTACATACCTTCTAATCAGAGGAGCCACTCGCATCATCTGGTCGAGATTGGCGCATCGTTTCCTCGAAATGCACTGTCCTATCCATTATAGCTTGCATCTGAGCTTGAAAGCTAGAGACCGTGTCTCATAATTGCGTGTTCTCTATTTCCACCATCTACATCCATCGAGCCATCTCCTGCTTACGATACTCGGCCTCTCAACGCCCTCGTTCCATGTTTGCACGAGCCGCCGCACCCATGGATGATGATGTTGTTGGGGCGATATATCCACTTCCAATACCTTTCATCCAACCCCCCGCTCATTGCCCAAGCACCGGGGAAGTGATCTTGAAATCTGTCATGTGCTGACTCCCCTCTGAAATAGGTGCATCCCTCAGCTCGACCATCCATGCCTAATTTCAATCATGAAAATGATAAAAAGGAATAAGTAAGACCACAACTTTGATGTTTTGAATCAAGTAATAAACTAAATCTTTTGTTCACTTACTTGTCTGTCCTACGCACCCTTGCGCCACTCCCCCGATCGCCATTAGTGTGTTCTCTGATAAAGATCTGATAGCGGCTCCTCTGCGCCAGTCTCAGGATCACGCTACAATATCATATAAGACATCATTAGTATTATGTCATGTAATGGTCAGATAGTTTTATATATAGTAATTACCTGTCGATGATTTATGAATGACCTCGGTTCACCGCAATGCGTTGTAGGGAGTTTGCTATGGTTCGCAGCATTTGTTTCACATATGGCCTACAAGGAAGATGTAATGACGGTTTATTAGCAATATCATTGTGAAAAATTAGTGATTATAATACAAACACATCACTTGATAGCGTGGGTCGAGTAAATAGTGACACACCGCCTCCCAATCCTCTTGGGATATTTTATCGTATAGTCACGCTTCTACTTCATCTCCCATCGCTCGAAAATGGGAGCACATTTTTGAGCGATAGCTCTTAAATTTATTGCACAATTGGACGTCGACCACCTTTCTCACATGGTCATCCTCAAGGATGCCCATATCAAACTCCTCCTACATATATAGGTAATACAATTACAATGTTAGAGAGTTGTTAATTGGCTAGTATATTAAAAGTAAAAAAACATTTAATTTAAAAACAACTTTATAGGGTTTGGGATTACTTACCAAAATGCGCATGTAAAGAACCATGCGCTGCTCTTGAGTCACCTGTGGCCGGCTGAAGGCCGTGACAGGAGCATACTGTCGGCATATAATGCCAAGCTCCCTCGTCCATGCAGTGCACCAATCATTCAGTGGGGCGGTGTATCCTGGAGGAATGTCAATTCGAATCCGCTATTTTGTCCTATCCAGGTGCTTCTTCAGCAACATGTTCTTCGCTGCACCACGGCCTGACTTGACTATGGACATAGATGCTGAAAGCATAGTTAAATTAAGAACAACATTATAATCTTACGCGTGAGTAACTATCATCAATAGTTGAAATGTAAATAAATTAATCGTATCCATACCAACACTGCTCATATCACGGTCGGCAACTCACCCTGCGTATTAGTCACATAAGTGGTATCCATGTCTGACCAAGGTGCTGATGGCTCAGACAATGGTGCCGCCGCATCAGGACTGACGGGCTCCTCCGGTCTCGAGGATGTCAAATCATCCTCATGCGATGTACTCATGTGCCTAAAAGGAAGTCTCCAACGTCGACCTCCTGGTGCCATATCTGCAAATTATTAGACAAGTAAATATAATAAGTACGAATATTAGATGGATGCATAATACATATATTTTAAGTTATTTACACATGTCTGATATATAGTGACAAACATAACATGCTTACCCCCATATACGTCCTCAATATTGGTATCATCCTCACTTTCTAAAGTGTCTTCCTCTTCACTACAGTACTCGACCACTATTTCATCTACCCCCTCAGTTTCCTCATCGTCGATGAAGTGAAAGTCTATAGAAGGTTCAATTGTAATGTCAACAGTCCCTACGTGTTCTGCCGTGGCACCATCATTATGCAATGGTATAGGATCGAAGCCTTCTTCGACAACATTTAAAGCAGATTGCACTGCTGCACTTACAGATGACTCTTTTTCTTGGAATGTAGTCTCACTGGCACTCATCTCCCCATCAACAACTTCTGTAATAGCGTACAAACTTCGAAAAGGAATCTTTTGGGTCACATGCCATTCACCCTTCAACTTGGTGTCTTTAAGGTAAAACACTTGTTCTGCCTATGTCACAAGCACTAAAGGGTCATTTTGATACCATGTCTTGCTAAAATTGACACTGGTAAAGTAGGCATCGGTGTTTATCCCAGTATTTTTATTGTTGATGTCCCACCAAGTACACTTGAATAGGTGGACGAATGTGTTGGCTCCATAGCTAAGCTCTATAATGTCGTCTAGCACACCAAAGTAGTCAATTTCTTCATCTCCTTCTATGTCTAGCACTGCAACCCCACAATTTTGGGTTCTTCTATGCAGTTCAAGGGACTTTGTATGAAATCGTAACCCGTTAACAATGCAACCGCTATAGCGGTTAACTCATTGATTGGGGCCACATGCCAACGCGTACAAATCTTTAATCTATTAAATAAACAAGAGTTTAGAAGAATAAACCGTCAATAGTGAAAACATACATTGCTTCTCACTCAAGTAGTATTTGTTACTTACACGACTCCCAAACCAATTGATAAATTCCTTTTAATGTCTTTCGTCAACATTCCGTTCATTTTGAGCCAGGAGTTCAGCTTTATGTTCGCTGTATGCAACAGTAATACATGTTAATGTCAACTAAGTATATAATTATGCATACGTAAATACAATACAAAGTAAGGAGGTTTGAACCACGTACTCGATATATGGAATAGTTTCATCTCAATTATTGAGGACGTAAAAATGAGCCTTTTGTAGGTCATCCATATCAATGAAATCGTAAACTCATGCACCGAGAGGTCGAACATTTTCTTGAAATATAGAGCTCCTAGGTTTTTCATCTTCGGCATTAATAGCATGAAAGTCTGCATTTCGCTCCTCACGAGTGAACATTGTGTCAATATCATGTAGATACATTGAGCAAAATGCAAGATATTCACTGTCAATGTATGCCTCGATGATTGAACCTTCTGGCCGTGCCTTATTGCGCACGTACCCCTTCAAAGTGGATAAGAACCCGTGCATTTTACGTAGCATTATAAACTTGTAGACACAATAAAGAAAAAAAAATAAAAACAAGGAAATCACGTGACCATTATACAAGGACTTTATAATTTACCTCTCAATAGGATACATCCAACGATATTGAACCGGTCCTCCAATTATGGCCTCCCTTGGTAAATGGACGGCTAGGTGGACCATCACATCGAAGAATGCTGGAAAAAATATTTTCTCCATCTTGCATAGTATGACCACGATGTCATCCTCTAACCGTTCAAGTACATTTACGCTCAATTTTTTGGAGCACAACTATCAAAAAAAGATTCCCAGCTCAATCAGCACCGAGCGAACATCTTCAGTCAAGTGTCCATGAAGGAAAACGGGTAGAACCCGTTATAGAAGGATGTGATAGTCATGACTTTTCATTCCTAGAATCTTCCTTTCCTTCATGTTTATGCATCAAGCTATGTTCGATGCATATCCATCAGGGAACTTCACTAATTTCATCCTTCGAAAATGTGTAACAAGCTAATGGCATGAGAATTTTGTCCTCATCACGAAACAGGTGCAACTCAGGCCGTATTCTCATATCTTCCATATCCCGACAAGCATTTGCAGTGTCCTTTGTCTTCCCATTTATATCAAGCAATGTACCAAAGACATTCTCACAAATGTTCTTTTCGATGTACATGAAATCCAAGTTGTCGTAGTAGAAGATCTTTCCAGTATGGCAACTCGAAGAAGATGCTTCTTTTTGTCCAATTCAACTCCCCCTCAGCGCGTTTTCTTTTTCTACTGGTCGGTGGTTTCCCAAAATTCACATCTCCAATCAACTTAGCTAGTTGGCTATGACCTTCGTTCAGGTTTTCCTTTGAAACTTCTGATGCCACGAGTCCTCCAAGGATGACCAGTTCGTAGAAAACGACGATGACACATAAAGCATAACTTGCAGCCATGCTTCAAGGATAAGGACCCAGCATCGTTATTACATACTGGGCATGCTAAGTAACCTTTTGTGCTCCAACCTGACAGGTTGCCGTATGCGGGGAAATCATTAATTGTCCACAAGACTGCAGCATGCATCCAAAATGTTGTCTCGGTTTCCACATCGAATGTCTCCACTCCTTTTTCCCATAATTCTTTCAACTCGTCAATTAACGAACGCAGGTAAACACCAATATCATTATCAGGTGCCCTCGGTTCGAGAATGAGCAGAGACATATAAATGAAAGGTTCTTTCATACATCACCATGGCGGCATATTGTATGGTATCATCATAACTGGCCACATGCTATACGAGTTGTTCATGTTACCGAAAGGATTGAACCTATCTGAAGTAAGACCAAGTCTGATGTTGCGAGGATCACTAGCAAACCACGGATGCATTTTATCAAAATCGGCCCAAGCTTTGGAGTCCACTGGATGGCTAAGGGTGTTTCCATCTTGAAGATGTTTCTCTTTATGTCATCTCATATTTGTAGCAGTTTTTTGCACATATATAATCGTTGCAGCCACGGAATTAATGAACAATATCATAAAACTTTTGTGGTGATCTTTTTACCCTTCTTCTGATTAGTTGTATACCTCGGTTCACCACATTCTGGGTACTCGTTCACATTTTCATATTCACCATAAAAGAGTGCACAATCATCATGACAACCCGAATAAAAATGGAATATATATAATAAGAGGAAGGGAAACGAATCCAGTTCTATAAATAGAAAAATCTGGATTTTTAATTTCACAACTAAGTAAACTTTTCCCTCTCTCTCTCTCTCTCCTTCGACCCTCTCTCTCCCTCTCTCTCTCCCTCTCTCATCAATTTTGGGCCAGATTTACGCCGGATTGACAATCCGAAGTCACCACGACGCTCTTAGGGAAGTTCTCTCCAAATCTGTCGGAGCGGATCGTTGGTGAAAGCAAGTTGAAAATCATCCCTGAGTTGAGGTAAGACTTTTTAAGTCAAATTTGGTCTTGTGGTAGTTATAAGGAATGATGTACATGTAGAAATACTCAAGTTTAGTACTGTGAGTTTTTAGTTTCAGGGTAATGATTAGGAAATCCTACGGGTGTGAGACCAGAGTTTATAGGGGCTTTCTCAGTAGCTAGGTAAGGGAATAAACTAAAACAGTTATTTTTTACGCAAATTATTATTATGTATGGGCAAATTGATTTCCTGAAAATATGTACGATGTTTGAATATTATGGAATTAATGCATGTTTGAGAAAATACTATTATTATGTTGAAATGTGTATATATGTATGAGATGTCTAAAAATTATGATTTTAGAATTAGAAGTATGATTTAGTACAGCACATGTGTGGCATGAATATTATTTTACGTGAAATGTAATGTGATATGAAAGATTTTACGAGAAAAGCATGTTTTCAGGTATTATGAAAAGATGTGTCTTGTTACGATAATTTTGAAAAATATATATGATAATTGATTTATTTTCAAAATGTATATACTTGAAATGATTTTGGCGCGGGGCCGTATTTATGTTTTCTGCACGAGGCCGTATTTATGTATGATTTCGGCACGAGGCTGTATTTATGATTTCGGCGCGAGGCCGTATTTATGAAAATGATCAGCACGAGGCCGTTATTATATCATTTATTATATGTTATCAGAATCTGGATGTTAGTTTAGTTCAGTTCTAGGAGCTCGGTACCATAGCTATATATGTAGATCAGATATCTACGTTTAGATTAGTGCTAACCATCCCATGAGGAGATGGGAGATAGATAGTCGATGTGGCTTTTAGTAGAGTGTAGACGTCCACCTGGCAGTCCGGACCAGGGTGTGGCGGGCTCATCGTACTTACAGACATATTTGACTCGGCAGTGGTCGGTTAGCCATTGTCGGGTCCCGCCTTTGGGTTGCACAACCCATCATGGGGTAATACATGACATTAGCTAGCTATTCATCTTAGGTATATTTTTAGTATTACAGTTATAACAGATTTTTTATGTATGTTATGATTTATTAACAAATATGAAAGTATATGTTATCCAGTATGATATGATGAACATTTATAGAGTTATGAAATGTACTTTATATGTATAAGTGCCTTAAATATTCATGTTGTCACACAGTTGTATTTAGTTTATTTTCCCTTACTGAGATGTGTCTCACCCCCAACATTAATTAATTTTTCAGGAGCCCCTGAGTGATCGGCGGGTCGTGACCGCAGTTGAGTTTACTAAGCTACCCCGTTAGGAGGGTAAGATTTTGTACTAGGATCAGGATTACTTTGTGTTTGATCCTAGAGTTATTTTGATGTCTTTGGAGGATGTATAAAAGTACAGTTTTATGATAATGTAGTAAACTCTGGTATTATGTTTTATGGTTGGATATATGAGATTTTATGCTTACTGCTGCTTCGGTTTCCGCTGTGATTGACAGGTGTCCCCGTTACCCACGGATTCTGGTCGACTTTCCCATTTATCATGTTATATTTCTTATTAAGAAATTGGGGTCGTTACAATCATACCTACATGCATGTATTAGAGTGTAACCGAGACCCAATTCATGTATGTATGTCTTCGCCTCATAAAAAGACTTGGGAAGTATTTCACCATTAGACAGTACTGCCTTAATAAGGCTTAAATGCATGTTAAATGCGCTCTAAGATAACCCATGCATTGTCCTTGCATGAAGCAACTTTATCAAAAACTCTAATTTTGAGAACTTTTTACAGTTTGGATATAGGGGCACCCGTGTATCCCTCATTAGATTAGAAAATGGTTTACCAAGTCGATTCAACATACTAGCATCATAAGGTATGGTACCTGCTGAAGTAGATTCATCACCAGTACGCGACATAGGCACATCGCTCGTCTCCATTGCAATCCCCCTTTGCAAGTCACCTAACATTTCAATTACCCCTTCCGAATAGGTATCACCACCTACTAATTTTTCCCCCTCATCTTCATCGTTATCATCATCGCTCTGAACTGCGTAATCTTCATTTTGGAACACCCATGTTGTGTACATTTTCTCCATTCCAAAGTCTAATAAATGTGAATGGACCAAATCAATGTGTTTGAATGTTATGTTCTTGCATTTCTTGCAAGGACACCTTATTCTACTGGCTTTGTCTGCACGAGGACACGCGAACTCTATGAAATTATGTACCCCTTTCACGTATTCTAGCAAAAACCTACCTCAAGCGTTCATCCAACTTTTATCCATGTTCATTAATTACCCTATAACATGTTCAAGTAAATGGTGTTCATTATATTCTCATAATGTTTATAATGCATGCATCGTGAATCCTATAATAAACCATCATACTCTAAAGGGTACGGATCCTATCCCATTCAAGAATGTTGCATTTACATTGCGATCAATCGCTTAAATTCCCACGTCGTAGTCATTATGAATTTCGGCAGCATCTCCCCATGGCTCTCCAAGTATACGAGATGGGGGAAGTGAACATGTTGCTAGTTTTTCATCACTAACAAATTGTCATGACACCACACTATGCACCCAAAGAACACAAGTAGAGACACGCTCGAAATATATAATGACAATTGACAAAGCGTGAACGATGACAACAATGTAAATACAACTTCCTGAACTGTCCACCTTGGATAATCCATGAATGGTTGAAATACAAACATTACAAATCGTAAGTGAAACAAATAATTAACATGTTCAAGTGATTATTAGTCAACATAGTATGACTAATAATCAATTGAAATATAACAATTGATTTGTCTCACATGTACGATTAGGTATGAATGTATAGTAACCGTTCTTGGACGGGTATAAGTTTCAATGAATACATGAAATGGAAATAATTAATTTGACATTTTACTTCATATGACATTTAGTTCTTGAACTTTCACTGTATAAAGAAGCTAATTTTTCAAACCAGGATTTGAGCAGCTAACCTCAATGTCTATGCATTTATGAAATTGCAGAAAAGATAAATCAAGTCCTAACAGCAGAAGCAGTACAATTCTAGTATCTCTCAAAATACAGGTAGAAATCAAAAGCTCCATGTATTTTCATTAATTTTAGAGGCAATACAATGTAGATAGACACATTGAAGCACGCGTACAGCCATTTAAAAGCATGGTAAAACAAAATGCAATAAAAAACAAATAACATAAAAAAAAAAAAACAAAATAAAAGCACAAGGGTGCATGAGCACAGTACATAAGCAAAAGAGAAAGTGCATAAAAGTATCCCAAGCATCTAGTCTATCCTAATCAGAGTCGGAATTGCATGAGCAACAAGATGAGGCTACTGCTCTAGCGGCATCTCGATCCTGTGCCATTTCCTCCAGAAGACGACTCATTTTAGGGGTAAGAGGGGAGGGTGGTGGTTCCCTCTATAGGCGTGGCTTGAGGGCTTGAGGCAGCAAATGGTCAGGAATGTCCGCTGGAGGTGGATTATTGTAATCATATGACATGGTCGGCCTAATCGTATGAAACAGCACCGGATGAGTGGGCATGTCCTCTGTTAGCCCTAGGATAACATTTGAGGACTACTCTATACTGGGTGGCGCAGTAGAACGTCCCGGGGCAACTGCACATCCTCAAGAGTCACCCTTGGTGCTCTCGTCTCATCCGAAATCCTTCCGTGCTCACTCAGTACAACTCAACCCTTGGAAGAAGACTCTCCCATTGGTGGGTCCTGAACCCTCTGCTGTTTTAAGGTTGCCCGAGGCTCCCTTCGCGGAGGCATTAGCCAGTAAAGAGGAAATCCTACGATTTAAGTTCAAAACAATTTTTTTTTCAAAGGAGCATATTTAATATATATATATATATAATTATAATATATTAATTCATAAATAATAAGGTAAACATTTAAGTTGTTTAGGGTGAGTTTGATGCCCCTCTTTTGTCTTGTCATTTTTAAAAGATAAAGGTAGGTCTAATTTTGGTATAGTTTCTTTAGTTTTTAAAAATCAACTTTTAGTTTTTTAGAAGTTACAAAATTAAAAATTGAAAAGCTAAAAGCTAATTTTTTCTATTGTTGTCCTTAATTTTTTCTAACACTATAACACGATCAATGTATCAATTATATTTCCTAAAAGACCATATTCTTTCTAGTTATTATATACTTTTAAACACCTTACAACTGTTTTCATCAAAAACTCAAATCTAACTTTTTCTTTCTAGCAGCTCCTTTTTCATAAGGAGACTAAACATTTTTAAAACGGTTTCAATAAACTTATTCTTATCATCTCTTTTTAAAAAGGTCAATTTAAACTTATGCATTTTGTAGCACATGAATTACCTGCTAATGTTTATTCATTTTAAAACAGTGTGTTATATTTTTGGTTCTTAGTCTTATGAATAAAAGGATGGCTATGAAATTCACCACTTCAAAAGTCAAATCAATAACAGGTAAAAGAATGTCAGGGAATCTCACAAGATAAAAGGAAAAAGGAAGAAGGAAAATAAAAATAGGCCAAGGAAAAAGGAGTAAAGTGGCATAACCTGTTAAATACAATCTAATAACAAATAAAAGGGCATTGCAATCTCAAAGACTAAAAGAAAATGAATGCTGGGGAAAACATAAAAGTAGCACAACCAGCCCAAGATGATTCCATGGAAGAGCTTTAATGTGCTATTACTTAGTCATGAATCATGATGCAAAATCATAGCATCATATATTATTGCTAATCTCGATATAATATCGCAGCAACATTAATTATTGTTAATCTAGATACAATAATATTAGTGCTCAAACATCATTAAATTAAACCTAGAAAAGAACAAAACAAATTCAGCGAAAATAAACACTATTTACATTTTTAAGCAAAAACTTGCATTATAAAAAGAATTTATTTCTAGATTAGTTTTTCAATTTCAACTTCTTTTTCGTTCAACACAATTTTTAAATCTCATTTTAACAATCAAGCCAAAAATTAAATGGTAAATATGATTTTGAAAATTAGATTGCTAGGCAAAAACCAAGAATAGCTAAGCCAACTAGTTTTTATATTAATTTAATAAATCTAACTAGTTTAAGTCATTTAGTTGATGTTGACCTTATTGGTCACACTCGGTTTTGATTATGACAAATACTCATTGTATCTAATGAGTGTTTGAGTTTTTGTGCAGGAACTAAGAATGTTAAGATAAAGATGTGCACAAAGCAAGTAAAGCCCAAAGACCAAATTTTATTCAATATTGTAATATATTTAATTGGTCTGTAATAGTAAGTAGGTATTTGGTTTGTAATAAGCTCACACACATCACATGTATGATTTACTACGTACGCTCAAAACAAACCATGAATGAGAAAGGACCTTAGAAAGACCTTAGGGTGTCGGTCGACCGACACCGGACTTTTTCGGTGTCTTCAAATTGGACCTTAAGTGACACTAGGACACACATTTACACATATATTTGTTAAGCACTTCATTAGGGTTCGTGTGTATCAAAACGGGACCGAAATGCACACTTGGTGCACTTTCGGTCAACCGAACCAGGCAGTTCATTCTGCCCTAGTCGACCGAACCAGGCCTGGGTCAACAGTTGACCAAGGCCCTGGTCGACCGAAACCCCCTGGGGTCAAAAGTTTGACCATCTGGTCAACCGACCCTTTTTGTACTCCAACTACCTGGTCGACCGGAGAGTCCTCGGGAGAAATCCCAGCGGTTTGGTCGACCGAACTAGGTAGTTCAAAATGTCCTGGTCGACTGAACCTCAGAAAATTGAGAAATTGCCCTCTCCTAATTGACCGAGCCTTCAGTTCAAAAGTCCCCTAGTAGACCGAAGCATATGAGACTTGGTCGACCGAACTTGTTCTAGTCGACCGGACTTCTCGAGTTGCCCTGATTTTTACCGCAGTTAAATATTTTTTAAACAGGGTTAAAATGTTCTAAATGTCATTAAACTTTCTTAATAATACCTAATAGGTCCCCAACGATCATATTTTCTCAAATGTCTATATATATGAGATCATTTGTGCAAATTAGAAGAAGATTAGCCACTTTGATTAGGAGAAATTCTCTGAAATTTCCAAATCCTATAATACTCATATCTAAGCTCCAAACACTCATACTTACCTTCTTTGATTACTCAAACTCTCCGTAAGTGGATTAAGTGTGTGTTTGAAAGGGTGTGCTCTCCTTGTTTTATTTTCTTGACATGACTTTATTCGAGAGCAAAACCCAAGAATTCTTAGGGGACTTTGTTGATAAGTCTATCCTAAGAAGACTTTGTTAGATCTTCTAAGCTTGCACCTTCATTGCAATATCTTGAGAAGATCGTATAGTATTTTGTCTGCAAAATCTTTTCAAAATCATTTTCAAATATCTATTGTGCTTTTATCTTGAAAAACATTTGAAAAGATATTTGTTTGTGTGATAAAATCTTTGTTGCAATATTCATCAACTCGCATGTCCTTTGCTGAATACAAAGATTGAATATCTTTTGCAAACCGAACATATATATATTACTGGAGCATCATATGATTGAGGAAACCTGCTCACTGAATACATATTGTCTGGCTAGCATCTTTGTGTGAACTTATTTGCTGAATATCTTGTGATACAAAGATTGCTTGTTTGTCACTCTCACGTACGCATTACACATATAGAAAATACTTTTGAGAGTTGAACCATCCAGACCACATTGAGCTTACATATTGAATCATATTTATGGTGTATGTTATTACGTGCATCTGGGTACACATCTGCTTTACACGAAAAAACAATCACTGTACCATCTGATTATGTACACATTTGTTGTATATCCAGGCATGGGCCTGAAGATGGAGACTATCCCTGGAATAGTCCCGGATTGGCTTAGACCCGGTTAGGAAAGCTAGGTGCGTCGTCCTGTTAAGGCGTGTAGGTTGAGGTCAGCCCCGCTAATTGACCCGGTTAAGGTTGAGGTCAGCCCTGTGTTAATTTGACCTGGTTGTAAATGGTGCCGCTCCACCCTTAAGTGAGCTATTAGTGGAATCCTCTGGCTTGCGAGTTAGAGGCGGGGACGTAGGCACAGTTGGCCGAACCCCGATAACATATCGTGTGCCTATTTACATTTCAGCACTTTATATTTACCACACATGTATGTTTTGATGTGAATGATGCGTTTGATTTAATTTCCAGATCATTTTCATCTACGCATTTGGAATTGCATAAAAAGACCCTAGGTTTGTGTAATACTGATTGTAGGATTAGTTGAACCTAGGAAGAAAGTTTAAAATTTCCAATTCACCCCCCCTCTTGAGAATACACCTTTTCTAACAGTTGACATCAATAATACAATATAATTCTAGTATTATTTTTAAAAATTAAAATACATGTAAAAATGGATTAAAACACTATAAATAAAAATTTCAAAGAATTATAATGCAACCAAAATATTCATTATGTCTGACTTCTATATAAATTAAATGACTAAACACATCGTAAAATAAATAAAACAATTCATTATTTTAAAATTATAAAATACATTCAATTTCTTTTTTACCAACAAGTTTAACTATATATATTTACTAATGAATTTGAAATCAAATGAAGTTATTCAAAATTTTAACTAAACTAATGCAATTATTTTTTTTTTCATAAGAATAAAAATTAACTGCAACTTAGAGATTATTTTAATTTCACAAAATTATTATTTTTAACAATAAATGAAGAAATGGAAAAACAGAAGCAAAAAAAAAAAAAAATGCAATTAATATCTTTGCAAGTTTGAAGGTTTGAAGGCTAAATTATTATTCTTCAAATCAAACATACTTGCTTGAAGACTGGAAGGCTTCTAGCGGTTGATCTCCTTGGCGAAGGCGACGGGGATAGACCCGGAGCCTCAGCAGCGGCGACAAAGAGGTGGCGAGTGGTAGGTAGCGGCAGCGGCGGAGGCTGCGGTACCTGCTGAAGGCAGCCAGAGGAGGAAGGAAAGGAGGGGAAAGAAGGGAGCAGGGAAAGGAGCGGTCTTGGGAGAGCGCAAAGGCAGCCGAGCGGGAAAGGAAAAGGAAAGGAGGGAAGAGAATGAAGATTTGGGCAAAGTTAATAAAAATACTAGTAGTGACGAATCCATAACCGTCACTACTAGAAGGGCAATAGTGAATAATTAATAAATTCGTCACTAATACATTACAACCAAAATTCTTTTTTCTTTTTTTAAATACGTGAAGTATTAGTGACAGTCCTCAAATCCGTCACTAATACAAGGGAAATAGTGACGAATATCGAAATTCGTTACTAATACTCTGAAATAAAAAAAATTAAAATTATTTTAGAATACGAGAAGCATTAGTAACAGTTCCCAAATCCGTCACTAATACTGGAGCAATAGTAACGAATAAACAAATTTGTCACTAATACTTGGGCAATTGTGACGAACATATAATGTCGTCACTAATACTCTGAAACAAAAATATTGGGATTATCTTTAAATACGGGAAGTATTAGTGATAATTCCCAAATCTGTCACTAATATTGGTGCAATAGTGACGAATAAACAAATTCGTCACTAATACTCTGAAATAAGAAAATTTTATTTATTTTTAAACACGTGAGGTATTAGTGACGGTTCTCAAATCCGTCACTAATACTGGGCAATAGTGATGAATATATTAATTTGTCACTAATACTCTGAAACAAAAAATTCTTATTTATTTTTCAATACGTGAAGTATTAGTGACGGTTCCTAAATCCCGTCACTAATAATAGGCAAATAGTGATGAACATGTATATTCACTAATACTCTGAACAAAAAATTTTATTTATTTTTAAAATAATAGTAGTGACGGTCATTTTGTAAGAACTCGAACCCTGATATATGTGTTAATTATGTAAAAGAAGGGTAAAATGGGGAATTTAGCAGAGTTCGTCGATGAGGCCGAAGTTTGTCAACGAAGTACCTTCTTTTCTCGTCGACGAAATTCAAAAACTCGTCGACGAGGAGAAGCCGAGAGATTTCGGGAAACCGGGGATCTCAGGCTCATCGATGAGGCCATCTCTTCGTTGACGAAGGTAATGGCGGACTCGTCGACGAGGACACCAATTCGTCGACGAATCCACTCGAGTCAAGGGCTATAAATATCAGTTCCATTACTTCTAAGCTAAGTAATCTTAAATATCCTCTCCCTCTCTCTCTAGAACTCGAAGCTCTCTCTCACTCTCTCTCTTCAATTTCTTTGACGTTCGTCGCTTGATTCGTAAATCGGACGCTACTTCGAGGATCAGGGAAGGATTCTCTATGTTTCTAGCAGATAGAAATTTCGTTTCGAGCGATTTCGGGTTTCGGGCTAAAATCGAGGTAAGGCTCAGTTTTCGTTTCTAATTCAGTATATGTGTAGTAGTACGAATTGTAAGTATATATTATACTGTGGTTTGTACGTTTTGGAGTCTCGGTTCATAGTTTTGGGGACCGTAGAGTTCGTAGTTGGAATTCAGGTTAAGGTAAGGGGATTCAGTTTATATCAATTATTTTTTTAAATCAGGATTGGTAAGCTTGTAGGCTACGATCGTATGTATGTTTCGGTAACTTATTTGGGGAATTCTATCAGGTGCAAATACGGGATTTTCGAGTTACAGTTTTCCAGAAAATGTGGGAATTTCGGGTATCATCTCTACTTTGTTTGAAAAACCGTTCGTTTTTTTTAAACTGTATTATTGAGATGACTGTTATCTATATTTGCATAAATTGTATACTTGAATTGGAAAACGATATGATTTTCCGTAAACCAATTAAGTGTGGTACGTATGGTTATATGTAAATGTTCCAGGTATTTGTAAAACAACTATGTGGCGGCTAATTACCGTATGCTGAAATGTATAGGAACGTGAGTTCCAAAATGATTCCAGGTTTTGTGAAATCAACTAGAGGCGGCTAATTACCGTACGCCGAAATAGCTATGTGGTGGCTAATTACCGTACGCTGCGCCATGTACCAGTGTGAAAATCGTGGCGAGACTGTTTGATTCTATATCCGAGGGTGTGAAATATCACTATGTGATTCGGCTGGTCACCGAAGGGTGTGAGCCACCCTATATAGCAATGTAATCGTTGTGAAGCTTTGAGTTCATGGAGTAGTTGCGTGTTGGCAATGTAATCGCTGTGAAACTTGAGTTCATATCATAGTTGCGTACTTGTCTGAGCTACATCGTATTGGTAATGTAATCGCTTGAAGTTTCGGGTTTCATAGCGTAGTTGCGTATTGGTGTGACGACACTGACCGTATATTTTTGGGTATCGTATGTACTGGAATGCAATTGTGAAAATACTGAAACTGTATGAAAATCTTTTAGAACTGTATCGTATTGTATAGTGTTATATTTTACATAAAATAACACTAGTATGCCACACACTGATATAACCTGTTTTCTTCCTTACTAAGAGGTGTCTCACCCCGAATGTACGTACAATGTTTTTTTTCAGGTCCTTTAGGTAGCCATAATTAGCATCCTAGCATCTGGAAGTGGGGGTGTCGTTAGCTATTGCTAGTACCTGTTAGGTATGAGTTTTGGTATCTGGGTTGTCGGGATGGTTTTGTAGACACCTAAAGTATGTTTTTTATTATGGGAATGTATATCCTAGCTTATAGAGACTCTGGTATGATACTGTATATGTATAAAAAGACCGTATTCTGCTGCATATCTAATGAGTATGGATTTGTATGTGTATGTGTATAGGGCATTTGTGTGCCCCACGGGGTTGGACCCTTTTATTGTATCGTATCATGTATGTTTGAATTGATATAGAAATAGGTTAGGTTACTATATTCACACCTAGGACCTACCTGCGGGTTCGGGGCGTGACACATTTATTTGTCACTAATAAGAATCTTTTAGTGACGGATCTTATTCGTCACTAATACTGTACAAATCGTCGCAAATATTTTCGCGGGATAATTTCTGCGCAAAAAACTATTTTCAATGATTTTTTTCAACTTTTAGTGATGAAATTATTAGTGACGGATTAATTTCCATCACTAATAGTTCTGTATTAGTGACGGTTCTCAAATTCATCACTAATACCCCCCTTTAGTGACGAAATTAAATTCTTCACTAATAATTTCATCACTAAAAGCCAATTTTTTTGTCGCGTACTGTGACTGGTCCTACACCCGCAGGGTTCTCCACTCAACTCCCTGAAAATAACATTTCCTAGAACAAAATATCATTATTTCTTCGTATATTACTTTTCTTATAGCTGTGGAAAAAGCAATTACTGAATAAAATACCCTACCCTGAGATTGGGATGAAATTCAACCTAACCCCACCAACGATCCGTTCCAGTAGACTTGGACAAAACTTTCCCAAGAGCATCGTGGTGCCCTCAGATCGTCGATCCAGCGAGAAACGAGACCGGGATCGAAGAGAGAAGAGGGAAAAGTCGTAGAGGAGAGAGAGGGAGAGAGAGAATTTTGCTGAATAATTCTGTGTAAAAATCTAAGTTTAGGGCTATTTATACTCTGAGCTTCATTCACGAGACACATCACTTCGTCGACAAGGCTACGAAGGAAGTTCGTTGACGAGTACCTACTCCTCGTCGACAAAGTTCAGAATCTGACATATAGTCTCTCAGTATCTTCTCATCGATGAGATACGTCCTCGTCGACAAGCCCCTCTTGTGTGCTCGTCAACGAATCCCCTGTGTTCGTCGATGAGACCCTGTTATATTCTTTCTTTAATTCTTCTTTCCTCTCTTCCTTTTGTTATTAAATTATGATAATTATTCGGGTCTCTACGCATATGATTTAAAAATTAACACAAGATATACATTATACGAATCATGACATTTAAACATCTACTAAAGTAGAAGGAGTTCTCCTCTCTCTTGCTTTTTCCATATCCCTTAATGTTCCCAAATATCCTTAGCACTACTACAAGTCATGAACTTTTCTAAAACATTAGTAGCTAAGGTACAATATAAAATATGCATGGAATTAAAAATATATGCATTAAAATTATGTCATGCTCATTCAATTCATTTTTAGGTTTGGAAAACTATGCATTTAAAAACATTTCCATTGGGATAAAATTTCTTTGACAAAAACTTTTCCAAAGACCTCCAATCAAATGATTTTACAAAGATCTCTAACAACTTTCATGTTGAATACTTCTCAAGATAAGAATGATTTGGTTGAGAAAATTGCTTTGGTCGACTAGTCGGTTGACTAACTTCTTTGTAAAAATTAATTTTTTTTGCCTTTTTTTAACTCCAAAACCATTTTAAAACCTTTGTATAAGTTAGGAATTTTATGAAAAAGGTTTTTCATGTTACTTGGAAGTCCTATGGTCAATCTAAGGTCATTTGAGTTTCAATTTAAATCACATGAACATGCATGCACATACAACCCTAAGTTACTATTACAACCAAAAAATAAAACAAAGTCTTCATGTTTGCTCCTTTGCAATCCCATGAAATATGTCGAGATATGATCGTTTACGTCCTTTTATGACTTCCATATGGTATCCATCACTTGTGCTTACAAAGGTATACACATGTTGAAACACTTAGTATACAAGTGAGATACTATGGTTTGTCATAATCAAAATAGGGATCAAACTCAAAAAGTCAACATATTCCTTTCGAAATACATTACTCCAGCTCGGAAATGTGGTTTATTGAAAATGTAAGAACCGAAATCATGATATATGGGTTTAAATTAATAAGAGAGGGGTAAAAAGGTAATTAAACAGGCTTCGTCGATGAAGCCAGAGTTCGTCGACGGAGGCCTCACATTTCTCGTCGACAGGCCTTCGTTGACGAAGTTCAGAGGCTCATCGACAAGGAGAAGCCGAGGGGTTTCGGAAAATCGGAGATCCCAGACTTGTCGACGAGGTCTTGGTCTCGTGGACGAGAAGACTATAGAGCCTCGTTGACGAAGACACGATTCATCGACGAGAAGTGGCCGGATCAAAGGGCTATAAATAGATGTTTCATTACTTCCAAGATAAGAAAACTCAAATATCTTCTCTCTATCTCTCTAGAACTCTCCCTACCCTCCATTTTTCTAGATTTCTTCACCGTTCGTCGTTAGAATCGTGAATCTGAAGTCACCACAAGGATCGTGGAAGGATTCTCTACAAGTTCTACGGATAGGATTTTCGGTTCGGCCATTTTCGGGTTTTGGCATAAATCGAGGAAAGACTCAGTTTTCAATTCTGATCCAGTAGTTTTGTAGGGAACAATCTTGTGAGTATCTTCTGTACTGTGATTTGTAGGTTTTGGAACTCGGTTCCCTGTTTAGGGGCCTTAGAGTTCAGGATTTGCTATTTAGGGAAAGGTAAGGGGAATTGTGTTTATATCGGTTATTTTTGAAATCGAACTCGGTGGAACTGTGGTTCATGGTCCTGTGTGTGTTTTGGCTACTCATTTTGGGGGATCTAAAGGGGAAAAATATGGGTTTTTATGATTATAATTTTGGGAAAAATGGGCAATGGGCTGCATCCCTGGTTTTGTTGAAAACCAAATGCATATGTTGATTTATATTGTGTTATAGGGATGGTCATGCCTTGACTTATTTTAAACTATATATGTTTGGAAAACCATGATTTTAGATTACCAAATGAGTGTGGTTTGTTTGGTTATATGAGCATGCATGTGTGTGTGTGATTGGTTGAAATGCTAGTGGGAACGCTGGCCATAGGTTGGCAGAGTGTCCTACTCTATATCCGAGGGCGTGAGCCTATATCGACAGATTAGGTCGAAGGGTGTGGATCCACCAGTTTAGCGCCGGTACGATGTCATGGGAGTCTGGGACTAGCCATGTGCCGATGGAGCCGTGTTACGCGAGTTGGCTACAGGCCAACGCCATATGTCACGGGCCGGCTTCGGGCCGAAGGGTGTGACGACACTGGGATTGCTGATCATGTGTGTGTGTGCATGTATGCACTGTTGTGAAATTAGTACTAGAATTGCATTTAACTGCATGTATGTTGCATTATGATAATACTCAAATGCCACACACCGATATAACCTGTGTTCTTCCTCACTGAGAGGTGTCTCACCCTTACTGTATGTACATTTTTATAGGTCCTTCGTGTAGTGACCCGAAGAATAATAACATTTTAATAATAAGAGGGAGAGAAAATAGATACAGAAACAGAAGGAGGCCGTAGACTTCGTCGACGACATTGCATTTTGGAGATAATATTAAATAATCATAGTTATGGGAAATTGCCAAGCTTCGTCGACGAACACAGGGTTTCGTCGATGAAGGCTTTAAGGATTTTGTCGACGAAATATAGGTCTTCGTCGATGAGAAAATGCCGAGAGGGGTTCTAGGGTAGCCTCAATTTTGTCGACAAATACAGGGCTTTGTCGACGAATTTAATGAAGGACTCGTCGATGAGATGACGTGTCTCATCGAAAAATCCGACAGTATAAAAATGGGAAAAACCAGGATTTTTATCATTTTTCTCGCCCCTCTCTCTATCCTCTCTCTCTTATAACTCTCTCTCCATTCTCTCTTCGTTTTCGGCCCCACCAGTCGCCGGATTGACGATCCGAAGCTACCACGACGCTCCTGATGGAATTCTCTACAAGTTTGCCAGAGGGGATCGTCGAGAAAACGAAGTTGGATTTTATCCCAAATTCAGGGTAAGGTCTTTTATTGAATTTTTGACTTTCTCGTAGTTATAGGAAATGATGTAGACTAAGAAATACTGATGTTTTGTTCTGGGACATTGTGTTTTCAGGATGTTGAATTAGGAATCCTGTGGGTATAGAGCCAGATTTTTATAGGGGCTTTTCAAAGTTGAGGTAAGGCAAATATGTTATGCTAGGAATTTTTGGTAATGATATTAGAGATTTTATAGATGCATAACTCCACCATTTTACTATACAGAATTCTCAAAATATGAATTTGAAATAGTATTTGTTTTAGAATATGAGTTTAAATGATTGTGTGGGCTAAGTGATTTTTGTGAGATGAAGCAATTTATATAGCTTTAATAATATATATATATATATATATATATATATATATATTATTAAAGCTTATATATATATATATATTCACAAAGATTATATAGAGAATGTACATGCATTTACAATTTTATAAGAATAGTTTCTTGAAATAGAGATACACACACACACACACACACACACACACACACACACACACACACACATATATATATATATATATATATATATATATACATATACATGTATACAGTATTATTCAGATCGGTATTTATACCATAACTTTATACAGAATTTAGTATGCCATGTTTCCTATTGCCGTAATATACAGACAGAGATACAAAGGTAGCATCAAGATGCTACAGATGCAGTATACAGTTTTACAGTATATATATATATATAGTACATAAAGATAGCGTTACGGTAATTTTGGAAACATGATGAAAACAATAAAAGAGTATATATGTATATATGTATATAGTATCAGATCCCTAAGGAAAGATACACAGACAGATACAGATTACAGAGCACGGTACCGTTGCTAGATACAGATAATGTGCAACCACATATCTCAGATAGTATATGGGTACCGTCAGCCGTGCTCGGAGAGTATGCAGCTCCCCAGTACACTGGGTTGAGGGGGCTGGTTTGACGAGGTAGTAGCCAGTCCCGAGCTTAGGAGAGGATGCAGTTTGGCCGGGCTGAGGTAGTGTAGAGTATGATGACTTATCTGGAGGGTCAACTAGATAGAGTCCCGCCTACGGGCCGCACAATCCTGTCATGAGGGGTTAAATCATGACGTACAGAGTCCCAGGGATAAAAGCACAGTTTTATATATATATATATATATATATATATATATATATATATGTTTACAGTTTTACAGTATATAATGAGTATAGTATGATATTACCAGTATGAAAAGTAGAAAAATAGACGATACAATATGTTTTCAATTGTGAAAGAAAGATATGTTTTACATATGATTTATTACATTGCAGTTCAGTTATTATTTTTAAAAGTATCCTTAACTTAGTTGCCACACACTAGTGATAGCATATTTCCACTTATTGAGCGTCGACTCACCCCATTACATTACCATTTTTCAGGTGAGACAGCTGGGCGAGCAGGTCAGGCTCGCGGATAGAGGGTATTTAGATCACCCTAGGTTTTTGGTGAGTTTTTGAAAGAGTGGTGTATGTTTTTGGATAGATGACACTGGATGGATATTTTTGTATGGTCTGTATATTTCGAATTCTGGTATTGTACAGTTCATGTGTAAATGGTTATATGTTGTATGTTTTCGCTGCGTAAGAATGTTTATCGTATGATTTTAGATACATGGTTATAGATATAAATATAATATATATATATATATATATATATATATATATATATATAGTAAGAATGTTGAGGACGTTACACTTCGAGTCACCGGAACTAGCATCTTGGTGTAGGGAGCGTAGTGGCCGGTGTACTGTGGTTAGCGCCTGGGTAAGTGCTAGGATTGTGTTTTGGTGGGTTGCCATTTTGGGATGTGTTGGGCACCAAGTTGTATGTTATATAATAGAGCATGTTGCTGCTCTTGTATAGACTTTGGTATGGTATTGCACATATATATAGAATGACCTTTTCCGCTACGTACATTCTATTGTGTTTGGATGTGTTTAGGGTGCCTGGGAACCCCACGGGGTCGGACCCTCATCCTTTGTACTGTATTTTTAGATGTTTTATTGGATACAGGGACATGTTAGATTACATTTTCACCCCTGGATCCCATTTTCGGGTTCGGGGTGTGACAGAAAATCACAAGTTTCATGGAAGGTAAATTCCCAGTTACATATTTGGATGCGCCTTTGGTTTTTGGAAAATTGTCTTCTAGGATCTTGGAGCCTATTGTGGAGAAGATTAGGAAGAAAATTGCAAGGTGAAAATTTAAGTTGCTCTTGTAAGGTGGAAGATTGATTTTATTAAGACATGTGTTGTCTAGCATGTCGATACATTTAATGTCGGTTATTAATGTTTCGTAGGTCACATTTTCTCGCATCAACTCTCTGATTACGCATCAAAACTGTGTAATTGGGCATCTTAACCCGGGCTTTACGGTTTATATTTTTAATTAAATGTTCAAAATTGTCCAATATTTTACTAAAGTACCAAAATCATCATTCTTGAACTTTATTGCACTATTTATGAAGTTTTGGTAATTTTTTGTTGCAGGAAAAATCTCGGAAACCAAAACCGACACCTGTTCGTATTTTATGCATAACTTTTCCGTCCGAACTTTGATCGAGACGATTCAAATTTCTAGATAAATAAGAAAGTATTATCTACAACTTTCGTGTTTTGAGTTTTGTGAGAAACGGGCTCCAGAAGAGTCAGATTTGTGATGAACAGAGAACGAAAAAAAATGAAAAAATATAATAATTCAAGTCCTTTCAAACGGGTCGGGTCAGATTCATCTTGGCTGGATCCGGGTCTAGGGCTTCCCCCCCCTATCCTTTAAATTCCCTTCTCTTCCTCCCCCTGCGTAGGCATCCCGAGGGCTCCCCATTCTCTCCTTCTCTTCCTCTTCTTCTTCTTCTTCTTCTTCTTCTTCTTCTTCTTCTTCTTCTTCTTTTTGCTATCTCTCTTCCCTTAGCTTCTCTCCTTTCTCACTTTCTCCTTCTCTGGTTTTTGTTTTTCTCTTATCACTCTCTCTTCCTCTTTATCCCAGTTACCTTCCCCTCTCTCCCTTGAACTCTCCTCTGTTTTCTTGCAGCACGACACCAGCCAACCGAGCCTCTTTTCCTCCCCTCAACTCTTCCTCCCCTCTTACTCTGTTTCTCTGCAACCTGTGAGCCCTCTTTAGCAACTCCTCCACTCTTGGCCAAGCACTTCTCTAGCAGCTCAGCCACAGCCGTCTTAGCTAGAACAGAAGCTTCGTCCTAACTCCAGCAGTAGACCCAAGCATCACAGCCTTCTCCGCTGGACTTCCTTGTTGCTGCCATACCAGCACAGCCTGAGGCCTCTCCACCTTGCAGTCTCCACCACAATACTAGCCCCTACCACTGTTGCAACTTCCAGCAGTTCTACTCTGCTCTCTCTCTCTCTCTCTCTCTCTCTCATCTTCTCTCTATCATTACTTATTATTAATTAACTATTGAAATTTTGGATTTTGAACATTAGTTAGGGTGTTTTATTATTGTTGAACTTTGATTGTTTATTGAATATTCTCTTAGTTGAATTTTGCCATAGATTTAATTAATATTTGAATTATTTAATTAGTTTGGTAAAGTTTTAATTATTTAATTTTTATCGTGTTTTGTCTTCATCGTTAATAGTTTAATTTTGGTTCGAAGTTTTATCTAGTTAAAGGTTTGGTTTTTATTGTGTGCGTGAGTGTTTGATTAAGTTTCCATTGCGTGTTTTAATTCCGTATCCAAAGTTGCCATCTTTAATTAGTGCGTGCTCCGATGTTTCCTTGAGTAGGTTAAGGTTTCCATTTTTGCTCTTTAAATTGAAGCATGCTAGTTTTAGGACTTTAATTTAAGTTTTTGTTTAAGTCTCCAAAATTCTGAAAAACCCCGAATCTGAATTGAGTTCAGTACATTTTTATTTTCGATTGGGTGAACGTGAAATTAAGATTAAAACGCATTCCCTGAGGAGACGATCTAGCCCTTGGGCTTAATATTACATGACGTAACTCCTATACTTGGGATAGCTTTCGAGCTGCTCATTTTTCGAGTGAGTCACTCTCTTCTTGCTAATTTTTTACGGGGAGAAATAGAAGGTAAAAGGAAGATTCATTGGTGTTCTTGGGAGAAAATTTGTAAATCTACCTCAGAAGGGGGTATGGGCTTGAGAGATCTTAAAGAATTCCAAAAATCTCTTCTCATGAAATTTGCCTTCAGACTATTCACTTCTAATAATCTATGGTCAAGTTTTTTCAATGCTAAATATTGTAGAAATGATCATTTATAAATAAGGAAGGGGAGACCAAATGACTCTCGGTTATGCAAATCAATGATGGCCACCATTCCGGAAGTTATGGATAATGTTAAAATTCTAGTGAGAGGTGGGAACTCTTCTTTTTGGTTCGATAGGTGGCTTACATCAGGCCTGTTAGCTGTGCGCATTGAGGATATTTCAAACAAGAAGTTGTGTATTAAGGATTGCTGCCTGAATAACAACTGGAACTCTAATTTATTAATGGAATTGGTTGGTGCCGACAAAACAATGGAAATCTTACATAATGTGCCAGCTGGTAAAAGTGGTCAGGATATATTCGTATGAAAGCCTACCCCTGATGGCAATTTCTCTACAAAAAACGACATGGGAGGCAGTGAGGAGTAGAAGTGATAATTTTGAGTGGAATGACTGGTTTTGGTATTCTTTATTGCCTAAAAGAATCTCAGCATGTTTATAGAAAGTCTGGTTCAGATGTTTGGCAGTAGATGATAGAATTCAGGCCAAAGGAATATCGATGGCTTCGGCTTGTGATTGCTGTGTGCAGAGAAGCTAAGTTAACACTGATCACATTCCTTCTTTAGGCGAGGTGGCTTCAGGGGTTTGGCATCAAGCTAATGTGGTGTTAAGGATTCCTTTCCAACGATTCCTTCCCTGGAAAAACAGAATTGAAACTGGTTCCACTATGCTCAAAAATCATCTATTAAAGGTATTTTAATCAGTCTGATTCCATGTTTGATTACGTGGTGCCTCTAGAATCGAAGATGCAAAGCGAAAATGGAAGGAGTTTATCAAAGTGCGGATCAGACATGGAGAAGTGTTTGATACTGGGTTAGTTCTTTAGCTGAGAGCTCTAATTCTTTTCAAAAATTAAAGATATCAAACATTATGATTTTGAAAGACTTTCAAATTCAGTATCAGGGAGTTTGCACCAGGCTTGGAAAAATTATTTCATGGGTTAAACCTCCAGTAGGGTGGATAAAACTTAATTATGATGGGAGCTATAGAGGCAATCCGGGTACTTCAGGAGGTGGTGGAATCATTCGGGACTGTCATGGCATGGTGAAAGCGGTTTTTTCAAGTTATTTTAGCAATGGTACGAACAATAGTGAGGAATTAAAAGCAATTTTGGAAGGAATTCGTTTATACAAATGAATTCATTATTTTAATGTGATTATTGAAAGTGACTCGCGAATTATTGTTGATTGGTTTCGAAAAGGTAGATGTACTTTATGGTATCTTTGGAATTTTTGGGAGAACCTCGTGGCAGAGTTAGAAGGAGTGAACTTCATAGTGATCCATCAATATAGGGAAGACAATAGTGCGACTGATTTTCTCGTTAGAGAAGGAGAAATAGGAAACAATGTCATCTACGAAAAACATATTTTACCACGTTCTCTGAAAGGTATCTTTCCAATGGATAGGTTGGATCTCACTTCCTTTCGTCATTAGTTCAACCTCTCAGCATCCTTAGAGACTATACTGGTTCTTTTATTTTTGGTTTTTCAAAATATTTTGGTTCTTGTTCTAATAATGAAGTTAAATTAAAAGCAGTGATGAAAGGAATAAAGTTTTGCAAACAATTGGGTCATACCAATATTGATATTGAATGTGATTCGAATATTGTAGTAAATTGGATAAGATCCAGTAAATGTTCTTTATGGTATTTGTGAGATTTTTGAGAGCAGCTTATTGGTTTATTGGAGGGAGTGGATTTTTCTATAAATCATTTGTATAGAGAAGGGATAAAGTGGCAAATGCTTTGGCTCGACAAGGTGTCATGGGGAGGAATAGTTTGTTTACAAATAGTAGTCAATTTCCTAGAGTTATCAAAGGTTTGTATAGATTGGATAAGATGGGTACGACTTATATGAGGTATGTTGAGTTGGTTTCCTTTTGGTATTGGTATAGGTTTGTTTTCTTCTTTTATTTGGTTTGATGCATGGGGTGTTTTATTGGTTATTATATAAGCTCCAAGTGTCCTTTTGTTTCCACGGTATTCCTTCGCCATAAGTGAGGGTTATTAATAAACTTGAGACGAGACCGTTATGTGGGTGGCTTTCGGCTTTTTCCAAAAAAAAAAAATAGTTCAACCTCTCGATTTTTGTTTGGTAGGTTTAGATTTTTTGATTTAATTTGATTTTATTATTTTTGTTTTTGATAGGCCTGTTTAGATTTGTTTCTTATTTAACTTTGTTTGGATTTGTAGTCCTGTTTTGGTTGGTTGTTGGTGTTGTTTTTGGAAAAACTTTAATTTCTTTATCTGTAATCTCTCAATACTTGTCTTGTAACCACGATATTCCTCTACCAAAAGTACTGACGGCATATCAATAAAGTTTGCATTTTTTTTTTTATAAAAAAAATACAACAAGATATATTAATGCTTTAGTACATTTTCTTTGTGTGAATGTTTTGTTTATAGTCAAATTGGCAATGTCTAGTATTGTTTTTGTCATTATGTGTGGATAAGAGAGTTTGACGCCTCAACTCGGAATGGTGAAAGAGAAATATTTTATCATTTCAAGTTCAATGATTAGTTATCACAAACATGTTATTTACTTATAATGTGATTAAATTACGTAACCACTCTCTATTGATTGGTCTCTAAGATAACCTAAAGCTAAGGAATCAGTAGTATCAATTTGTAGATATCAAAGTTAGGTTCGTTAGTATGGTTATGCGAGGGAAAGGTACTAACGTCTTTTACACACTTATTACACGAACCGTATGTAATTAATCTTAGATTATCTCAAATTGAATCAAAATGATTTTAATTAACTCCTAATTTGTTATTTTACTAGCTTTTAATATTGTTTTATGTATGCAATTAGAAATACCATGGGATTTGGGAATGTCTAACAAGACCTTATAGGATAAGGAGGTCTTGTTAAATGAATCCCACTCAGACTTGAGATCAATAAGGTATAAAATACCACTTTTTTATTGCTATTATTATTATTATAGGGACACACGCTTGCACATGCAAATGAGACAGAGAAAAATTAAGCATATAAAATGGATATACAAATGCATTAAATAACCAGAATAAACTAAAAATATCCCTTGGAATTTTAGATAAAATTTTTGGCTATTTTTGAAAAAAAATCCTTTTCCATGAGCATTTTAGTCATTTTGAAAAAATTTCTGAACTTTCTTTTTATTTTGGTATGCCAAAAAATAAAAAATAAAAAATTTGCCAATATGTTCACATATCAGAGGGCTATTATATTAAAATCTATTAATTTGTGTAACAAGCAAGAATATCTAATTTTTAAAGATCACACATCAATTATCTCGTATTAATGTCTTGTTATCGTGTGGCATATATGTAAGCATGCGAATAACCTTTGTTATGCATTGAGTGAAAATTGTTTACCCTATTTCTTCATTAATGCGCCTATATATAAAACAAGATTACCTCAAACAATCTCATAAGAAGATAACTCAATCTTCAAGACAATAATTTTCTCATAACATTTAAAAAGATCACACATCAATTGACTCACATTAATGTCTTGTTATCGTATGAAAAATATATAAGTATGCGAAGAACCTTTGATATGCATTGAGTCATAAGCATTTGCCCCGACTCTTATTGATGTGCTTATAGAACAAGACAACCTCAAACAAACTTGGATTTGATTTTGAGACATGGTCACTAGTAGCATTTTAAAAAAAGCTCAATGAGGCTTTCCTTAAGGTAAGGCATGTCTAAAACAACTTGAGACTCGGTCTAAAATTCCAAATTTCAAAAAAGATAAAGCATTACATGTTGAGACTTATGCATTTTGACAAAAGACACATCTTTTGCATCTTTTTAGTTGAAGCTTACGTATTTTGAGCGTGTGATTCTCAAGTTAAAATTAGTTAGAAAATTTGAACTAAATATTTGTATAAAAAACATATCATAGTATGAGTTGATTTCTAAAACTCTTGAACCTCATCCTTTCCAAAACAACTGAGAGTTATATTTTAGATCATAAAAATAGTTTAAACTTTATAATAGTATAGTTTTCTTTTATCACGATTTATGTCATATATTCAAGTTAACAAATTTTGAATGTCTGAGTAGTTTGCAAAAAATATCTACTTTTTCTTTTTTATATTATATTTGTGATTTTCTTAATTTTTTCTTTCTTTTAAATATATGTATATATATAATTTATTTAACATATTTTTATCTTAGAAAAAAAAAGTCTCGAAAGACTTATCCCTCAAAACCTTAAAGCTTACGCCTCACCTCTTAAGGATTAAAACACCTCGTCTTACGCCATCACCTTTTACAACATTAGTCACTAGTATCACTTCTATAAAGAGATAATTCAATTTTTGAGAAAATAATTTTCTCGTAACTCATGGGTTGTCTTACCCTAAAGATGTCGGGTCCTATGTTATAACATCAATACCAAAGCATACTTCTCACTTGCACCAACCCTAGTACTAAAGTAACATTTTTATAGTAATTCTTATGAAAGTAACAATTCTTCTCCAAGTCCTTTCTCCTCTTAAGCAAATATTAACTGCCCTCAAGGAGGGACATGAAGGCCCTGTGATCCATTATGGGGTACATGGTCCCAACTGCTCCAAGGGCACATCCAAGCCTAACCATAAAAAACGTGCACCTCACGTGCCAAAAAGTTGCATCCCGAGGACAGCTTTTTAGTTTTTACAAACCACAGTTGGGCATCTCTCTGCAAATCTTATCCATTAGTCCCCACCAGAATGCACGCTTGAGAGTTTGGCATTTTGCAGAGAGCATCTGTGAACTGCCAATAAAACACCCACAAAACAAATATTTAAAAAAAAAAAAAAAAAACAACAAAACAAAACAAAACCAAAAATCAAAAACAGAAGTTCCATAGGAAAAGAAAGAGGGATTCCAGAACCCAAACAAACTGCCAAAAAATGGGAACGTCTCTTCCCAATTCTCTTATATAAAGCAAAAAGAAAACTGCCTTTTTTTTCTCTCATCACAAACACCTTTGTGCTCTCAGCTCGTGACTCTCGTGCCTGCATCTTTTCTCCTTTTAATAATTGTATATTTAATAGTGTGTACATGAAGATCCAACTACTCTGGGTATGTGGGGTTTTAGGTGGGTTTATCATTAATCACATTCTGCAGAAACAAAAGTAAAGTGATAACACCTACCCACTAACTTAATGAAAAAAATAAAAAGAGTAAAAAAATAAACTTTCTCTTGCGCCAAAGTGGTACTGCAACTTTTCATAATCTGTGAACTCAAAAGGGAGAGAGAGAGAGAGAGAGAGAGGAACACTAAAAGAGATGTACCAGAATCCAGAAGAGTTAATTGAACTAGCAGTGGCAGTACTAGTACTACTAGTGGGTGTATCACATATGAACATTTTAATGAGTACATTTTTTTTCCCAGAAGCACCAAGTGCTGAGGACAGTAGCGCGAATCAGGAAGGGAGTGCCAAGATCCTTTCCTCAAAAAAATTGTTCCTCATGAAGCTTGTGAAAGAGGAAGATGTCGGTAGTTCCCCAAGCTCATCAAAGAAGTCATTTTCTTCTGATTTTGGTGTGGAGAAAGTCATGAGATGGGGGTAAGAGAGGGGTTCTTCTTTATCAAGCAGGAGACTGAGAGAGCCATGGGTGCTTTCAGCCAGGCTTTCATGGGTGAAAGGGTTTTCTTCTTGGTTGATGATAATGTCTTGGGAGGAGCAGATTGGGGATTGGACATAGTGGAAGTATTGGTTTTGATCTTCACTTGCATCTTCATCACTGCCCATCATGGGTTGCTCTTCTTCATCATCTTCTTGTTGCTGTTGCTGTTCTTGTTTATGCTTTTGCTGTTTTTGATCTTGTGGGCTTGATTCTTCATGATCTTGTTTTGGGGTTGTGGGGATTTCTTCAGTGGGCTGGGCGTTTTGAAGGTCAGGGCCTGGGTGGTTATGGCTAGAGGTGTATGTGATGATGAGCACCGACGCATCTGTTCTGCATCTCTCCACCTGCTTTTTGGCTGAACACCCTTTTGATGTGCTGCACCTGTAATAGCCCCTGGAGGCAGTGAAGTACTGATCAGAACCCCTAGAGAGAGAGAGAGAGAGAGAGAGAGAGAGAGAGAGAGAGATGACAAGGAAGGTAATTCATTAGGAAAGGAGAAAGGAGAAGAAACTCTGTATAACAAGGAGAAAGCATAAGAAGCTCCGTATAACAAGAATTATACAGAAACCCCCAAAGCTTCATGCTACTCATAGGAATCATAACACTTTTTTTGAGAGCGGGGGATGAAATTGAAAGGGGAGAGTAGAAAATGTAAGCCTGAAAATGAAAATTAAGCAGAAAAGAACGTATATTTGGATGATGGAAGGATCATTGAAAGGCATTTCAGGTGGATCAAAAGGAAAAGGCACAATAATTATGGGAATAAACAGGTGAAACATAAGAAGGAGGAATTTAAGCATGCATATATAAAATAATAAGTACCTTGGATATGGAGACCCTTTAATGGGTTTTTGCCCGTATTTCCTCCAGGACCATGAATCAGAGGGAGGTCCTTCACCCTTCTGCTTCCCAACATTTGCATCAATCTTCACCCTCACCACTGTCTTCTGAACCAGCTTCCTGCAACAGCAATAACACACCACAAAACAAGAACAGTGAACAGAAGTACAAGTACCCAGTTAAAAAAATTAAAGCCCAGACACAGAAAAAGCTCCACAGGACCATGCCATATTTATATACATACATGATGCCAGAGAAACACCATATACAAAATATCATATGTAATGAACCAGCTTCCCTCAAAATTGAAAACAAAAGCTGCAAAGGGCCAACCCCCTCACCTCCTTGGCTTGAGTTCCTTAGAAACCCTTGAATCCATCATATGTTGCAGATCCCTTTTCCAATTTCTCCTTTCTTTCTTTCTTTCTTTCTTTCTTTCTTATTGCAGCTATGGAGGTGAAGTTGCAGAAGAGAAGAAGAAAAGGGCAACGAAGAAATTGAAGTGGATCAAATTCTGCAATTGATTGAGATTTGAGAGAGAGAGAGAGAGAGAGAGAGAGAACGGGAGAGGAAGAAGGGAGGTTGATAAACAGAGAGAGAAGACAAAAACCCAAGTTGCTTTCTTGCTCCCTCTCTTTCTTTCTTTTCATTCATTTAATATAAAGCTATGAAACAACTGTGCATATCACCACCTCCCCACCTTGCAGTAAACAAAACCACCTAGCATATGCATCCATATTAAGATATTTCAATGAGGAAATCAGCATGCCCTTGCCTCTCCCCACGCGTCCCCTGATTGGCTGCCAAGCGCGTGATCAATCCCTGGCTGTCACTTGGAGATCATCATATCATTGTGCTCATGCAGCTTTCCCGTCCCTGTTAACCAAGCCTAAGGTTATCTTGTGAATCTTGACATGCTAAATGTAAAAATGAATACAAATTCAGGGGAGTTTTCTTGCATCTAAGAATTTGGTGGGGAGGGGCACGTAATGGGCTTGTGTTACCAACTCCTACTGCTTCTAAATTTGGCCCACATATTTTTTATGGAAAAATACAACATCATTCTTCCTTGTAATTTCTTTTGTTTAGGATTATTCTTCTTGCAATAAGTCCGCCCATAGTTAATTGTTTGAAAAGTGTCTTTGGATGTATAAAATATTACAGGGACATTTTTTGCTTTAAAATATTTTTAATTAAATGTTTTTTGAAAACATAAAAGATTGATGATGAAATTATTTTAGTAAATTATTTAATGAAAATTAAATAGAAGACTTAAACTTAAAATTGACAAATGAGGAAAAGACTACAAATATAATATTTATTCGTAAATTTAGAGTTAATGAAGTTAAATTTGTACTAAAAAAAATATGAAAAATGGAAAAACTATAGGACCGGATGATATCCCAATTGAAATTTAGAAATGCTTAGGTGATAACGGAATTATATCGTTAACTAATTTATTTAACACAATTTTAAATATTAAAAAAAATGCTAGATAAATGGAGGAAAAAACACTTTAATACTTACATACAAAAATAAAGAAGATATTCAAATTTGTAATAACTATCATGGAATTAAACTAATGAGTCATGCGATTAAACTGTGGGAAATGATAGCTGAATAAAGATTAAGATTAGAAATGAAAGTTTCAAAAAATCAATTTGGTTTTATGTCTGAGAGATTTATTACAGAAGTTACATATCTTTTAAGAAAATTAATGAAAAGGTTTAGAAAAAATAAGAGGGACTTGTATATGACATGGTACCTAGGAAAGTTTTATAGTGGGTTTTAGAAAAAAAAAAAAAAAATGTATGTAGTAGATATACTGATGTCATTAATGATATGTACGATGAAATAATAACTAATGTAATGACTATAGATGAAAAAAATTAGAGAGTTTCCATTCACCATAGGTGTACATAAAGGATCTATTTTGAGCACTTATCTTTTTGCTTTAGTGATTACCATTTGGAAGCCTGCCCCTGACGGCAATTTCTCTACAAAAACGGCATGAGAGGCAGTGAGGAGCAGAAGTGATAATTTTGAGTGGAATTAGTGGTTTTTACATTCTCTAATGCCTAGAAGAATCTCAATGTGTTTATGAAAAGTCTAGTCTAGATGTTTGGCAATAAATGATAGAATTCAACAAAAAGAAATATTGATGGTTTCAGCTTGTGATTGTTGCATGTAAAGAAGTTAGGAAAACACTGATCACGTTCTTTCTTTAGGCGAGGTGGCTTCAAAGGTTTCGCGTCTGGCTAGTGTGATGTTGGGGATTCCTTTCCAACAGTTCCTTCCTTGGAAAAATAGAATTGCAAACTAGTTCCACTATACTTAAAAATCATCTATTAAAGGTATAATCGGTCTGATTCTATAATTGATTACGTGGTGTCTTTGGAATCAAAGATGCAAAGTAAGAATAGAAGGAGTTTACCAAAGTGCGGATCAGACGTAAAGAAGTGTTCGATATTAGGGTAGTTCTTTAGCTAAAAGCTCTAACTCTTTTCAAAAATTGAAGATATTGGACATTACAATTTTGAAAGAGTTTCAAATTCAGCATCAAGAAGTTTGCGTCAGGCCTACAAAAATTATCTTGTGGGTTAAACCCCCAACAGGGTGGATAAAACTTAATTGTGATTGGAGCTGTAGGGACAATCCGGGTACTTCAGGAGGTGGAGGAATCATTCAAGACTGTCATGACATGGTGAAAGCAATTTTTTCAAGCTATTTTGGTAATGGTACGAATAATAGTGCAGAACTAAAAGCAATTCTAGAAGGAATTCATTTATGAAAACGACTTTATTATTTTTAATGTGATTATTGAAAGTGACACAAGAATTGTTGTTGATTGGTTTCGGAAAGGTAAATGTACCTTGTGATATCTTTAAGATTTTTGGGAAGACCTTGTGGCGGAGCTAGATGGAGTGAAATTCATGGTAATTCATCAATATAAGAAAGACAATAGTGCGGCTGATTTTCTCCCTAGAAAAGAAGAAATGAGAAACAATGTTATCTACGAAGAATAACATTTTTACCACGTTCTCTAAAAGGTATCCTTTGGATTGATAGGTTGGGTCTTACTTCCATTCGTCATTAGTTCATCCTCTCGATTTTTGTTTGGTTGATTTAGATTTTTTAATTTTAGTTTATTTTAGTATTTTTGTTTTTACTAAGTCTATTTAGATTTGTTTCTTATTTAGTTTTGTTTGGATTTATAGTTCTATTTTGGTTGGTTGTTGGTATTATTTTTGGGAGGCCTTTAATGTCTTTTTTATCTATAATCTCTCAATACTTATCATGTAATCACGGTATTCCTCTACTAAAAGTGAGGGTATATCAGTAAATAATTTGAGGTACCACCATTCTTTAGTTTAAAAAAAAAAGGTGCATTCAAAATGAGGTTCTATGGCATATGCTCTTTGCATATGATATTGTATTGATATTGATGAAATTAGGGACGACGTAGAGGTTAAATTAGAACTATAGAGAGAAGTTCTTGAATTTAGAGGCTTTAAGATAAGTAAAAATAAGGCAAAATATATGAAATGTAATTTCAATAATGGTAGGAGCCTAGGAGGAATATTGGAGGACAAAGTTAAACTTGAAGACGAAGAAATAAATAACACTTGTAGATTTCGATACCTTGGATCTATAATGTAAGCTAAAGGAGCAATTGAAGATGATGTGATGCGTAGAGTTAAAATAGGTTAGGTAAAATGGATAAATATTTCAAGTGTGCTTTATGATCGTAGAATACCCTTAAAATTAAAAGAGAAATTTTATAGGATTGCTACAAAACCAGTTGTGCTATATGGATTAGAATTTTGGGTGACAAAAAAATAGATTATCTAAAATATAAACGTTGCCAAAATGAAAATGCTTAGATGGGTGAGTGGTATAACACTGAAAGATAAATTAAAGAGTAAACATATTTGCGGTAATTCAGGTGTAGCTCCTATAGAAAACAATATAAGCGAGGAGCGACTCAGATGATTTGAGCACTTGCAACATAGGTCACATAGTGCTCTAGTGAAGAATAGCAAGTTAGTTATTGTGGGGGGCAGTAGAAGGGATAGAGGTAGACTTAAAAAAACTTGAAATGAGATAGTGAGTAAGGATTTAATAACCATGAATTTGTCAAAAGAAATGGTCTATATTCACATAAATTGGCGGAAAATAATTCATATAGCCGCCCTACCTAGTGAGAGTTAGGTTTTGTTGTTGTTGTTGTAATCTAAAATAACAATTTACAAGTTTTTAAATGTCAACTTAAAGAAAAATGTTACAAGCTAAATTATTATTTTAAAAAAATCAATTTTTTTTGAATTGAAATTGTTGATGTTTTGACCAAAATATTTTCTATAAATTAAGGATTAAATAATTTTCACGCTAAGGAATTAAGAATGAAAATACACTTCATCAAAATTTAACTAAGAATATAAAATTTGATTACAGAAGAATTAACCTTTAAAGAAAATAAATTAAACTTAAAAGAATAACTTTGCAAATTCTAGAATCTCAAGAAAGTAAATATAAATTTGTAAAACTTCGACATGGTTTGACACATTTTATTATTTTTTTAATATTGTCATTTAATATATATATTTTTATCTAAGTCCAAAATTTCAAAATATATTTTTCTTAACTTGATTCTAGAATTTGTGCAAATGGATTTTAACAAATCGAGCAATGAATTAAATTCAACTTTGTGATTCCTTTAAACTTATTTGACTTAAATTTGATCCAAACTTTTGCATATATATAAAGAAATTATAAGTTTGTTTACACCATCGATCAGTTTTACAATTCTTAAAAACCAAGTATATTAAGAGCAAAATACCAAATTGGTCCCTAGATCACCACACATTTCTTAAGAGAAAGGATTTTGCAAATTCAAAAATCTTATATAAATAATGCTCTTAAAAACTTCGAGGAATGTTTTTACAATATAATCTTTTTAAAATTACTATTGAACCTTTAGATGTGGCCTAATTATTTGATAACCTCTCTTGATTTAAGTTCAATTTTTAGAATACGTTTTTGCTTAGACTAAAATTAATGCAAATAAGCATAGTTGAGTTGAATAATGAAGTATATTCGACTCGGTCATTCTTCGAAATTATTTTAAGTTTGACTTCTAGTAGAGGAAATAATAATAAGAAACTATATGTTTGTTTACTATTGGTTTTAACAAATCATATGAATCAAGTATATGAAAAGTAAAATGCCAATCTAATTTCTAGACCATTACACATAATTTCTTTAAAAAAAAAAAAAGATTTTTCAAATTTGATAGTATCAAAAGTAAATGCAAATTTAAAAAACTTCACGGAATGTTTTCACATTTTATTAGTTTTTAAGATCACCATTAGTGCCACTTGATGATTTGATAAACCCTCTTAGTCTAAGTCCAAGACAATTTCTATAATTTTTTTTTTCCTAACCGATATACTTCATGAAAACCAACTTCGTTGAATTGAGCAATACATAAAATTTAATACAAACTTCTACACATTTTTTAATATGACTTTCAGTAGAATAAATAATTAAAAAAATCGTAAGTTTGTTTACAACATCGGTTTGAACAAACCTTCTAAATGAAGTATCTAAAGAGTAAAATACTGAATCAGTCTCTAGACTACTACCTATTTTTTAAAAGAAATTATTAATATCTCAATGAGGAATCGAACATGTGACATTTGGGTCACCAAAGTCACTAGTCGCTCTTACCACTTGAGTTTGTCTACACTATTATTATTTTTTAAAAAAATATTATAATTTGAATGCATAAAGAGTAAAATACCGAACTCGTCCTTAAACCAATTAATGTTACATACTCATTGTCCAATCAGACCAACTCAAGTGGTAAGGGCGACGGGTAACTTTGGTGATCCCAATGTCACAGGTTTGATTCCCCCTTGAAATATTATGTCAATGAATTACTAGGGATGCGGTAATGGACGGACAGGTTTCATTCCCCAGATTTAGTGTCGTATCATAGTGTCCAAAGTGGCGCGGTGGTAGTTGGAGTCTCCGGGTTATAAAAAAATATATATATTACATATTTCTTGCAAAAATGGGATTGCTTAGGGTAAGAGGTATAGGGGTATATTCGTCTTTTGATGTTGGAATTATGTGGGAAGAATTGGGTAATTTCCTTGGGCTATCTAGAAGAAATATCACCAAAGATGTGGACTATATATTTTCAGTGGCGCTGGTGTCGCCACTATAGTGTGACTTGTAATACACGTCATGTGTGGGAATTAAGCGTGTGGACTTTCTTGCCAAATGTGGATATTTACCTTATGACCAATGGCCATGCTAGATTTATTTTGTATTATTATTATTATTATTATTATTGGGGGATAAGGATGATATCCGGGACATGGAAATTTGTTATTCAATGGAGGTAATTTTTTTTAATTAATTCATATCTTTGCAAATATTAAACATTGTAAAATTATTACCCATTAATAATTACCGTTATAATATTTGTGCACGCAGAGAATTTTCCTTATGATGTAATATTTATCAGAAAGTAAAACTCTATTTCACAGTCAAATCATTTTTTTTAATTATTATTTTCTTTGTAATTTTCTTGATAAAAGTCAACGCGATAGACTTCCTCTCTATTCCCTCTTTTATTTTTTTCCTTTATTAGATGCACCCACCAAATAGTTGTCTTCGAGAATTAATATTACTCTTAAAAAATATCGTTCCCACTACTAACATGAACTTTTTTTCAAAAATAAAATTTTTTTTTCGCAACTTTCTTCTTATAAGTCAATGAGATATCGACAGGCTCAGTCTCTCTCCCCCTTTAAATTTTCCTTTGTTGTATTTCATTCTTTGTCTCTTATCGAGTTGTATCAACAATTAGTCGTTTAAGTCTTTCATTAAAGTTTACCTTTCTCTTTTTTATTTTTCGATTTACTTATTACATCTTTCATTTGATATACCTCGCTTGTTTTTAATACAACCTAATCACGCGTGACAAATAGAGACAACCCAAGTAAAAGTCAGTAATAGTAGTCGTCTCCACTAAAATTCCATAATAGGGTCTAACCGTAAATTAAATTATCGTTCTCGAAAAGTATATTATCTCCATTAATGTTCCAAAGAAAGATTTAAGTTATTCCACTGATGCCCCATTCAATTTATTGCAATTTGTATAATCCTTCTAAGCAAAAATAGGTTTGTTCCTCACCTTAATCCAACTAAAAGGATCTTTTAGGGATACTCAAGTTGAGAACATAAAGTGACTTTTGAATGGGATGAATCAAACTTCTTGAAAACATGAAGACTTAGGTGGGTATCATACTACCATTAATCAATAGGTTAAAGTGACACTAAATTTGCATAGACATAATTCAAAATTTGATATTTTATAACTAATAACTAATATCCCATGGGAAAAAATCGATCTTACATGGTCTTTCTCAAGAAAAATAAAAAAGAAAAGACACAAAAAAAATACATTATTATTATTATTATTATTATTATTATTATTATATAATGGTATTTGAGACCATTTAAAAATTTGACTAATTTACTAATATAACGAACTCAATTCCCTATGGAATTCAATTGACTATCTTCTTTCACTTAAATACCAAGATTTAATTTGTGTATTCAATTAAAATATAAATCATATAAATAACTCTTCAAATTAATTCAACCTTATGCCTAATTAGAAAGTTCGTAAATCTATTTTAATTAAGAAAATTTTATTTAAATGTTCTGAACTAATTTTGGTGTAATATTAATGTAAAATACAGGAAAAAGAGAAAAAATTAACTTTTTATTTATCATTTTTTTATCTCATTAACAAGATTGAAATGAAAAAATAAAATTAAAATCAAATAATTATAAAATGATACAACTTTATTTATCATGGTATTGATTTTTTAATATTTTTTTACAAAATCTATAATTAAAGTTGGAGCCTAAAATGGAAAATTCTATTGGCATAGTCCCTAATAATTAGCGTTTAGAAAGGTTAGCCTCAAAATTTGACTTTTGTTTTGCAGATTTTTTTATTAAAGAAAAAAAAACTGAGCATGGTCTGAGTTTGGGGCCTGTTTGGTGAATCCATGCACGCACAAATTCATTTATCCATTTTTTTTTTCTAAATTCTCTACTTTTATTTTAATTAATTTATTTATTTATTTATTGATAATTCAGGGACTCTAGTCACCATCGCACGACTTTGGACTTTAAATACTATGGTGCGATACCAAATCTGAAAGGGTGAAAGTCATCCAACCATTGATGCACCGTTGGTAATTTACTGATATAATATTTTAAAATAAAAACGAACTCCTAACTCACCAAAATAACAAGTTGTCCTTAAGCTCTTTACTTTTATGGTCCTCCTTCCCTATGTTTTTGCAATTAAGGCCCTCAACTATTTATCATGTGATCCTTCTCTTCCCAATCTTTTCACCAGCAAGTATAAATTGAATGCAGTGCGTGGCTTGGGGGTTCAATTATTGTACAATTATATGGATGGGTAATTAATTATGTGTCCTCATTGGTGGAGACATGTTCATAAAAAGAATCACATTCACATCAATTGTAGAGAAAATATTTGTGTTGTTTGGTTTACATTAGTTGTAAATTCAAGTTGAGTGAAATTGTATTCAAATTTTTTTATTAAAATTTTAAATGAATTTAAATACAAGTTGAGCTCAGATCAGATTTGAATATATTTGTTTAAATTTATTCATAAAAGTATTGATCATATTTGAGTTAAGTAGAACTTACTCAAGTTGAGCTCTCATCAAACTTGAACACATTTGTTTGATTTTGTTCATTAAAATATTAATTGAGTTTACACGTTGAAATGAGCTTGACTATACTTAGGGGTGGCAAAATGGATTAGCAGGTCGGGTTGACAGATCGTAAGCGGATAAGTGTTAAACGAACTCGGATTCGGATTGACCAATTTACTAATGGGTGACTAACATATAAACTCAATCCCGCCCGTTTAATAAACGGGACCCATTAAGAACCCGTTTAAAAAATATAATTTATTTATTTTTTAATTTTTAAAAATATTTGAATCTAAAGAAAAAAAATTATGGGAAAAATAGGAGGAATGTTTAAAAGATACAATTTAAACATTCTAAGTAGACGGGTCACCCGATGAGTACCCAACCCAAACCTGCCTAACCCATTTATTAAACAGGTGGGTCACGAGTCACTCATCAAGTTTTGACCCATTTTGCCACCCGTAACTGTACTCAAGTTTATTGGTTTTTTTTTTTTTTTTTGAACTTAAATCGAGCTTAAATAAACTTATTTACACTTGTTAATTGAAGCATTAATTGAAGTTTTCGGTAGCCGAATTCGACCTCACATGCACTAAGCGGTTAGTGGATCGTGCGATGTTAGTATGTGTGAAGTCATTTTAGTAGAGCACCACACCTTGCACGTTTGTATTATGCAAGTGTAAAGGTCGATATGCATTCTATAGACTCAACTTTGGCTTATATTATTTTAGCGATAATTATAAAAATACAATTCCACAAGAAAAAAAAAATTATCTTTTCTAAATTCATAGAGACATAATTATTCAACAGAAACATGTCTTTATATTTATTTAAACCTTTGCAAATAAATTAGAAGGATTATTTTTTCCTTATTTTTCCCGCACTATTTTGACATGTCCATTTAACCATTTTTTAAAGAATAAAATAAAATAAAATGAATATTCATACAAATGACATGGAGGAATATCTCAATTTAGAGCATTATTTTAGCTAAAAAAAATACCGACCCCCTTTGTAATTTGACTAGAAAAAAAAAAATACACACTTTTCTTTAGATTTCGTAATTCCCTGATAATTTCGCACATTTAATTTTTAAGCACTTATAATTTGCCGTTAATTTATTATTGTCAAGCGAATGTAAATATTTCAAAAATTAAATGTTCAGGTTCGTAAAATTATTAAAAATTTTAGGGAGGTTCTTATTTTTTCACCAAACATCAGTACAATTTAGTAAAAATTAATTTCAAAATGTTAAAGAAAAATATATAGAGTGCATTTCTTCTTCATTTTCATTTGTAATAAATTCGATCATAGCAGTATATCGATGCGGAAGCATGCGTGATGACATATAGCTCATCAGTCCATTGTATTTAAAGGCTTCCATGGTGTAGTCAGACTCGGCGGTCTCAATATTTTAATAGATACATTAAAAAAAGAGATTCTAAGAGTGTTGTGTAGTCATCGTTGAAAAAAATATCATAAATGCACCCAAGAAGTAGTCAAATTTAACCTAATTTACACCTAACACACACACACACACACACACACATATATATATATATATATATATATATATATATATATATAGGCATTGAATGATACAAAGATGATGCAATCTGTATCTGTTTTGTTTTTTATTTTTTTAAAAATACTATCGTTTGGATAAGAGTTAAAGGGCAAAATTTTGATATATCCAAAATTAATAGACTTGTTCATGAGAGGAAATGGTTACGAAACCACCATTAACACCTCTGCATAATCGACATGCTAAAGTCAATATGCTCATTCATATATAGGGGTGGCAAAACGGATCGAAACTCGACGGGTGACGCATGACTTGCCCATTTAAATCGGGTCTGGATTTAATAAAAGTTGACTCGTTAATAAATAAATCAATCCGCACCCGACTCGTTTATTAGACAGGTTAGGTGGGTTCGGGTCGGGTCCCCCGGTTTATGACCCGTTTAAAAATAAAATGGAGTGTGTGTTTTTAAATGTCATTTTATATGAAATATTTAAAAAATTTTAAAATAAATAAATTATATTTTTTAAACGGGTGACCCGTTTATGACCTATTTAGTAAACGAGTAGATTTGAATTTACATAATAGTCACCCCTTAATAAACAGGTCCATCTGAACCCATTTAACCTCGACCCGTTTATGACCCGCTCGAACCCAACCCGTTTATGACCCACTCGAACCCGACCCGTTAACCCATTTTACCACCCCTACTCATTCATGAAAGGAAACAGTTATAAAATCATAATTAAAACCCCACATAAATGTCTTTAAATTTTTCATAACCATCATAAGCACAATAATGCACCCTTCAAATCCAAATGGAAAGAGGGTCAACCTCTACCAGGTATTTTGAGAGGAAGTAACCATCTCATTCTTATCTACTTCTTTCTACTGTTGCAATTCGAAACCTCCCACAGTCCCTAACTTAGGCATCGGAGTGATCATCTAGAGTACACATTGAGTCTTCTAAGCCATTCATGTTTGGTTCTTTTTTAAGTGGTCGCGGTCAAAGGACGATTCACAAAAGCCGTTTGATTTTCGGCAGCAACAAGATCAATAATTTTTAAATAATTTATTAATTAATAAAGTGCTATAGGACATATTTAGAAAATGTACGGAGTGTCTTTGAAATTTACCCAACCTAAAAATGCATTATTTACAATGAATTTGAGAATTTTCTGAGTCTTTGGAAGGTTTTTGTAAATGAATTGTCCAACAAATGAGTCTCATGGAATTGTGTACTTGGTCTGTATGAGTTAGCCTAGCAGTGTATAGAGTTTGGTCCAGATACATGTGTATCCAAATTTAAAACCTAAAATCTATCTTCCCAAACAAAACCTTATCCTATATTTTGAAACTTATAATCTGGACTTTGAATTTTGAATTTGTATAAATTTAGATAAATTGCAATATAAAATTATAATTCATTTCATTCAAATCTCTCAAATCCAAGTCCAAAACCTAAAATTCATACTCACAAACAGAAGTTTATAGTTTGGATCTCAAGTTCCAATTTTTATAAGTTCGAAAAAGATGTAGCATAAAATTATATTTAATTTTATTTAATCCTTATAAATTCAAATTAAATGTTTCAGTACATGTAATTGAACACAACAGTACAGTGTCGGCAATGTGTACCATACAAGTTTATGTGACACTATTTTATTGGTTGAGAAACACACTATCTTGTGACCTAAGCTTTTTTCATCATCTTTGACCTATATATTTATGTTATATTATCAAAATGTCATGTCGGGAAAACAATTTGATTGAAAAAAATAAAAGAAGAGAAATAGAAAATTTGCATGATAATTTAACCACGTCCCGAACATATATTTGAGAAAGCATTGCTAATTCTTAATTACACTATTTTATGATAATTATTAGTTCATAATTTTAATTCTTTCTACACATACAAAAATTTTAAAATATCCTCATGTTATTTTAATTTTAAGTAGATCATATCCTATTTGACCTTAAACTTAAAAATATAAAATAAAAATAAAAATAATAAAAGAATATAATCACAATTAGGCCTCTCTCTCTCTCTCTCTCTCTCTCTCTCTCTCTCTCTCTCTCTCTCTCCTCTCTCTCTCTCTCTCTCTCTCTCACACACGTTTAATTTAAGCTGCATGACAAATATTCTTACATAAGATTCAAAGACTCGTGCAATGGCCTGTCATCAATTAAATTTGTAAAAAATTAATAGTATTTCCTTTGGCATTATGTTGGGAAAAAGTAAATAATTATTAATGTACATAACATTCAAACTAATCCTCTAAAATTATCCTATCTAGATTCTAAACACATCAAGCATAGTGCAAAAGTTCAAGGAATGTCATTTTTAAAATAAAATAATTATATATTTTTTTCTTGGCGGCATAATTACTAATTAGATAAACCCTTCATCAAGTTTCATTTTGGTTCAGAAATATAAGATGCCACTAGAATGACATACTTTTTATTTTAAGAAACTTTTTTTGAGAGTGAAATGCCTTATAGTTATAGAAATCGTTTTCCTTACTTTTTATTACAATTTACAAAAATATGTGTTTTTTTTTTAAAATAATGGTGTTTAATTCCCTTTGAACACTTAGTTAATTCACCAACATAATAGCTCAGTTGGGTCAGTTCAAGTGGTAAGAATGACTTGTGACTGTGGTAATCCTGAGGTCACAAGTTTGGTTCCCCCTTGAGGCATTACGCCAATGAATTACCAAAGGTGTATCAATGGGCGGGCGGCTTTCACCTCCTGTGTAGAGATACGAAAATTATAATAATCAAATAATAAAGAGAAAGGGAAAATTTTAAAAAGGTCAAATCAGGGTTAGTCAACGAACGCCTTGGCTTTGTCAACAAACTCCTTATAGGATTCGTGGATGAGTCTTAGTGTCTCGTCGATGAAAAGATATCGAGATAGGGTAATTCAAACCTATTGGTTTGTCGACGAGCCCTTTACCTTCGTCGACGAAGCCACGTGGCAACAGATTATATAAAAGCGCAAAAAACAAAATTTGATGAAATTCAGTTGCTCTTCTCTCTCTCTCTCTCTCTCTCTCTAAAAATTTCGGTGCCTCTACCTTCTCTCTAAATTTTCAGCTTCGTCTCTCCCCACTTCGACGATCAGAAACTACCACAATGATCTTGGGGAGATTCTCTACAACTTAACTAGAGCAGAATTTTGATTTGAAAAGTTTGGGCACCATCCCAAAATCAGGGTAAGTGGTTATTTAAGGTATATTTGGTTAGTAGGCTTTTTCTGAGCCCAAATTTTTTTATTAAATATTGATATACTGGTGGTTGGGATGATTAAACTAGGGTGTTACGATTTCAAGGTTTGGGATTCCAAACACCACAGACATAGGTTAAGATCCCAGCAGGTGTTATCTCAAGAATCCAGGTAAAATGATACATAGACAATAGTTTAGGAAAATGTGAGTGTGAAGATTATACTGGTTGTCAGTTGATTGACAGGGAAATATATATATATATATATATATATATACAATTTCAGGATTTTGGAATTATGAACGTCGTGGGCGTGAGTTAGGAATTAGCAGACGAACTTAGTTTGTCAAGTAAGGGAAATATGTTATGCTAGAAATTTTAGAAATTGTTATCAGTAAAGTATATGTACTTTGGAATATGATTTACAGATGTTTAAATGAATTAAATTATATGTTTTCCAGAGCAGCATACAGTTCATAAATTATTTTATTATTAGGAAATACAGATTTCAAAATTTGGATTTATTTATTTAGTTGTGTGGCATGAGTTATTATCAAATCAGTACAGAATTTATACAGCTTTCTATATAACATGATTTACAGTATATGCACAGAAACATATATTATAGCAATTTCAGAATACCATGATATACAGGCTTCAGAACCATAACATTCAGATCTTATAGTACATTCAAATATTACAGATTATACAACATACTCAAATAAGATATTACAATTTTATGGTTATTTCAGTTGTATCAGAATCATGGTAAAATAATAAGATACATATATAATAGTATTATAGAGTATCAGATCCCTAATGAATCAGTTCAGTCGGTAGAGCATGGTACCGTAACTATTTCATATCAGAGTGCAACCACATATCTCAAATAATGTGTGGATTTCAGTCAACCGTGCCTTGGAGGGATTGCAAGCTCCCTAGAAATCTGGGTTGAGGTGGCTGGTTTGACGAGGAAGATGTCAGTTACCATGCCTTTGGAGGAATTGTAGAGTGGTCGGTCTGAGGATGATAGAATTTCAGTTGACTTATCCTGGTAGGCTAACCAGTGTTAAGTCCCGCCTACGCACAACCCTGTCATAAGGGGTTAAATCATGAGATACCGTTTTCTAGGGAAGTTTCACAGTTTTATATATATATATACAAAAATCAGCAGACTTACCTATAGATTATAAAAGTGTGATTAAATAGTAAGTTTAGAAACAACTGTATTTTAAACCACATAGGTGTGAGTTACACAGTATTATATTTTACCTATTATCTTAGTTCAGTTATTCTTTAGTTTATAGTTCATGTAAACTCAGATGTCATACACTGGTAATAGCATATTTCTTTTTACTGAGAGTTGTCTCATCCCAGTAATTCAACATTTTATAGGTAATCCAACTAGACGAGCAGATCAGGCTTGGAAATAGAGAGGTCATTTACACTGTCATGTCTGTAAGGTAAGTGTTTTCAGGGGGACGTATTTTTTAGTAGCATTCAGGGTTTTTTTTTGGTAGATATTGCTAGGAAGATGTGTAGTTATGTATATATGTTTTGGGGATAATACTAAATTCTGGTATTGTAATAATGATTGTACAGTTTTATGTTTTCCGTTGCATAAGTGTTTTCCAGTAGTCATTACAGGGGTATCAGAGTAAAAGGATTATCAGTTTATATATATATGGGAAAAAATGGTATGAATTTTGAGGTCATTACACCCCGGAATTGGTGTTGTACCATAATGTCCAAAGTGGCACGATAGTGGTTAGAGGCCCTGAGTTATCAAAAAAAAATCCACTGACATAATAAGCTCGCTCCTCTATATTTCTCCACTTAAATATCGAGGTATTATCTAAAATAGAAAGTCATAGCCCCTAATTATACTCGAATCTTGATTTTTAATAAGGAGTGCTTTAAGTTTACCATCTAAGGCTAAAATATTATTAACATCTCATTTTTTTTATTTCAAAATAATAATAATAATAATAATAGTAATAATAATGAAATAGGATTAACATTACATTTGTAGGAATTACGAAAATTTTCTTAGCCAAATGCAAGTTTAGTTAACTTCAAGCTATTCTTATTGGACAATTTAATTTTCTAGTACCCAAACTCAATATAGTTGTGGACATAGCCTCATATAGAAGTAGGCATAGCTAGGGTTTATACAAAGTCCAAAGTTCCATTTTATATAGTGTTCTATAAATTGAGTTTGTGCATTGGGCCAAGTACTAAATTCTAATCTTTCAATGCAATTTGAGAAAGGGCATGAAGTGAGCTAAGATGGGTTTTGACTAAAACATCCACCCTTTTGAGAGACCCTCATTTTAAAAATAAAATAAAATAAAATAAATGTGGACCTTGCTCATTGTAAGTTTTAATTTAAATTAAACTACCTAATTATGTAATTAACACTATTATTCAAACATTTATATATGTAATTTTATAATTATAAATAATTCGATTCAAGTATGTATGTAATTGTGTAATTATACATATACTTAGTTGGTTTAGTTTGGTTATCGTATCAAACCAATTAATATGGTATGTAATTATATAATTGGTTTACTTTAGATATGTTCGTAGCTATAATTTAAAATTAAACTACGTAACTCCATAATTAGCACTGCAAATTATTCAAAAATTTATGCACATAATTTTTGAATAATTTGAATTTTTCATTATGAACAGTTTGATTGGTTCGATTATCTATCCAATTCAAATTACATATATGCATGAGAATGAAGATATAAGTGGTCATTTGAATGTGAATGAGAAAAATAAAGAAGTTGTAAATGAGGTTAGTAATGCGGGTACACATAAAGTAGATGAAGTGAACTTGGCAGAGAAGAATAGTGGAGAGAAAGCCAAATTTTTTCAAGATCATAAGTCAGGGGTGTTAGGGGTGCAGGTAGAACTGGGTGGTTGTTCTAGGACTGCCCAAGAAATCAAAGTTTTTGATGGGGGGGGGGGGGAGAAGTTGAAAATGAGAAGGATAGGGAGGAGTTTATTGTGGAGGAAGTGGATGAGAGAGAGGGGGAAGAGGAGGGTTTGGTGTGTAGGGATAATTTTGATGTATTATCTGAGGGAGATATGGAGGTTTGCATTGATACTCAAATAGAATATTGTTCTAATCCAAGTAATGTGCCAGTGGAGGTATTGGAAGGAAGAAATAAAGAAGATGTGCAAGTGAGAAAGTTTAAGAGGGCTAAGGCAATGTTTCAAAAATTGAACTTATGATTGATAAAGTTATGTTTTGCAATATAAGAGGGTTGGGCACGTCAAGAGAAGATTAAAACAAATTGTGAAAGATCATAAAGTTTCAATTTTGGCTATTTCTGAACCTTTTCAAAATGTGGAAAAGATACGAAGATGGGCGGCGTATTTTCAATTTACTAATTTTTATTTTAATGTAGAGGAAGGTGGGAAGATTTGGTTAATGTGGAAAGATGATGTACAGGTTGATTGGGTGGGTGCTTCAAATCAATGTTTGACGGTTTTGTTAACAGAGGATAGAGGCTCTCTACTTTTTACCTTTGTTTATACTAAATGTTATCATATTGAGAGGAGAGAACAATTTCATGGGATTTCGAGTTTTTATGTGGCTTGGGTTGTTATGGGAGATTTTAATGTAATTCGGTCAGATGAGGAAAGGGTGGGAGGTCAACCTCGCTTGGGTTCGTCTATTGCTGAATTCAATGGTTGTATTAATAGATGTGGTTAATTGGATCTCAGATTCGAAGGAAGTCAATTTTCCTGGTATAATGGCCATCAAAGATTGATGAGAAGTTGGGCGAAACTTGACAGGGTACTGATTAATAATGTTTTTTATGTAAAATATGGTAAAGTTAAGACATCATTGTTGAAAAGAAATACTTTAGATCATTCTCCTATCATATTATAGCTAGGTGCGAGTATGGAGAGGTATGGGCCAATGCCTTTTAGATTTTAGAACATGTAGACGTCACATGAGGATTTTTTGAAAATAGTTGAAACATCTTGGAGAGAACATATAATGGCAGATTCAGGGTTTTGTAAATTGACGGGTAAATTGAAAAGGCTAAAACAAAGGCTTAGGGTGTGGAATAAACATACTTTTGGTCGTGTTGGTGGTATCATAGAAGAGTTGGAGGAAAGGGTGGAAAAATATAAGAATTTACTGCAGGCAGAGTACTCCGAATCAGTTGAAGAAGAGTTCCTTATTTATAAGGCTGAATTAGAGGTATGGTATAAAAGGGAAGAGACAAGGCTAGCGCAACAATCAAAGAAGAAATGACTAACTAATGGTGACCAAAATTCAAAGTTTTTCCATGTGGTGATTGCACAAAGAAGGCGTAACTCTTGTTTTAGTTCAATGGTGCTTCATGATGGTTCGGTGCTGGAAAATATGCAGATGGTTCATGATAAGGTTATGAATTATTTTGAGCAATTCTTGGGGCAGAATAGTTCAGTGCAAAGGCCAAATCTGGACAGTATTATCCAATCAATGGTTTTTGAGGATTTTATAAGACAGTTAAAGGAAGAACCGACTGAGGAGGAGGTATATGCAGCTATTTCTTCTATTTCTATGGACAGTAGCCCAGGACCGGATGGTTTTGGGTCTTCTTTCTATCTTACTTGCTGGGAGATTATTAAAAATGATGTGATGGAAGCGATAAAGGCATTCTTCAAAGGTGATATGTTGCCTCAATATTTTTTGTTCCTATTATATAGTTCTTATTCCAAAAGTAAAGGATCCTCAGTATTTTGATAAATTTCGCCCGATAAGCCTTTGTAACGTAATCTATAAAATTTTTTCCAAAATCCTTGTTGGCAAGCTAGCGTTGGTGATGGGTGATTTAATATCACTTGAGTAAGGTGCTTTTGTGAAAGGGAGGAGTATTTCTGAAAATATAATGTTTGCTCAAAAAATGACAAAATTATTACATAGGTGGGTGAGAGGAGGTAATATGATACTAAAACTTGACATAAGCAAAGTGTATGATCGAGTCGAGTGATAGATCAGATTTTCCATGCTCTTGGTTTTCCATATTGTTTTTGTAAGTTGATTCAGAAATGTATTTTTACTCCATGGTTTTCTGTTATGATGCATGACACTTACAGGGGTTTCTTCAAATCAAAAAAGGGTTCGAGGCAGAGGGATCCGTTGTCCCCGTATATTTTCATCATCATGGAAGAAGTTCTTTTTAGATTAATTCAAAAAAAAGATGACTGAGAAGCGGATTTTAACATTTTTGCATCCGAGTGGTGCTCCTATTATATCACATTTAATTTACGCGGATGATGTTGTTATATTTGCTAATGCTGGTAAAAAAATCTATTAGACAGTTAATGGAGGTGATCAAGGAGTATAAAAGCTTGACTGACCAAATGGTGAATAAAGATAAATCAGCTATTTTTTTTTCAAAGAAGTTGGGTGCTCATAGGAAGAGAGAAATTCTACAAGAGACTGATTTTATTGAAGGTAAATTTCCTTTTACATATTTGGGAGTGCCGATCGTGGATGGTAAATTGAAGGGCTATCATTTTGACCATATAATTCAAAAAATCAGTAAGAAAATTAAGGGCTGGAAAAGTAGACTGTTGTCTCAAGGAGGTCGTCTAGTTTTGTTGAGACATGCGCTTACGAGCATGTCACTGCATCTGTTAGATGTTCTAAATGCTCCGAAACTGGTGATAAAAAAAGATACAAGGTATGTTTGCCTCTTTTTTTGGGGGATTCAAGGATAGGAAAGAAAAAATAAAATGGAGGGCTTGGAAGAAATTGTGTGTTCATATGGAGGAGGGAAGCATAAGAGTAAGGGACATTTTGGAAGTGCAACGGTCATTGTTTGTGAAGTTTGGTTGGTAGTTATTAATACAAAATTCATTATAGGCTAGATTTTTTAAAGCTAAATATGTTAAAGGAGGTCATATTACTCTTTGCAAGACACATAGATTGGATTCTTCTTTTTGGAGGAAAATTCTGCAGTGTATGCCTAAGCTGTTAAGTAAATCTAAATGGAAGGTTAGAGAAGGAGATGTAAAATTGTGGTATGATAAGTTTCTGGATTCAGGACCTTTGTTTTCAGAATTTATAGATGGTGCACATTCACATATCAGATTAAAAGATTTGGTTATTAATAATGTGTGAGATGTGAAAAATTTGCAAAGGATTCTGGGTTTTAATAAAGTGGAAGTGATGGAAAGAGTTGGAAAACTTAGAAACTCTTTGGACATCCTGCTATGGCTCCTGGAAAAGAATGGTTGCTTTAATACAAAGTCGGCATGGGTTGTTATCAAAGTCAAAGCTCCAAAGTTTGATTAGGCAAAGTAGGTTTGGAACAAATGGTCACCGAAGAAAATTGCTATCTGTATGTGGAAGGCTGCTTTTGAGTGCTTAAGCGTTGATGAAAAGGTGAGAAAGGTGGGGGTATCACTTGCTTCAGCATGTGATTGTTGTGAGATGAGGCAATCAGAAGATGTGGAGCATGTTTTGAATAAGGGAGATCTTGCTACTGATATATGGAGGAAGGTTTTAGTGGAGGTAGGTGTACCTTTCCTTAGGCACCAAAGCGGGATAGAAAGAGTCCAAATATGGTTTAATAGGGATTTTCGATACTCTCAATTGGGAACATTGATGGGTTTGATTCCTTATTTAGTAGTTTGGAGGTTGTGGAGAAGGAGATGTGTGGCTAGAATGGAGGAAAAATTAGAGAGTAGTACAGATGTGTGGCTGTCCATTAAGAATTTGGTGGGGGGTTTTGAGTAAGAACATGACAGTAATGACTCATTTAAATGATGCTGATGTTCGGATATTACAGAATCTGGAAGTGCATATTATGAATAAAAAGAATAAAGTTATGCAACCTGTGAGATGACTAAAGTCGATGCAAGGGAGATTGAAACTAAATAGGGATGGGAGCAGCTTGGGCAACCCAAGGCTGGCGGGTGTTGGTGGCATCCTTAGAGACAGTACAGGTTCTTTTATTTTTTATTTTTAAAAATATTTTGGTTCTTATTCTAATAATGAAGCTGAATTGAGAGCAGTGAATGAAGGAATAAAGCTTTGCAAACAATTGGGTCATACCAGTATTGACATTGAATGTGATTCAAATATTGCAGTAAATTGGATAAGATCCAGTAAATGCTTTTGATGGTATTTGTGGGATTTATGGGAGCAACTTATTGGTTTATTGGAGGGAGTAGATTTTTCTATAAATCATTTTTATAGAGAAGGGAATAAAGTGGCAGATGCTTTGGTACACACACACACACACACACACACACACACACACACACACACACACACACATATATATATATATAATGTATTATTCATATGTACACCGACACACATATACAAATTATACATCCATATATACTTCATCTCATGTACGCATTTAATTATTATATGAATCATACGCCATTTTCATGCACTCAAGTTATACCTCCTTCATGTATGATCATATGTACGCATGCATAAATGCATAACACACTCTCAGCCTTGCACACACTTGTAAAAACATCCACCACGCACATGCATACATGTACACACACATGCATGCATCATTATACAAATGCATAACACACCCACACCTATGCATGCACACATGCACACGTAAATATACATATATGCATCTCACCCATGCATAAACATAAACATGCATGCATTCACTTACACACACATGCATATATCTATCATCATACATATCTTACGCACATGCATACATATAAACACACTCACACTCTTTCATGCATACATGCATACATATAAATACACACTGGCACACATAAATATGTACATATAAATGTGCATTCACACACTCTATCATATGTACATATACACCCATGCGAAAACATAAACATGCATGCATTCACTTACACATACACATGCATGCATGCATCATTATACATATATTCAACACACATGCATACACCAATGCACAAATGCATACACCCATGTACACATGCATGTATATGTAAAAACATACAGCACACACACTTTCACACACATGCATACGCACATGCACACATTTATAACACACTCACACCCATGCATGCACACATGCACACTTAAAAACATGCATCAAATACTATCACACTCACATGCGTGCACCATTATACACACCCCACATATATGAATATATACACACATGGATAACAGGCTCACACTCATTCAGGCATACCTGCATATGTGTAAATATGCATCACACAATGTCACACATAAATATACATGCATGCACATACACTGTCACACACACATACACATAAGCACGTGCATGCACTACCAACTATAATAACTAGAGAGAGAGAGAGAGAGAGAGAGAGAGAGAGAGAGAGAGAGAGAGAGAAAGCCCGAGGGAGAGTGAAAGAGTGAGAAGGGGCTAACATGTCATGATTTTAGGATGAGAAGGGGGGAGAAAGGGAGGGAACTTGAAGAAACCGAGAGGGAGAGAGATTAAGAGAGAGAATGGCTGAGGGAGAGAGAGTTTTTCCTCCTAAATTCTAATGCCCCCTCCAAACCGAGTTAACTCGGTTTGACCCAGGTCAAATCAGAGCTAACTATTGATATAGTTTAAAACAGCTGAACTAGTTTGACTTCTTGAGTCACCCTGATTTTTTTTTTTTATGTTAATTTATTTTAAATTCAAAAAAATGGAAAAAATAACAAGAAAATAAGAAAAATTAAAGAGAAAATAAAAAAAAACCAAAATAATAGACAAAAATTATGTGAGCCATTTTTTGTGACACCCCGATTTTCATACCATTTTTTTCTGGTAAATAATAAATATTAATCCAACATCAGTCACATCACAACTCTGATACCATATCAACACAACCCGACCCAAAGCGGGATACTGGGTGATCAGTCCATTATATAAAAACATACCTAACAGTAGAAGTCCATACATACCATCCAGAATACAAATAACCAGAGTTCTAAACATCCATATACATCCCCAAAAGTCCATAACATATCCTAAGGGATTACACAAATACATTCCCCAACACAAAATGCTTACCTTGTCTATTAGGGTACTAGCTCCCCTTTATCTCGGAGCTCTATCACCTAACCTGTTACGATTCCCTAAAATATTTAAATATTTGAGTGAGACAACTCTCAGTAAGACGTAATAAATTATTCACAATGTGTGGTAATATGAGTTCAATTACATCATATCACATTCCATTTTAATAAATACAACAGCTGGGAGAATATATATACTCATAATCATATATGTATGTAAAACATATTTTCAAAGCTCTCTTATCATTTTCATAATCATATACATACTTTCTCATTTCTCAAAATCATATTCACATTTTCTTTCATAAACTATTCTTTCTCATATTTATATTTCAATAGCTTTCATAAGCTTTTCTTTCTTATTCTCATTTTCACATTCTAGCCCATGGGTATCCTCATATAAATATCTCACATGCTTGTAACCCATGACTGTTCATTATCGTGTCTGTAATGAGTAATCATAATCCAGCACATGAATTTCCGCTAATATAAAATCCACAACGTGTTTGTAACTCATGGCTACCCTGAGGATAATCTTATCTCATCGTCATGCTTCCCCCCATGACTGGGTTATGCGGCCTAAAGGCTGGACCTAACCACGGTTGGCCTACCCAATTAGATCAAAGGGCGTATATGTAGTACGAATGGCCTACCCAATCCTGGTCCAAACCCCAAGAGGGCATCATAACCCTTCAGAGGCCCATTCAACTGTCTCGCCAAACTCTCCACGAGACTGTGTGGTTGCACTATCACCTCACTAGCAATGATACCATGCTCTCTATCAACAACAGTCCATTAGGGTACTCATTTCCACATTTTGATATTCACATTTCAATATTCTCACTTCAGTATTCACAATTCCATAATCACATTTCAGTATTCACAATTCAGTATTCACATTAAGTATTTACAATTCAGTATTCACATTTCATCTCATCACATCAGCAGTATTCTCATCATTTTTTGTTTCATTCTTCTCATAATAAATATCTCACTTCTCGTATTTCAAAATTTCTTAGTAAACATATCAATACCACATTTCATTATTTCCTAGTATATTGCACACACACATATATATATATATATATATATATATATATATATATATACACACCACAATTCTTCGTTTTTCCATAAAATCATTTTGTATGCCACTTTTCATCATTTCCATATAAAAATCTCATTTCATCACAATTATGTATATAATACATAATTAAATTTCATAACTTCATTTCTGAATAAAATAGTTCAGTATATATATATATATTTCATAATCTTATTTTCCTCAGCTCAAAACATATATCTCGATTTCAATTACATTCCCACTATAAACTTGTTATATCATATTTCTCATGCCACACAATTTTTGTCTAATATTTATAACATATTAATTATAGGTAAAATATCATATTTCATTTTCACATACTTTAAATCAACAATTCATTTTCCCAAAAATAGCTGTTATAATTTATTCCCTTTACCTGACTTACTGAGAGGCCCGTTAAAACCCAAATCATACGCCCATGACGTTCGAAACTCAAAACCCTAAAATTCACATTTTTCCCAAATCAATCAACTTATCTCCCAGAATATTTCTCATTTAGCACTTCCTAAGCCCTATATACTCCAAATAAACACTTAAACCCTAAAATATCTTACTTACCTTAATTATGGGATGGTGTCCAAAAACTCCAAATCAACAATCCGTTCTGGTTAAGTTGTAGAGAATCTCCCCACGAATCCTGTGGTAGCTTCTGATCATCAAAATGGACTTAAACAAAGCGAGAAATGAAGAGAGAAGGTGGGCTGGCCGAACCTAGAGAGAGAGAGAGAGAGAGAGAGAGAGAGAGAGAGAGAGAGAGAGAGAGAAAAGAGAGAAATGAAATTTCCTGTTGAAATTCTGATTTTAGCATATTTATAGACCACTGGCCACGTGGCTTCATCGACAAGACACATGCACTCGTCGAGGAACCACAGAAAATTGTTCGTCGACGAAGGTAATGGGTTCGTCAACGAACCCTTAATAGCCTGAAATTCTCCGCTCTTGGTATCTCCTTGTCAATGAGATGTGTGTACTTCCTCGACGAGACCTAGAGGGACATTTGTCGACAAAGACCATTGGTTCGTCGACGAATTCCTGTTGATCCCTTTTTTTTCCTTTTTCCCTCTCTTTCATTTCTTTTCTTTTATTACTTCCATAAATTAAATTTTCTGGCTCTCTAGATTTTTTACTCAAAATACGAAAAAATAAAAAAATTGAAAATCCCAAAAATAAAAAAATAGAGAAAATTATTTAAAACTATTGAAAATTTGCAAAAAAAAAAATATATATATATATATCTAAAAATTAGAGAAAATTCTAGAAAAAAAAAAAAAAACTTTGGCACCATTTTTTTTTCCCAATTTTGATCATTTTCTAGTGGTTTGCTTGTTGTGTGCCCTGTTTGGCACTTGAATGCACGTTTTCACTTCCTTTTATGTGTGCGTGTGTGTGTGTGTGCACCATCCCTATAAGGAATGTAAAAGAAGTATGGGATTACTTGATCCTAAATTATCACCTAAGAGGCGGAGATTCTAACCAAATCACATTGTATTTAGTGGTTCTATTAGAATTTTTGAATTACTATGCACACCTTGCATGCATTTTTGCATGAATTGTGATATTAATTGCATGTTGTGAATATGTATAATTGTTTCTTTTTCTTGCTTATGTTATTTTCTATTGACTGAGAATCTTGAAGAATTCTCTTTTAAATCTTAAAGGCTATATCTTTGCATGCCTTTGAGGTTTGAAGGCAGGAGATCTTTGCCTTATACAAGTCCTTCTAATGACTAAAGGTTAGGTTGTTAACTTTGGTGCAATCCCAAGAGGAGGGGGTGAATTAGTATTTAAAAAATTTTATCCCTAGGTCAATCCACTAACAACAGTATTATACAAGCCTAAGGTCAATCTAGTGCATATAAAATAAATCAATGTAAATATACAAGGGAATTTAAACTGCAATAGAAATTTAATCAAGCATGCACAATAAAGCAGTAAAGGAGACGACACCAGAAATGTTATCGAGGTTCGGCAAACTGCCTACATCCCCGCCTTGGCTAGCAAGCACAAGGATTACTATTATAAGCTCACTTAACGGGTGGAGCAGCACCTAAACAACCAGGTCAATTAACACAAGGCTAACCTCAACCTTTACAACCAAGTCAATTAACACAGGGCTGACCTCAACCTTTAACAACCAATCCTTACCGAGCTGGATTACCGCCCCCTCAGGCCACGCCTAGAATACAACAGATTTCTCAATAAAATTTGTGTACAACAAATATGCTTCTCAACTAAGCAGATTATGCACCAATGTAATCAATACACTACTGAATGATTTAATAAGATAAGCTCAGTGTAGTCTTAGTATCTACTCTCAAAGTTTTATGCAAATAATGCAATATGTAATGACTCAAGAAATAATGGTATTTTAAATAATAAAGAAAAGGGTAAAATGAAAATCGAACAGAAGGAGGCAGCAGCCTTCGTTGACAACGTGGCAGTATAGGCTCGTCGACGAAGGTGTGCCTAATCGACGAGAAAATACCGAGAGGTTGTTTTGGGTGACTCTAAATTTCGTCAACAAAGGGGAGAGTTCGTCGATGAATTTCCTCTTGACCTCATTGACTAGGTGACGTGGCTCGTTGATGAAACCCCTTGTATAAATAGCCTAAAACTCGGATTTAAACATAGAAAAATCAGGAAAATCACTCTCTCTCTCCTCTTTACGATTTCTCTCTCCTCTCTCTTCAATTTTGGCTTCGTCGTTCGCTGGATCGATGATCTAAGGCCACCAGACGCTCCTAGGTAAGTTCTCTCCAAATCTGTTGGAGCGGATCGTTGGTGGAAGCAAGTTGAAAATCATCCCTGAGTTGAGGTAAGACTTTTTATGCCAAATTTGGTCTTTTCATAGTTATAGGAAATGATATTCACTTGAAAATACTAAAGTTTAGTTATGAGAGTTGTTGAATTCAGGGTGTTGAATGAGGAGCCCTGTAGGTGCGGGACGAGTGGCTTTATGGGGGTTTATTTCCAGTGTCAAGTAAGGGAATAAACTGAAGCAATTATTTTTTATGCAAACTATTATTATTTATCAGCAATTAATTTTTAGAAAAGCATGTATTACATTTGAATATTATTGAAAAAAATGCATATTTGGGAAAATATTGTTGTTATACAGAAAATGTGATTTTAGAAAGAAATGTGCGAATTTACTCAGCTTTGTGTGGCATGAATATTATTTTTCATGAAATGTACTATGATATAACAATTTTATGAGTAAAGCATGTTTTCAAGGATTATGAAATAATATAGTACATTATGATTTTGGAAAATACATGATAATTGATTTATTTATTCAGAATGACATGTATGATATATTCGGTGCAAGGCCCTGATTGATAGCCGGTGCAAGGCCGTATTTATGAAATGTTTGGCGCAATGCCGTATTTATGAAATTATAGAAAATGCTATCAATCCATTTACGTTAAACGTTATATTATCATGTATTATACGTTATCAGAACCCAAATGTTAGTTTAGTTCAGTTTTAGGAGCATGGTATCGTAGTTATATAGATCAGATATCTATGTTCAGATTAGTGCTAACCACCCCACGAGGGGGTGGGAGATGGATAGTCGATGTGGCTTTCAGTGTAAAGTTGTAGACGTCCACCTGGCAATTCGGACCAGGGTGTGGCGGGCTCATCGTACTTATAGACATTTTTAACTCGGCAGTGGTCAGCCAGCCATTGTCGAGTCCCGCCTTCGGGTTGCACAACCCGTCATGGTGGGTAATACATGACATTAGCTAGCTATTCATCCTAGGTATGTTTTCAGTATTATTAGCTATACCAGATAGTTATGATTAGTATGATTTATTAAAATATGAAGGTATACGTTTATGTAGTTATTAAATGATTAATGTTTTCTAGTATGGAAAATGTACTGTATATCTATATGATCATTAAATATTCATGTTGCCACATAGGTGTATTTAGTTTATTTTCCCTTACTGAGAAGTGTCTCACCCCCGAACATTAAATAATTTTTAGGAAACCCAGAAATACCGACAAAGCGTGACCGCCGTTGAATCGGTTGTATAACCCTGCTAGGAGAGTAGTTTGGGCTAGGGTCAGGAGATTTTTGTTGTGGGATCCTAGTTGAATTTTTGATATTTTGGGGTTGTAAATGAATGCAGTATTACTGTGGATTGTAGTTAGCTCTAGTATTTTACATTTTATGGTTATGAGAATGTGATTTACATTTACTGCTACCTAAGTTTCCGTTGTGTATGACAGGTGTCCCCACTGCCGTCGGGTTCGGGTTGACTATTTTATTCATCATGTTTTATTATATGATAATATAAGCAGGTCGTTACACAATTAGTATGTGAGAGTGTAAGTGATAGGATCTTTGTGTCAAAATAATACTCTCAATCACAGTGCAGCAACAAAGATCACAAGTATGCTTCAAATATCTCAACAAATAATTTTCTCAAAATAAACCACAAGAGATATTCAAAAATGGTTTGTAAAAAATTATTTGATCTTTGTGTCAAGATGATTATATCAATCAAAAGATATAGCAACAAAGATCTTCAGCACACTAACAAATATCTCAAAATATTTTTCTCAAGATAAATCACGAGATATTTGAAATCGGTTTGTAAAATAGTATTTATCTTCAAGCACACTTCAAATACCTTCAAAAAATATTTTTCTCAAAATAAACCACAAAAGATATTTGAAATCGATTTTTAAAATATTATTTCACAACCAAAACGCAATACGAACTTTTGAGTATTGCAATGAATATGCAAAACTCAGAGGCTCAAGGAAGTTTTCCTACGGAAGACTTATTTATGAAGCCTCCTAGGAGAACTTGAAACTTACTCTTTATGAAAAGTAAATCTCAACTAGAACAAGAAAGAGAGAGTTTAAACTTGGTGAGATAAACACAAGAAAACTCTTACAAAGAAGTATTTGCAATATGAATGAGTAAGAGGAGTAGCATATGACTTGAATATGAGATTTTGGTTTTTTGAAAATCAGAGGATATTTGTAGCGACCCGAAGAATAATAGAATTTTAATAATAAGAGGGAGAGAAAATAGATACAGAAACAGGTTAGCAGAGATTTACATACAGGAGATTTTTCAATCCCATGGAGTGCCGATATCCATAGTCTCAGACCGTGATCCACGTTTTACATCACGGTTCTGGAGGAGTTTGCAGGAGGCACTAAGGACTCAGTTAGCATTCACTACAGCTTTTCACCCTCAGACTGATGGTCAGACTAAGAGAACCATCCAGGTATTGGAAGATATGCTTCATGCTTGTGTGCTAGACTTTGGAGGTAGCTGGATTCAATTTTTGCCACTAGTTGAATTTACTTATAATAACAGTTATCAGACTAGCATCGACATGGCACCCTATGAGGCATTATATGATAGGAGATGTAGATCTCCTCTTTTCTGGGATGAAGTAGGTGAAAGGCGAGTTTTGGGTCTAGAGATAATTCAACAAGCATGTGATAAAGTCCGACTTATTCGTGATAGGATTAGTGTAGCGCAGAGTCGACAGAAAAGTTATGCAGATACTTGCTGCTAAGAACTGGAATTTGGAGTAGGTGATCATGTTTTTCTAAGAATAACTCCACTGAAGGGGATTTTGAGATTTGGGAAGAAAGATAAGTTGAGTCCTAGGTTTATTGGCTCTTTTGAGATACTTGAGAGGATTGGGTCAGTAGCCTATCGGCTGGCTTTACCGTCATCTTTATTTCGAGTTCATGACGTATTTCATGTTTTTATGTTGAGGAAATATGTCCTAGATCCTTCCCATATGATCAGTCATGCAGAATTGGAGGTCAGTGAGGCTCTAGTATATGAAGAAGCTCCAGTACAGATCCTAGATAGGAAGGAACAAGAATTACACAATAAGAAGATACCATTAGTGAAAGTCTTATGGAGAAATCAAGCTATAGAAGAAGTTTCGTGGGAACTTGAAAGTGAAATTAGACAGAAATATCCCCATTTGTTTAGTGGGTCATAGCTATGATGTATAATTAAAGTAATAGTAATTTTATTTTGTTGAGTCTAATGTAATTGTAATGTAGAGTATAGGTTAGGTAGTATTTTGGTTTTGGGGGAAATTTTCTTTTATGGTTGTAATCTCCCAGAACTATTCATATAACCACGGTATTCCTCCGCCATAAGTAAGGGCAAGTAATAAAATAAGTAAACCCTTTTCTTTACAGAATGATAGAAGTATAAATAGAGATTCATATAGTAAATTTTGAGGACGAAATTTTATAAGGAGGGGAGAATGTAGTGACCCAAAGAATAATAGCATTTTAATAATAAGAGGGAGAGAAAATAGATACAGAAATAGAAAGAGGCCGTAGACTTCGTCTACGACATTACATTTTGGAGATAATATTAAATAATCATAATTTCAGAAAATTGCCAAGCTTCGTCGACGAACACAGGGTTTCGTCGACGAAGTCCTTAAGGATTTCGTCGATGAATACAGGGCTTCGTCGATGAGAAAATACCAAGAGACGGTTCGGGCTTCTCTGAATTTCGTTAACGAATACAGGGCTTCGTCAACAAATTTACTGAAGTATTTATCGACGAAGTGACGTGTCTCGTCGACGAACCTGGCCCTATAAATAGTGGAAACCCAGGATTTTTATCATTTTCACCGCGCCTCTCTCTCTCTCTCTCTCTCTCTCTCTCTCTCTCTCTCTCTCTCTCTCTCTCTCTCTCTCTCTCTCTACGTCACTCTTTCCCTTCTCTCTTCGTTTTCGGCCCTGCCAATCGCCGGATCGACAATTCGAAGCTACCACAACACTTCTGGCAGAGTTCTCTGCAAATCTGCCAGAGCAAATCGTCGGGAAAATAGAGTTGGATTTCATCCCAAATTCAGGGTAAGGTCTTTTAACATATTTTTGGCCTTATGGCAGTTATAGGAAATAATGTAGGTGGAGAAATACTGATATTATGTTATAGCATATGTTGGTTTCAGGGTGTTTTGTAGGAGGCCTTGCAGGTGTTAGGCTTGTATTCCCTAGGGCTTTCTACTAGTCAGGTAAGGGAAATATGGTATGGCAGGTATTTCTTAAAATACTATACAACTTATTTAATTATGAAAATTATGTATTTATGTATGGTATGGCTTGTGAATATGAATATGGTACAGGTATATGTTTTACGAATGCTAGTTTCATGATTTTTACGGATTTCAGTACCATGATTATGTGAATTTCAGTACTATAATTCATGGATTTTAGTACCATGATTATACAAATTTCAGTATTATGAATATGCAGTTTCAGTGTTATGAATAGATAATTCTCAACAGTACGACATATGAATTACAGTACACTTTATGCAGCATCATTGTTATTACGATTACTTCAGAATCATGGTAAATCAGATAGATATATATAAAAATATATTATATGATATCAAACCCTGTTGGACTTGCAACTACAGAGCACGGTACCGTTGCTACAAATATTATGTTACTTTATGAGTGCAACCACCTATTCAGATAATACATGGTAAGGTCAACCACCTAGGCTCTTGAAGAGGTTAGGCTCCCCATCCAGATATGGGTTGAGGTGGGTAGGTCGACTGACGGAGTACAGTGATTTATTCCTGATTGGCCAACCAGGGTACATCCAGCCTACGGGCCGCACAACCTTGTTATGAGGGGGCAAGTCATAACACACAGATAGCCATAGGGAACAGTTTCAGTTACTATTATATATGTACGGATTTACAGAAATAGGGACCCTACTTATGTACTCTAGAAGTACTTTGATTTATAACCTATAAAACTGCTATGTTAAACAACATGGAATGGGGTGGTGTATTTTATTATTTGTACTGTACTTTTGTATTCAGTTATTCATGTTGATATGAAAACAGATTTCATGATATATATATAGTAGCTCATTTGCCACACACTAGTAATAGCATATTTCTTCTTACTGAGCGTTAACTCATCCCAGTGTTGAAACATTTTTCAGGTGATCCAGGTAGGCGAGCAGATAAGGCTCGCAGGTAGAGGGGCGTCTGTAGTGCCCTATCAAAGAGTGAGTATATTTTGGGAATGATTTTGTAAACTCTTGCTAGTTGAGGGTATTTTGGGGAACAAGTATATGTACATATTTTGGGAAACATGTAGTACTCTGGTATTGTGTGGTATTGTATGTAATGATTTATGGTTATGTTTATATGATTTCGCTTCTTGCTGCTTAGGTTTATGGTTGGGTTTACCCTTCCCCCCAACATGGTATCAGAGCATGTAGAATATTAGTGTAAAAAAATAATAATTTATTAAGCGGGTCGTTACAATATTTGCTAATTATTATTACTAATCTCATACTAATTTTTGCAAAATGAGAGGGTATATGACTCCCCATAATTATAATTGCCCAGGACACATAGGGTATTATTAGGATTGTTTTAAAACGTTTTAGCACAATTAACCCCGTTTAAAATATTTTACCGCGGTAAAAAAAATTGTCTAACCCAAGAGCATCGGTCAACCAGACTTGAGGTTCGGTTGACCAAGTGACAAAGTTTGGTCAACCGGGAGAAATTTGAACTAAGAGTTCGGTCGACCAGTCTAAAGGTCCCAAGGGCGATTTTTCCATTTTCGCGTAGTTCAGTCGACCAGGTGATTTTGAACTATGAAGTTTGGTCGACAGAATGGTTGGAATCACCCACGTGGGGGTTCAATCGACCAGGGCATTACCCATATAAATCTGGTTGGTCGACCGAGGAGTCAAACATTGACCCGGTTGGAGTTCGGTCGACCAAGTTGTATGAACTTGGCAAGGTACGGTCAACCGTGCTATGGTCAAACCGTTGACCTTTAACCTGTTCAATCGACTGAGTGATTTACACTGTGAAAGTTCGGTCGACCGAAGCACTATTCAATGCACAATTTCGGTCCTATTCTTTATCAAAAGTCACCCTTGTTCATATAGGAATAAGTTTTAAGTTATAGGGGACTTTACATGTGATGATTAGGGACCTAGGGTCAATCTAAGGTTAATGGCCAAGGCTTTTCAACTATGCCCAAAAATCCGACATCAGTCGACCGAAGGGTGATCCCTAAGGTCCAACTATGGTCATTGAGTTATCCACCCTATCATGCATGTAATGTATTAATTATTATAGATCACTGAACTTTAATTATTACAGATTCGAATAACAACTTAATTAAATTACAATGAATAAACATTATGGGTCTTTGTCTTCTTTAAGCCCATGTGCGTGCACCATATGATACTTCCGATTGGTCCTGCACACAAACTCATAAACTATTAAATACCAAAGTATTTTTCATAATCAAAACGGGATATGACCTATAAGATCAACATAGGTAATAAGCAATATTGTAAAAATAAGGAACATTTTTAAGTAAATAATGTTCAAAATGATTTTAAGAGTTGTGTTCTTAGTACGCTTTTCGGAATCTTGAGGTGAGGATAGCCTCTGACCTTCGCAAGGCTATTCAATATTTAAAGTTCAGGTAATTGAATAAACTGAAGAATTAAGGTCTTGATCGGTCAATTTTGAAAGTAATCTCACGCTAACTAGGTATCATCCGCTAGACGAGTGTGAAAGGGTGATAACACCTTCCCTTTGCAAAACCGTACTCTTGAATCCAAACCTAATAATGCAAACTATTGCTTGTTGGCTTCATTGGATTTAGGTGACCAATGAACTAGTAGTATGTTAAATATGCGTTCTAACCGCACCTAAAATAAATAAATTAGTGGCGACTCCATTGTTTTTTTTTTTTTTTTTTAAGAAACCTATTTCTCAATCCAATATGTTACACCGGACTTCATATCCCATATATTATCGAGTCTGCCACTCAGTCGAAGTGATTCGAAGATTCAATCTCGCCCGTCACCTAGGGTCGGCCCTCCAGGACGTTGCGACACATATCATTTGAAATCCAACTACATAATTACTACTATAATTCATATATTTTTCAATTGAGTAACAAACCAAATAACCCCTCAAGAATAGCGGGGAGAAGTTGTGACAGTAATATTTGAATTTGTAAGTTTCACTCTATACCCAATAATTGGCTTTACATGCTTTAAAATTAAATAGACAAACGGGTTATGCTCTCCATTTATCGGCGGAGGAATATTAACCCATGTATAAATTAGTAGGGTCATAAATAAGTCAAATTATTTTATATAAATGGGTCAACAATGAGCTGACCCATTTGGATCAAACCCACCTTAACCATACCAACCCATTTAACATCTCTAAAATTACTTAATTCACTTTCCATTTTTTGTCATCATAAATTTTGAATAATTGGAGGAATTTCATTTGAATTTAGTTTAAAAATTAAATTATGCATAATGCACTATTTGGTTAAGAATTTTGATTAAATTTTTTACAAATTTTTATATGTTCTATGAAGAAATGAGTTAAAGATAAGCTTAAATGATTTTTGTTTTTAGATACTTGAAAAATCTACCATTTCAGTTAATTCAACTTTGGCTTATGTAATAAAAGTTCAACCAATTCAATCCATGTTTGGAAAAGGAAAAAAAAAAAAAAAAAGGATCTCACCAATACATAAATTGAATTTCGGTGGGCCCATATAGAGGAACCTTGTGGGGTCCATCTTCTATGTGTGTGAGAGAGAGAAAGAGGTGGCAAAGCAATGATTTGCCGTTATTAGTATTATATGATCCTAACCATGTCATTTCCCTAAATACAAAAGTACAAGAAGACATGTATGTATGTCATCTATGGACACATTTGTCACCTAACCACACAAAACTTCGTGGCCACCACTCCAAATTCCTTCTTGGAAATCATCAACTTATTAAATCACATATATAGAGACCAAGCTTAAAGCCTTTTCCCCCACTTCTTGCTTTAGAGCACAAATGGGTTGGAAGAAATGTGAACAAAATGTGAAGATGATCATTGCGCTGCTCGCAAGCTTTGCCACCTTTAAGGAACCATTTCACCTCCTCACACTCACTCTTCTTAGCCTCCTCCTCCCCCTCTCCTTTCTTTTACTATCAAGGCTTTCCATTGCTCACTATCTCCTAACCCTAAACCCTCCTCACCAAAACCCCTACTTCTCCCCTCTTCTCTCCATCTTCCTATACACAAACCCAACTCTTCTCCATGCTCTTGTCTCCATTGTCCTTGTGGCTTCTCTGGTCCACGGCTTCACCGGTCGGAGTACTACCTTTCTCAGCGAATCCCCGAGGCCTATTTTCCAACCCCATTTGTACGTTGCATGGGCTTTCCTAAGCACTCTACAAGTTTGTGTGTGTTTGGGGATCGAGGGGAGCATGTCCGCCGGAGTTGAGGGCTTTGGTGGCTTTGGAAACGAAAGAAGTTTGTTCAGTGGGGTGGTGTTTTTCATAGGCTTGCACGAAGCAATGTGTTATTGGTCGAGAATGGTGGTGAAGCCGGTGGTGGATGACACGGTTTTTGGGGTTGCAAAGGAGGAAAAGTGGGCTGAGAGGGTGGCTGCAGCCTTAAGCGTCGGTGGTTTGTGGTGGTGGAGGTTGAGGGACGAGGTCGGATTTCTGGTTATGGTGGTTGAGATCGAGAAGAAACTGTCAATGGGAGCTGGGTTGAATGAATTTGTTGGCTGGTGGCTGTATTACCTGACTGTGACCATTGGAATGGTCAGGGTTGTGAAGGGCATCATGTGGGTTGGAATGATTTTACTCTGCAGGGAAGTGGAAAGGAACAATCAGGAGCCACGAATGGTGGAAGACAAAGTCTAAAACATTGTTTCTTTTGAATTTTCTCATTACTTATTCTTTGAAAACTTTAAATTTGTGTCTCATGAATTTAAAAACAAAAATTGTAGCTATATATAAAATTTTGTCATCATCATTCTTTTAAAATTTTAAATTAAGCTCTGATTAATTTAAGAATAAAACATTGTAACCTTCCTACACTACCATGATCAAATCTGTCACATTATGTTCTGATGATTATTATGAGAGAGAGAGAGAGAGAGAGAGAGAGAGAGAGAGAGAGGAGTAAGGCTTCAGACTTAACTCCTAAAGGTAAAATGTTGCAAATAGCCATATTCCCAACTTAATCCACAAAAGTAAAATCTTAATTCCTACAAATCTCGTGAAAGCCAACATCTGTTCTTTGAAAACTTTAAATGCGTCACAAGATTTTAAAACAAAAATTGTAGCTATATATAAAATTTTGTCATCATCATTCTTTTAAAATTTTAAATTAAGCTCTGATTAATTTAAGAATCAAACATAGATGTGCCATGATCGAATCTGTCACATTATGTTCCGATGATTATTGTGTGTGTGTGTGTGTGTGTATGTGTGAGAGAGAGAGAGAGAGAGAGAGAGAGAGAGAGAGAGAGAGAGGCTTCAGACTTAACTCCTAAAGGTAAAATGTTGCAAATAGCCATATTCCCAACTTAATCCACAAAAGTAAAATCCTAATTCCTGCAAGTCTCATGAAAGCCAACATCTGGTTAGTGTCTGTCAACAAGGATGGAAGAAAATGGTTATGTATTTTGCAAGACTAGGTTACAAAGAGCTACCACAATAACAAGCTTGAAATATCTACTGTTCCCATTCACCCCCCAACAACCACACCCCCTCTCTCCCCCCGGTCGTTCTTTTATAAAGGGATGGGAAAAAATAATTGCCCAACTGACAAATGGCAGCTTGATGGAAACTATCAACCCAAAATAGAACTCACTACAATCCATCTATGCCACTAACACTATCCATCTGATTTCAGGAACTTCTTTATCAACAAAACTGCGATCGCAATGGCTAACCCAACAGCTGCCAAAGTGAACAACTGATCATCAAAAAGCCTCCATCCTTGAGCTCCTTGCCTCTGCAACTGCACATTTGGATCAACCGTAACCCGTCGTGTTACTCTCAATCCAGCGCTAAAACTGACTCGCAAGGGGCCCGCATTTGCATTCCAACGAACCTCACGCATGTCTTCCACAATCATATCATTCATTTCTGGGTTGGCAGCCTGCTCCACTCTTTCAGCTACAGCATCAGCATTCTGATGATCAACCTGGAGAGCATCACTTGCGCTGTTGACTGGGAGCTGTTCAGGCATCTGCGTAGAAGCTACTGGGGGAACCGGGGGTGCCTTCCTCAGCATATAATGATGAATCTATAATTCACAAAAGGCTCAGTTAGTGGAGGATGGAATAATCAAGAATTTGAACATTTTTTAAAATTTTCAATAAAACAATTTGTTCAGCGCAGGAGGTTTAAAAATTACAGTATTACAAATATGGGTAGATTTTGATCCAAGATCACTTAAAAAGAGCAAGCCCACAGTATTTTGCATAACGTGTTGAATGAGTCCATTGCTTTTCATGGCATACAAAACGTGTCTCAGAATGGAAGCAACCATTTCAAAATTTAAATATTTCTCATGATTTATTTTAATTTTCTGCTGTCAGCAACTTCTTGCACCTAAAAAAATTTTTTATCCTAATGACTCCAATTTAAATAATGAACATGTCAGTTCACACATCCACAAGCCCCCTACTCTAAAATAAATTTCAAGAACTCCCATATTTCACACCGATTTGGCAAATAACTGAAATTGATATTTGTCATAATTGTATTCTTAGGAAGAACTACAAGAAACACGTATTAAAAACTTTAAAAGTGAAAAATTACCTCATCAATTAGCATTTGACGTTGGGGAGTACCAAATTTTGGGGGTCCTTCACGAGATTTGATAGCTAGAGCCCGCCTATCTTTCTTAGGATAATCCAAAGAACCCAAAGCACCACCTGGGTCGGTGGGCATGAATGCAATCAATGCTACTAAAGCAGTTCGAACTGTCAAACATCAGCCAGGAGAATACAAATCGTCAATGGACAAAAAATCCTAGATAAAACTTGTCTAGAGGCAAAATAACCATGTACATAAATGATGCTTTGTGAATTTTGTAAAACAAAAGCAAATCCAGCAAAGCATATCCAAATTACATATTCTAAAAGACTCAACTCAAATATTTATCTAAATAGTTTTGCTAATACATCCACCAACCGTATACATGATCAGTGGATGCATGATCATGACAATTTTTTCATTTGCACAAAAAATTTGAATTTTCCACTCTTAGTTGTCCTTTGCCAGATTATTTCTGTCCAAAGATTTACTTGCCCAAAAATTCTATATTGGTGTAGCCTCCGCTTACATGCAGACAGAAAAATGGTGTAGCTCCATGATTTTAAGAACACTAACTTAAAATTGTCTGATAGTATTTAAATATGCTTATAAACTCATTCTTACAGAGCCATTCCCAAGCACAGAGAAAGGAGAACATAAACCTTGTTCGATTTAGATAATGAAAGAAATTCTATTAAGACATATTACAAGCTAAGAGGGCGAGATATCCAAGATGAGGGAAGGAACATCAAACCTCAATGCTTTCCACAAACAATTAGATAGAAATCCTCAAACATAAGACCATGAAGCATATCATATGTGACTTAAAAAAGTAACATATGGAAATCAGTTTCACAGTTCATTCATCCTGAACATCTAAAACATAGAACATATAAGACAAAATATGCCAAAAGAAAAACCAACTTACCACTCCATGATGGTTGCCAATGTTCGGGATGATGATTTGATATGCTTAGACATATCTTGGTTTGTGTTTCAAAGCGACCATTTGGCTGAGATAGGCACAGTAAAACTTTAAAAAGGACATCTGATGGATGATAAATTTAATCTAAAAATTGAAATTTAACTTGCTTAACCCCAAGATAACCACTAGACAAATGATAAACTTTAAAAGCTCCATGAAAGTTACTCAATATATGTGCATGGGCAAACACACACATCCACACACACAGATCTAAACAACATGAGTTAAGAGGGGAAATTAGGTCATTACAGTCAAAAGCATAAATGAAGGAGGCTGAAATGGGTACTCTGCAGGTAACTGGATCCTTCCATGATAAATTCCTCCTTCAAACTCAGAATCAGAAGGCCCTCTGATTGCAAATTGCCATTCAAATATATTATCCTGCTTATACAAGTAATCATTAGATAATCAAGCAAACAAAGAAACCTCCACGAATGAAAATAATCACGACACTGACAAAAAACAGGCACAGCGATTTCATTCAAAAAATGAAAAAATAGAACAATTTCAATTGCCAAATTAAAACATGGAGTGCAACCAGGAAGATTACAATTCATATTCCTTTTTTTGGTTCAAAAGTATGAATGAAAAGGCATGATGGTGGTGTGGCTGGTGCCAGCCCAAACACATCAATTGAGACCAAAAAAAAAAGTCAAAAAAAATCTAGCCAAATAGAGCGATCTGGGGTAGAAAGTCCAGAGCACCAATAAAACAAAGTACATATCAGAGCACTCTTTAGTTTCTATACCACATACTCCTTCCTTTGAAGGCTCTCATATTCCTTTCTTTCCAAATGTGCCAAATCACACAATGCTGTGCATCCATCCATGCTTTTCTAGTGATGGTCATGAGCCAATAGTTTGCAGCAACAAAGAACAAGATAAACCAGTTGGCATAAAGCAATAATGAACTGTTTCCAACCAGTTATCCACTTCTGACTTGGTTGTGAGAAATTTTAACACAAAAAGTAGAGTTTTTGCCATCTAACTGGTTATCTAACAGTTTCCATCATGTGTGGATGGATGTTGGTTCTATAGTTTCTTCCGTAAAGGCCTCGACATCCTCGAACTCAAAGTTCAAGTTTCAAATTCCAATCCACTCCATTCTTCCCAAAAAGACACAATAGCAGCCACCTTACCCCCCACCAAACAATTGAGACTTTTTATTAGCCTAATTTGGCACAACCCACAAGCAACAACAGTATCCACGATATGGTTACCATGTTGTGTGAAAAGGATGCAATCATCAATAATCAACCAGAAGGAAAGAGATCACAAGGGAAAAAAAAAAACAACTCACAAGCTCAGAAATGTGATCGCCTCAGCAAAATGATAAGCACGAAAGTTCAGAATAATTTTTTTTCTTTTTTTGGGGGGGGGGGGGGGGGGGGATGGGGTAGGGGTGGTTATGGGGAGAAAAAGAAGAATATACATTTTGGAGTTTTATACGTCATCATGCAAGTCAACATCACTATAGTTTTCAGCATCTTTTTTTAGCAAACAAAGTAAATATGGAGTTACAATATATTGAATTAAATGATAAATCTAGTCTGTTTACAAAATTCAGCAGCCTTGGTAAACAGTGTTAGAGGTCATATAAGTTTTTTAGTATTATTATTGAGTGTGTTAGTATGTTAATTAGTGAGAGTTATTAGTAAGGGTATTATTGTCATTAGAATGTAATTAAATTTGTATTAGAAATAGAGGTAGAGACCTATCTTCAAGTTAGATCATTTATTTTTAATCAAATATTAACATGGTACCAGAGCATGAATCTATCTAAACCCTATTTCCCTCAGTTGTTGCCAGAAAACACCATTCCCACGGTTGTTCTTCCCTAATCCACCTCTATCCCATACTAAAGCACAACCAACCGTATACCCATAATCAGAACCAACCCCCCCCCCCCCCCCCGACGACCCACCCCACAAAACCCCATCGCTGGAGGGCACTCCACGCGCCCCCACGTGCCAGCCAAATGCCGGCAAGGCCAATCCCTCGCACCGGCGCGTGAGTGCAATTCTGGCCACTTTTTTTTTTCTTCCTGTTGCCATGCTCCAATTCCTTCTTTATACTATATTATCAAGCTGTTAGGCCAGTTTTTTGCTCAAAAATTCAACCTTCTTTGACCATGCACTCGCAGTATTCCGTTACTTTATATTTAGGGTTTGCGAAGGCTTCCTTGTGAGTTTTTTGGAGCCATGGCAGCGTTCGTATGTTCAGTTGTGAGGCTGTGCCATGCTATATCCGTCAATGAGTTGTTCACCTTGTCCGTGATTGCGTCAATGCTTCACATGGTTTGTGATTGTTTCAATTATTGATTGTTTTTCTTGTTTTTGGTGTGATTGCTGATTTGTGAGTGCTGTGGCAGAGCTATATCCATTGGTGAGTTGTTCACCTTGTCTGTCAGTGCGACGGTGCTTCACATAGTCTGTGAATGTCCCGATTAGTTTTGAGTGTTCTTCGTGTTTTTGGTGTGATTGATGATTTGTGAGTGTTGAGATGGAATCTATGAATCCCAAAAATTTGTTTCCTACATTGCTGCCACAAATAACGACTCAAAAGTTGAATGGAAAGAACTATGTTCAATGATCTAAAGCTGTTTGGATTTATTTAGCAGGATTAGGGAAATCTGACCACTTGCTCCAATTTGATTCTTCGGATGAGAAGAGAAAAGGCGTGTGGGTTCAAGAAGATGAATTGATTGTTTCCCTTTTATGGAATTTGATGGAGCCACAAATTGCACGAATGTGTGTGCATCTAGATACGTGCAAGGAGATTTGGGATTATGTCAAGCTTCTATACTCCAGTAACATTACACGTATGTATGATTTATCCCAAGAGTACTTTCAATTACAACAAGGAGATAAGAGCATTGCAAATCATTTTGGAGAGATAAAGTGTATTCATGAGGAGCTTAACGTCGTCCAACCTATAACTGCCAGTGTTTGTGAGATGCAGAAGCAGAGGGAGTAGATGACAATTCTTCGTGTTCTAGCAAGTTTGAGACTTGGGTTTGAGGTAGTTCAGTCCCAAATACTTAGTAGTGTCGAGCTACCATCATTTGCTTATGTTTATTCTCGTGTCCTTCATGCTTCCTTTAACACTCATTCTACCTTCCTTTAGCACTCATTCTCCTGCTCTTGCATTTGGCTCTGAGAGGACATCTTTTGCTACACAGAGTGATTCTAGTTCTCTACCAAACAACTGCAAAAGTTATTGTGGTGGTTTGAGTAGTCGTAGTGGTAGAGACTAAAGAGGCAAAGGTACTCCTCGCAAGTGCACTCATTGTGGACGAAATAATCACAGCATTGAGTAGTGTTGGGATCTTACGACAGACCTTCACGTGTTGCCAATGCAGCCACCACTGATTTCACACCTTTGGGGGCAGCCAATGCAGCCACCACCGACTCCTCGCCTTTGGGGTTGAGTGGGGGGCAACATACTGTCTCTATGTCAAAAGAAAAGTATTCCAAGTTCCAGCAATATCAAGTATCACAACAAGCTTCTCTTCCCATTGCATTTCTTGCCCAAATGGGTAATCACACGGAATGCCTGTCATCCAGTGCTTCTCGTCCTAGTCCTTGGGTCATAGACTCTGCTGCCATTAATCATATCATAGGTATACCTAGCTTCTTTTCCACTCTTCAATGTCCCGCAAATTTACCTTGTGTTACTTGCTTATGGATCCACTACTGCAGTCAAGGGAATTGAGATTATAAATCCCAATACTTCTATTTCTCTTCCTTCAATTTTATGTATTCCAAAATTTCCTTTCAATCTTATGTCCCTTAGCAAAATTACTAAATTCATGAATTGTTTAGTGACATTCTTCCCTGATTCTGTGGTTATTCAGGATTTGAAGATGAGGAAGACGATTGGTGGAGGGCGTGAAGCTGGTGGACTCTATAACTTTGAGCCACTATCTCCTTCTACTGCCTGCACTATTGCTGCTACACTTTTCCGAATTCATTGTCGCTTGGGTCATCCTTCATTGGAAAAGTTAAAATGTCTTGTCCTAGTTTGAGTTATGTGTTTAGTCTCGATTGTGAGACATGTCCTAGTTTGAGTTCTGTGTTTAATCTCGATTGTGAGACATGTCAATTGGGAAAGCACCATCGTGTTTCTTTCGCTTCTTGGGTCAATAAACTGGTTGCAAGCCTTTTTATGTTAGTTCATTCAGATGTATAGGGTCCTAGTAGGATCGTATCCAAGTTGGGTTTCCAATACTTCATAACCTTTGTGGATGATTATTCAAGAATGACTTGGTTATATTTAATAAAAGATCGTTTTAAGTAATTTCATGTATTTTGTGCCTTTTGTTTTGAAATAAAGACTCAACTTGGTTTGCCAGTTCAAATGACGTGACAATGCAATAGAGTTTTTCAGTGCACAATTCACTACTTAGTTTGGTATTGCTCATCAATCATCATATGCCCACACTCCTCAACAAAATGAGGTTGTAGAGCAGAAAAATAGACATCTTCTTGAAATCACTCGCACTTTACTTTATCAAATGCATGTACCTAAAGTGTTTTGGAGTGATGCTATACTTAATGCTTGTTATCTTATCAACAAAATGCCATCCTCTATTTTTAGTGGTAAAATTCCCTACTCCATTCTCTTTCCTAATTCACCTTTATTTTCTCTTCCTCGTATATTTGGGTGTGTGTCCTTTGTTCATCAACTAACTCATGGGGTTGTTAACTTGGATCCTCGTGCTATAAAATGTGTCTTTCTAAGCTACTCGTATACTCAAAAGGATATCGTTGCTATAGTCCTATGCTACATCACTTCTTTGTTTTTGCTGATGTTACCTCCTTTAAGTCTACATCTTACTCCACCCAGTTACTAAGCGCTTCTGAGTTCAATGAGTTTCTTCCTTTGCCTAATCATCCAGATTCTACATTGCTGTCCTTGCCCAACCAACCAACCATCTGAGTCTCCATGTAGTTCGAGTCCTTCTCATCTCCTTAATCATCCTAATTTGCAGGTGTATTCACAACGGCAGCTCCAATGAAGAGAGTCCCCTCTAGCTTCTATTACCATGCTTTTGGTTTCTTTGTCTAATGATCATACTTCCCATGATGTTGATCCTCCTATTGTTGTTCGGAAAGGTAAACACACATGTACTCAATACGCCATTCCCAACTATGTTTCTTATGACTCCTTATCACCCTCCTATTATTGTTTTGTCATTGCTCTATCATCTACTACCCTTCCTAAATCTATTTCGAAAGCCCTAGCCCATTCAAAGTGGAGGTATGCTATGGTTGAAAAGATGAATGCTTTACACGACAATGGTACTTGAGACTTGGTACCTCTTCCTCCTGACAAGTATGTGGTCGGTCGTCGTTGTGTTTACACTGTGAAAGTCAAACCTGATGGTTCTGTGGTTCGCCTCAAGGCCCGTTTTGCTACTAAGGGATACACTGTGTATAATTTGAATTATTCTGATACTTTTTCTCCGATTGCCAAACTTACATCAGTACATCTATTCATCTCCTTGGCTAATACTTGTCACTGGCCTTTGCATTAGTTAGATGTAAAAAATGTCTTCTTGCATGGTGACCTTGAGGAGGAGGTTTATATGGAGCAACCACCTCGGTTTGTTGCTCAAGGGAAGTCAGGCTTAGTGTGTCGGCTCAAAGAAGACTTTATATGGTTTTAAAATAGTCTCCCAGAGCATGACATGGTTGCTCCAACGCTGTAGTACTTGAGTTTGGTCTTCGATGGTGTATTGTGGATCATTTCGTGTTTTATCATCATATTTCATCAAGTAGGATCCTTCTTGTTGTTTATGTGGATGATATTCTTATTACAGATGATGATGACAAAGGTATTCAAAGTCTCAAACTTTTTCTACAAACTAAGTTTTAGACCAAAGATTTGAGACCTCAAAATACTTCTAGGGTATAGAAGTATCAAGATCTTGTATCGAAACTATTGTGTTACAAAGGAAGTATGTTCTTGATCTGTTAGATGAAACTAACTTGTTGGGATCTAAACCGGTTGATACACCCATGGATCCTCACAAGAAGTTAATATCGGATATGGGTGATTTGTTACCTAATCCTGGACAATACCAAAGACTTGTAGGAAAGTTGAACTATCTCATAGTTACTCGATCGGATATATCTTTTGCAACAAGTGTTGTGAGTCAATTTCTAAATTCTCAGAGGACAAGTCATTGGGACACAGTAATTCGCATCTTGAGATATCTCAAAGGTGCACCTAAGAGAGGTCTTTTATGTCGTGATCAGGCTCACACTTATATCCATGGATATACAAATGTCAATTGGGCTGGATCGCCTTCCGATCAAAGATCCACCACTAGGTATTGTATCTTGGTTGGTGTTAATTTGGCTTCTTGGAAAAGTTAGAAACAAATTGTAATGGCAAGGTCAAGTGCTGAATCAGTATATAGAGCTATGACTTACACTACCTATGAACTTGTCTGGTTGAAGAACATTTTGGAAGAATTGGGTTTTCCGCATTCTCAACCTATGAAGTTGATGCGTGATAATCAAGCTGCTCTTCATATTGCCTTCAACTCGACCTTTCATGGGCGGAAGAAGCACATTGAAGTTGATTGCCACTTTGTTCGAGAAAAACTTGTGCAGAAGCTCATTACAACCACTTATGTCAAGTTGGACATGTAGCTTGCTGATTTGTTTACCAAAGCATTGGAGGGGTGCTCGTGTCAGATTCATTTGTAACAAGCTAGGAGCTTATGACATTTATGCTCCAGCTTGAGGGGGAGTGTTAGAGGTTATATAAGTCATTATGTCTTTTAGTATTATTATTATTGAGTACGCTAGAATGTTAATTAATGAGAGCAAGGGTATTATTTAAATTTGTATTATAAATAGAGGGAGAGACGTATCTTCAAGTTAGGTCATTCATTTTTAATCAAATCTTAACAACAAAATGCAAGGTTTCTATCCCAAATTGAAATGTGAAATCATGAGAAAACATAAATAGTTTCTTGATCCAAATACTAATTTGTAAAATCCATAAAAAAATTTCACAAAAGAAGTTAAGTAGCCAGACTACCGGGCCAAACTTCAAAATTCCTAGTACTACAAGGCCCTCACAAGGCTAAGATTCAAATCATCGAATGTGAGTCTACAACATGATTTACCAAGATTTCTTATTGCCATATTACTTGATTTATTTGAGTAAATTGGCACATGACATTAAATACACTGATGATGCTTATTAAATCTGAAATTTATAAAACAAAACGGCAAATGTTCAAATTTTTAAAAGATTTTCATAAATGCACTGTCACCAATTTGTACCATCATTCATGCTGGAAACTGTTAAACCTTGATACACATTGTTGGCCCACAACCTAATAGCTTAAGCTTTTAGGTAAAGTGGTAATCTAACATGGCATCACCACAGCAGGTTGCAAGGAGGTCCTGGCTTCTAGTCTTATTGACTGCTTTTTTGTTGTGGCATTTAAAAAATTATTTTATTCCCTATAATGGGTGTTATTTATCGTGTGTTTACTTCTCCACGAGTTGCATGTGCGGGGCAGTGTAAAGCTTGATATACATTGTTGGCCCACAACCTAATAGCTTAAGCTTTTAGGTAAAGTGGTAATCTAATAGAAACATTGGATAATTGAATGAAATGCATACAAAAACGCCAAGCTTTTCAGTTACCCAATATATGACAACTCTATAACATTTGCCTTGCTGCAAAAATCCAACCCATTGAATCACTTGAATTATTGGGGGAAAAAAAAGTATATATGCTGTTAAATCTTAATATATATTTTTGGCCCACAACTTAACAACTTAAGCTCTTAGCAAAGTGGTTCCTAAAATGGTATGAGAGCAGGTTACTAGGAGGTCCTGGGTTCAAGTCTTGTTGCTCGTGTACTTGTGTGGTGTTTAAAATTACTTTATTCCCTATCATGGTGTTATTTATCATGTAGTATCTCCCTACGTGCAGTCAGGCTGCGCATGTACTTGTGTGGTGTTTAAAATTACTTTATTCCCTATCACGGGTGTTACTTATCGTGCAGTATCTCCCCATGTGCAGTCAGGCTGCATGTACGGGAGAGTGTTAAAGCTTGATATACATGTTGGTCCACAACCTAACAGCTTAAGCTTTTAAGTAAAGCGTTATTCTAACATATGCATTTTTTTTTCGCCGATATTTATATCTTGAAATAACTATGTTTTAAGCATAAAAAGAACAGCGTGGAAGGTAACAATGAATACCAAAGTATTTACACATTTCGAAGAATTTCTTATCTTCTAGATCATATCCATACAGACGATGAATCGAGATTCTCCTACTCAGCATCAAATTTTTATTTCCAAAAATACCCCTGTATAAATATTAACTGAATGAAAAAGCAATTGAGGATATAGGAAAATATTGCAGATCCCATAATTAACCAAAAATAACATATAGAGAAAACACACACACACAGAGATATATGCACATATATTATAAATAACTCAAAACTAAACCATAACTACCTAATCCACTTCTTTAAGATCCTAAAATATCCCCATACAAATTTTAAATTTAGATAAAATAAAATATTAGTATTTGACCATATTTGTCCTGCAACTTGCAATAATTCATAGAGTTAGAAAGCAACTCTTGTTTCACTAATGATGTTGATATCAAGTTATTTTAGTTAAAAATTTTATATTTCAGCATTCATTCGCTCATAGCCAAACACAAGCACCATATGAATTTTGCACATCCAAGCCAACTTTCATTTTTCGTTTTGCTAAGCCATATTCAAGACAACCTAGGAAGTCCTCTATCCATAGAAAATGAATCTCTAGATCAACTACAGAAAATTATGAGCATAAACAACAAGAATATATCATTGATCATTTCAGATCCAAATTTAATAAAAGCAACACATACATGACTATGATCAAAACAACTTCAGCTAAAGGGGAAATTTAAGTTATGGGACATTTTTATCACACTGTAGAAAAGAGTGTTTGCTATCATGAGATTCTAGGGTTCGATAAACCTACCTCAAGAGGAAGGCTCATGAAATCATCAGAAGGGTTCTCTTGCATCTCCTTCACCTCTTGTAAGATTCTCTTCACAGCAGGGTTCTTCAGGTTGTGCTTCTCCTCGGCCATGGCACAAGTCAGATCCAGCAGCGTCAGTAACCGACTTTTCCTCTATGGATATCACAATGTAAATATCAACTGTAGGCACTGAAAAGATAAGGGAAGTGAAGGAGAGACATGAGTTTTAGACACGATTTCAATTAAACAAAAGAAAATCATGTTTTGTAAAGATTTTTATATGTTTGTGTTTGAAAATGTATTCAGAAAGATTAATCTTGGAGATACATTTTCAACCAACCTAATTTTAAATTGTTGCCATAAAATAACAATATTTTGAAGAAAAACAATAAAAGGTAATAAAAGTGTACAATGTCCCCACCCTAATTTAAAAATATATATTTTTGATAAATATTTTTTTAAGAAAATACAATTCTAAAATATTTTTAAGTGTAATACATTTTGCAAAATAAGCGCAAAATTGAATTAGTTTTTAAAAATTTCTGTAAATGAATATATTTTCCTTCTTTTATCTTTTTAATAACAAAATAAGATATATTATATAAAAAAGAAGAACATGGAAGCCCACAGAAAATACACACATCAAAGAGAAAAGAAAGAAAGAAAAGAAACAATATAACCCAGGAAATCTCTTTTCAAACCCTTTCCACTGTAACTTACGGAGTTCTTCAAATTTGCTAATTCCCAATGACCCTACATCATTCGACTTCTGCCACCATCAATATGCATTTCATTTCCTCCAAGGCTCCAATATCACTCAACTTTAAATCCATTTTATCCAAAAGATCTTGAGCTTCTAACTCCTTCTTAGGTATTCCCTCCACTAGGGTAACCAAAATTCCATCCCAACGCTGGTAACCAACCCATGATTATCAAAAATAGAAACTCCCACCAATCCTTCCTACGAGGGAGGATGGACGTTAGACAAAATACCCTACTTCATCACAAGAATTAGAAATGCACCTCTATTATTCTCAAATCTCATCCAACAACAACAATCCCACTCCCTCCCCCCTCCCCACAAAAACCAGAGTCAAAATTCACTAATATCACACATTCTGAATGTTGAAAGGTCCTCCCATTTATTTACCTATGTTCCTTTACCAACCCCATTACTAAATCTAACTCCTTCTTAGCATGAAACTTCGACAATACTTACTCTCCTTTAGAATCTCTCCTCAATAACTTTGCCCCATGACTCACCAAAATCTTCTCGCTAGGAAGTTTGTCTAGGTCTTTTAGTCAAAAAAATAAGCCTGGCCATTTTGGTTTCTCTTCTCAGTACAATGCCCATTGTATGCTTTCAAGCCAAATCATTAATTTATTTTCATTGGCATCTTCCAAATTAACTATACTGTTTGTGGGCACACATTACGTGCATGCTCCACAACTCTCAATTTTTTAAAAGTTCAAAAAAATTATAAAAAAAATAAGCAAGAATTAAATAATATAAGGGCATTTGGGGATAATTATGGGTAGTTACAAAGATGTTTTGGGATAATTATAAATAGTTATAGATATATATTTGACATAATAATAAGGGTATTTTGGGAAAGTTATGAGTAGTTATAGGAGTATTTTAGAATAATTATACGTAATTATAGGAATAAATTTGATATTTTTAAAAAAGGACACCAAAGGGGGAATCCCCTTTATAGTATTAGAGAAGCAGAGCACGGTATGTACAACAAATTAATTATATTCAGATTTTTTTTAAGCATTAAAAAAGAAATCAAAAGTGCGGATATTAAGACCTGCATACTTCTGCGATTAGAATATAATTAGAATATATTTAAATGACAAAAAATGAGAAATATTTGGATGGACAATAGGCACCCTGCGGTGCAAAGGTAGTCAAATAGAGTTGGCTGTCATTTACTTCGGTACTATTTGTTCAATACATCAACAAGAGAATATAATGGGAATAATCACAAAATAAGAACTGCCACACAGCAGCAGCAGCAGCAGCAGCAGCAAGAATAAATACAAAAAAAAAATAGCAATGGTAGTGATGTAGGACAAGAAGCAAGACCTTGGGAAGATCCTTGTTGGAGAATCCTTGAGTAGAATTGGATTGAGAATTGTTAAGTTTAAATGTTTAGTTAGTAGTTTACTATGTGTTTAGTTTAATTAAGATAGTATTATCTGTATTCGGGGGATTGTTTGTAGTATTTGTGTATTCTAGTTGTTTGTTCGTAATTCATGTTATTTAGGAGTATTAGTGCAATTTCATGTGCTTATAGGCTTTCTTATTGTTAGTGGTTATTTAGTCATTTAGCATTATTATTATGTGTTAAGAGTTATGTTAATAAGTGCGAGTTAGTAAAGGTGTGAAGGTCATTGGTATTGTACTTGAAATGTACTATAAATAGAGGGAGAGACCTATCATTGATGTAAGGTCTTCCATTTCACCCAATTATTCAACATGGTATCGGAGCAAGATCTGAACTAAGCCCTAATTGCATGACCGCCGCTAAATCAAACCCTAAACATCATAATACCACTCAACCGGCTGCAGTAGAAGGGTCATCAGCATCACCAAGCAGCTTCAGTAGTTGCCAAAAAAAAACAGCAGTTACCAGAAAAATCCTGGATGCTGCTGCCTCTCCAACACCTCAAGAAATACCTTATATTTTGCAAAACTAACCATATAGCAAGCCACAGAACCTGCTGATCTGCCAGCCCTCAAAATTTCATAGCCAGAAGATCCTTCATGCACCCCCATGCGCCAGAAGAAAGCCGGCAGTTCCAAGCCATTTTACTCTGATTTCCCCTCCAATGTTTTGAATCCTTCCTCACGCCATAATACCAAGTTGTTTGTCATCTTTTTTGTACAAAGGTATCACCTTTTTAAGCTGTTCTTGTGCGGCATTCCAGGAATGATTGCTTGCTAATGCCTGAAGCTATTGGTCAATAATTATAGAGTTCATTGAGGCCTGAAACAGTGATATTGCTGTGTTCTTGATTCATTTTTTTATCCTTCTTGTTCATTGTGTGCTTGTGGTTTGCTCCGGTTGTTGAACATTGTGTGTTGGGATGGTGTCCATGAATTCCAGGAGGGTGTTGTTCACTGTGTACTTCATATGTTCTACTGTATAGAAGCTGTTCAGTAATGTTAGAGCTGCATGTTGGTTTCTTGGGGATGTGTTCAAGTCTCTTGAAGCAGGGGCAGCATTTATAAATTGATTTTGCAGGGTTGTGGCAGTGCCATGTCTAGTCGTTTAAGTCTTTTGGAGCAGTGACAGCATTTATACATGGATTTTGTAGGGTTGTGGCAGTGCTATGTCCAGTAGTTGGTGACTCGTTCGTGGTTGAATCAACGGCTGACTCGTTTATGTTTGCTTCAGTTGGTCTGAAAATTCACTTGTGGATGTTTTGAACAGAAGTTCACATTTTTAAGAATCCCAATAGTATTTTGTTCGCTCTGCATTTCTGATTTGCTGCTGTATCAAGGTCGTGTGTGTGTTGGGAGGGTGTCCTCAAATCCCAAAAGTGTGTTTCCATCATCAGGCATTTAGCCAGGTGAACAGCGTACTATAACTATCTCGGAGGAAGAGTATTCAAGGTTCCTATATTATCAAACATCCCAACAAGCATCTCATCACATTGCATCTTTCGCATAGAAGGTAATCCTACAGTCTGTATGTCATCTGGTATCTCTCCCACTAGGCCTTGATTTGTCGACTCTGCTGCTACTGACCATGTGACAGGTGTAACCAACTTCTTTTCTGCCCTCCATTATCCTAAAAATCTACCTTAAGTTACCCTTGCTGATGGGTTCACAACTGCAGTTAAAGGGATAGGAACACTAAATTTAACTCCCTCCATCTCTCTTTCTTCTGTTTTATACATTCCTAAGTTCCCTTTCAAACATATGTCAGTTAGCAAGCTTACAAAGGCACTGAATTGCTCGATAACCTTCTTTCCTGATTCTGTGATCATTCAGGAACTAAAGATGAGGAAGACAACTGGTACAAGGCGTGAGGCTCGTGGATTTTACAACTTTGAGTCGCTCTCTTCTCCCATTGCCTGCACAGCCGCTGCTACACTGCTTCAAATCCATCGTCGCCTTGGCCATCCATCCTTAGACAAATTAAAACAACTAGTTCCTACCTTAAGTTCGATGTCTAGTCTTAAGAATGAGTCTTGTCAGTTGGCAAAACATCATTGTGTTCCCTTTGCTTCCTGAATCAACAAACGGGCAAATAGTCCTTTCATGCTCGTCCATTCTGATGTTCGGGGTCCGAGATGAGTCACGTCAAAATTAGGGTTTCGGTACTTTGTTACATTTTTCGATGACTACTCCAAGATGACTTGGTTGTATTTAATGAAAGATTGTTCTGTGTTGTTTAATATCTCTTGTGCCTTTTGTTTTCAAATAAAGACTTAGTTTGATATGCCAATCACGATACTTCATAGTGATAATGCTAAGGTGTACTTCAGTACCCAATTTAGTACCTATATAACTAATTATAATATGATTCATCAGTCTTCTTGTGCCCACACTCCACAACAAAATGGAGTTGCACAAAAAAAAAAAAATTGACATATTCTCGAAATCACTCATACCCTATTGTATCAAATGAATGTCCCTAAAATTTTTCGGAGTGATACCATGCTCTTTACTAGCTCTCTAATTAATAAAATGCCATCCTCTATCATTGGTGGTAAAATCTTATATTCAGTTATCTTCCCTGAGGCACCTTTGTTCTCCCTTCCTCCTCGTATATTAGGTTGTGTGTCTTTTGTCCATCAATTAACTCCAGGAATGGATAAGTTGGATCCTCATGCTATCAAATGCATTTCTCTAGGGTATTCCTATACTTAAAAGGGATATCGATGTTATCGCTCTACTTTAGATTGATTCTTTGTCTCTGCTGATGTTACCTTTTTTGAGTCTACACCATGCTACTTTGATTCCCTGAGTTTTGTTGACCTTAATGAATCCCTTCTTCTGCCTGGTTTTTGAGATCCTAACTTAATATTTGTGTCGAATCCTCCAACATCTTCATCCAATTTGAGTCCTTCTCATCGCTTTGATCATCCCAATTTGCAGGTATACACATGGTGACTCAAAGAAGGAGAGCCTCGTCTAGCTTCCACTCCTACGCCTTTAGTTCCCTCGTTGGATGATTCTATTTCCCAAGATGTTGATCCGCTCATTGTTATTCGAAAAGGTGAGCGTAATTGTACCCAACATCCCATCTCTAATTTTGTTTGTTATGATTTCTTGTCACTCTCATATTACTATTTTGTTAGTATTTTGTCTTCTATTGCCATACCAAAATCTATTTTTGAAGTCCTATGCCCATTCTAGGTGGAGGAATGCAATGATAGAAGAGATGTGTGCTCTACACGATAATGATACTTTCTGTCTTCCTCCTGATAAGTCTATGGTTGGTTGTTGTTGGGTGTCACTACGAAGGTTAACCCAAATGGTTCCTTGGCTCGATTAAAGGCACGTTTTTTTGCTAAGGGATATACTTAGGTGTAAGGCCTGGACTATTTAGACAAGTTCTCCCCTGTAGCCAAACTCGCCTCAATACGTTTGTTCATCTCCTTAGCCACCACCTACCACTGGCCTCTACACCAGTTAGACATGAAGAATGCTTTCCTACATGGTGATCTTCAATAGAAGGTCTATATGAAGCAAGCACCTGGGTTAGTTGCTTAGGAGGACTTAGATTTAGTGTGCCAACTCAAGAAGTCACTATATGGCTTAAAACAGTTTCCAAGGACATGGTTTGGCCGCTTTAGTATTGTATTACTTGAACTTGGCCTTCAACAGTGTGCAATAGATCATTCTATATTTTATCACCATACTCCATCCGAAAGGATTCTGCTTATAGTGTATGTGGATGATATTGTGATTACTGATGATGATGATCAAGGTATTCAAAGCCTAAAGCATTTCCTATAGAGTAAGTTTCAAATAAAGGATTTGGGACCATTGAAGTACTTCTTGGGTATAGAAGTATTGAGATCTTGTACAGAAATTGTCTTGTCTCAAAAGAAGTATGTTCTTGATATTTTAGATAAGACGAGGTTGTTGGGATCCAAACCTGTTGATACACCTATGGATCCCAATAGTAAGTTACTGCTAGATATAAGTGATTTGTTCCCTAACCCAGGACAGTACCTAAAACTCGTTGGAAAATTGAATTATCTTACAATCACTCGACTAGATATATCCTTCGCAACAAGTATTATGAGTCAGCTTCTTGATTCCCTGAGAACAAGTCGTTGGAATGCAATAATTCACATTTTGAGATATCTCACAGGTGCACTAGGGAAAGGTCATCAAGATCGAGGCCACACTTATATTCAGGGATATACAGATGCAAATTGGGTCAAGTTGCCTTCCGACCAAAGATCCACAACTAGCTATTATGTGTTAGAATTATGTTCATAAGTGTGTGTTAGTAAGGGTATTATGGTCATTGGCATAGTACTTGATATATATTAAAAATAAAGAGAGACCTATCATTGATGTAAGGTCTTCTATTTTACCCAATTATTCAACACTTATAAATAGTTTATGAAAGCCATGTTGTAGCAGTTGTTGATGAATTTGAATTGAAGTGAACGTTAGTTTCCCCCTTGTATCCCCTCTCTCCTACCTTCCCCTTCCTTCTCTTCAAATTTCTTCATGGCTGCAAAACCTTAATGTTGCCCCTGCATTAGGTAGCAACAAAAGTAATCGAATGTTGTATTTTAATTTAATAATTTCGTAAGCCACCACTGCATCCACAACATGCACACCAGCCAAAATTACCCATATAGCAATAAGATATTGAGAAACTTACAAGAAACATCCCTTCTCTTCCTCAATACCAATTATTCATGTAAGCACGGTTTAGAAGAGCATAATCAATTAATAAAAGCAACATGAATTGTAAGCCAAGAAATAGAACAGTGAAACACAAAGAATGGGTACAAGAACAAGTATTTGATCCGAGGACACCTTATTCCCCAACCAACTGTTCTACCACTCAGGTTGGGCTCTAGATGTAGAAAAGGCAGTTTGTTTCCACAGCCAATCATAATAATAGGAAAAGTAGCAATTTTATTCTATTTTTTTATTTTTGTGTATGAGTACAACTCTTTGATCCTAGGACATCTTATTCCCCAGCCAACTGTCCTACCACCCAACTCGGGCTCTATGCGTAGAAAAGGCAGCTTGTTTCCACAGCAAATCACAATAATCATCTTTCACAAAGGTTTCATGCGTCTCAACTAATCTTCCAAACCAACAAAAAAATGGAAAAGTAATATTGCTGAAATCTGTTACGGAGATTAACTTGAAAAGAAGTAGAATAGTGAAAATTATTTATTTTTCTTTAGAAAAGAAGATGATGTATTAAGATAAAGAAAGAGAAATTACATGATATGCAAGGACAAGAATTCCTCAACAAAGCAAAAATAAAAATCAAAATAAAACTACACAAACATTACCCAAGAAACCCCCTCTTTAAACCCTTCCAATCAGAATTCACCGAACACATCAATTTTGCTAATTCCCTCTGACCCTTCTAAACCTTAGATTTACCAGCATCCATCCGAATTTCATTTCCTCCATAATCTGACATGTGTAGACCCATTTCATCCAACAAATCCTGAGTTTGAAGATTTTCCTCAAAGACCACCTCTATAGGCAAGGGAAAAATTCCATATTTTCCCAATTTCTTTTCTTCTGTACCATCATTTCCAAAAATACTAATTTCCTCCAATCCTTCCAATGGAGGAGGTGGTACATATGTAAAATCCCCAAGTTTATTAGATGAATTAGAAACATAATCATATTGTCCCCAAATTTCATCTAAAAGCAAGCTCCCATTACAATCACAACCATTGATGTCCACACTGTCATTATCTGAAAAATCTCCCCAAACTTTTTTCCCTTGCAGCTACTCAATCCCTTACTGGTCCCCACCCTTCTGGCCAAGTGATTCTTCCATTATGCTACATTTACCTCCTCGCATCTCTTCTCAACACTTTTCTTGTTATCTCAGCAAAACTAGCTCGCTTCTCTTCAAACTTTTTCCTCAATTCAGCACCCATTAGTTCTGCTTTCTGATGAACATAAACCCTGAACATATCCAAATTTTCTCTCTTACTATTTGATTTCCAACACCCCCCCCCCCCCCCCAAAAAAAAACCAGCATTGTTCCCCTAACTGTCGACCTCACAAGTATCATGATTGGTAATGAAACCCCTTCCTTTGTTAATCACACTAGAAGACCCACAAGAGGCCTTTTCTACTACTGGAATTTGTTGTTCCACTAAAAGAATAGAATCATCAACAAAAATCCCAATATTGCTTGGAAAAAAACTTTCCTTTGACTGCCACTTTCCCTCTAATCCTTTCGGTACTCTTGCTTCTTACTAATGAAGAATAAGAACCTTCTTGATCATCATGATTTTGCTTAGGAAATGAGCATTGTAAGATAGGGTTTGCACCTGGATTCTGCTTGGAAGACAACGTATCTATTAAGTCCCTTGGCTGTCTACACCCGTTAATGAGAGAAAACTGGGTTTAAAATGTAGGTTGCTCTTGAACTCCCTCAATTTGCGGTCCAAGTTTTGTTAGCTGCTGCTCCAATTGAGAGTTTCCTTCTATTACATCTTCTTGCAAATGTGCTTTTTCAATCCTTCACTACCAGACGCATAGTCTTGGTCTTTAAAAATACCAGCAGAAGAGTCTTCTTGGGCCTTATTTGAAAATTGAACATCTAGAATATTTGTTTCAGCCTGTTGCTCTATCAGCATTATTCAAACAAAGGGCCTGTTTAAAAAAATGACCCAACTGAAAATGGCGCATCTCAGATGAAACCTCCTTTGTTCCCAAAAAATGGCCAAAATCTTTTTTACCAGGAATATGGACTTGTTCAATTCATTGGCCTACCTTGGTTAAAAAAGAAGCTCCTCCTATTTTCAATTACCTGGCCTCGGTCCAAAACAAAAACCAAACATCCTGGCCCAAAATTTGCCTCATCTTGTTCAAGCACAACCCTAGCCGCCCCTGCTATCTTTGCAACTTCTTCTGCAACCCTAGATGCCCTAACTTTTTGGACATTCTCCGATTAATTAGCTGTAATTTCCAGCAACAAAACCACAGGTTCCTTCAATTACAACTCACCCCCACACTGAAAACAAATCATGTCTTTGCCATACTCTACACTCTGCTTCCATGTTTGGATACGGCTTCGACAAACATCACCTTTGCCTCTCTTCCCTTCCGACACCACTTGACTCCACGATCCAGGAGCCGAAGGGCTTGCTTCACCTTTACCTTCAGATTCATGACAAAATTCCTCAATTATCTCGCAGAAACCCTTTGCAGAACTTCATCATCCTTCACATTTAGCACCGCCAAGGACAAATACTGAATATCGCTTACCTTTCCACCCCAGTCTTAACTCCAAAATTTTCCCACCCTGGTCCATCGAATTGACAATTGGTACTGTGTGTTTCCAAGACAAACCCTTCAAAAACCCCTTTCCATCCAACCAATAATTGATAGAGCATCATTAAACCAACTTATGGCCTCTTTGGAGAATCTTACCAATCTATTACAAGAAATATTGTTCTCAAGAACGAACTTGTAAGGGGCTTCCCCCACCTTAACGATTCTTAAATTGAAGGAATCTCAGATTGAAGGTCTTCCCTTCAATCTGAATCAGACGAATTTTCATCGTTCACTTCTTTCGAAACCATATCTCAGTGCACGAGGGAGAGAGAGAGAGAGAGAGCGAGAGAGGAGATAGTGAAGATTATACCTATTCTATAACCCATCCATCATTTCTGATATAAAGTTCAGTTCTGGGGAAGGCTATAAAGAGCTAGAAATTCCTTAATCTTGGTATCTCTTGCAGGCCCCTAATGCTCTCCAGCAAAAATCTTCGACTGCTCACTATCAGTTTCCTTCTTTCATTAGGGATCTCTCTGTTTAAGTTGACATTGAGAACCTTGGCTTCATCATTTTCTCCAACACTATCATTGTAATAAAATCCCTTATCCACCACGGTCTTCACCACATCAATTCAGCATTGGGCCTCCAAGCTTTTGAAGGGTAGTTTCCTCCCATAAAATGAAAACCCTAAGAAGCTCTCTCATTTTCTATCTTAGGGCCATTGCACATATAAATCCCTAAAGAAGAAGTGGCCAATGTACCATAGATTGGACTTATGGACAGAGAACCAAACCTATGTCTGCAAAAACATCCCAATTGAAAAAATGCAAGGACAAAAGGAGGAGGAAGAAGAAGAAGAAGAAGAAGAAGAAGAAGAAAAAGAAGAAGAAGAAGAGGAGGAGGAGGACGCAAAGAAGAAGCAACAACCAGGCCATTTGTGTCATTAGGTGCATAGTAATCACAATTGTTAACCATGACTTCATTTCCTCTCTGACAAATACTACTGTGGAACTATTGCATGATGATGCAGTGCCGTGGGAGAGATAACATGAAATTGAAGAGAGGAAGGGAGGGGAAGAGAGGAGAGAGGGGATACAAGGGGGAATCACATGTTCAACTCAATACAAATTCATCAACAACTACCTATAACATGGCTTTCACACATATTTATAGGAAACCCTCTTTACATACACATATACCCCTAAAATTACATGAAACTACAAACATACCCTTAAAATACTCATAATCCTATACTAATTAAACTAAACATACAATTAACTACTAACTAAACCCAACAATCCCTTGACCTAGTTCTTCTTAATTATTCTCCAATAAGGATCTTCCCATGATCTTACTTCTTGTTCTAGATCAAATCTCCCCCAATTAGAAAAATTACAGCCTTGAAGAATTTTGAAATGTTGGTGGATTTGAGGCAAGGAACAAACTTAGACTCTTCAAAAGCTAGTGCTAGAGTGAGAGAAGAAACCATGTTCCATTGTAGCACTAGCACCATAGGCTTAAATTGGGAATTGGCATCAATGAACTCGTCGAGAACGACAAACTCCATAATAGTGTTTGAAGACCTTGGATGTTTCAAGCACATGAATTTTCCTCCTTGCAGTGTCTTCAAGTTGAGTAACTCTAAAAAATTCTGTCTTGGTTGGTTGGTAGGGCGGGCTTCAAAACAATCTTCTTACTATTACAATGAAAGACATATGTTCTTAAATCCTTGAGTCACACCCAAATTGTATAACCAAGGAGTATATGGCCAATATTCATGGGTATGACATCACACCAAGTATTATCAAAATATTCATTCATTTTGATAGGAACTTAGATTTATCACAAACATATAGAGTTATCAACCCAAGATACGTCATAAGACTTTGGAAAGGGTTGCAGATTAAATTGCATACAAATGACTCCATTTTTAGAAACCAAATTCATAGGATATCTTCCATCAATGATGAGTTCTCAAACATTTTCTCCACATTTAAGAAAGGTATGCAATGGCTTGATATTATGCCCAGAGTATGACGAAAGCAATCATTTGTTGACTTTTTGAGTTCGATCTCTGTTTTGATACTAACAAAGCACAAGGATCTAATGTGTGTGTTGAGTTCTTAAACAGGTTTATATCTCATATCGCACACATGAAAAGGAGAAGTGGAAGCCAAGACAGGACTTAAAGCACATACAACTTGGTGTGTTCCACGATGAATTAAAGAGCAAAAGAAGAAGGCATATTTGTTTTCACTTGTAATGCATTTGTTTTTTATATTTTGGTTTGTAATAATGCATAGCATACATGATGTGAATGCCAAGCTCAGGATGACCGTAGACAAACCCTAAGGACCAACACTTTTCACGAAAAAAATTTTTCTTAATAACTAATTGGTTAGGGTCAAAGATTAGAGCTAAAATGAATTTCACAAAGACAGTCAACCGACGTTGGTTTTTTATCGACTGACCAATTATGTGTTATAGCCCTTAGCAGACCGACCACACTCAAAACCTGAAGTCAAAGCTTAACTTGACTCGGTCGACCAACCGATTTTGAACTGAGGTTTCACAGTCGACCGACCACACCGTAAGCTTGAAGTCAAAGTTTGACTAAGGCTCGGTCAACCGACCTAGTTTTGAACATACCATCCACGGTCGACCGAACGGTCAAATTGTACTTTTCATTGTACTCAACCAACAGACCATTTAGTTCAAATTTATCACGACCAACCAAACTTCAAGCCCGGCAAACCGAACCTAAGCCTCGGTCGACCAAACCTACGAAGGATCGAAAATCGCCTTGACTCAGCCGACCAGTCACTATCCCACGGTCAACCGAACCTCTCAGGTTCATAATTTTTTACCGCGGCAATCAGGGTTAAATTTTAATTAAACATTTTTAAAAATCCCTAATATGTCCCTAACGGTCAAAATCTTCCAAGGTCTATATATATCCCCTCATTACTCATTTTTAAGTATTCAAATTAGCTGAGAAAATCCTCTCAAAATTAATTTTTGTACTTCATTCCTATATACTCTCTTATTCATTATTCTTTTAAAAAAACTTAAAAAGAGAGCATATATCTCGAGGATTCTTACTTCAAAGCAAAAATCATTTAACTCTCTTTTCATTCTTCATTTGAAAAATCTATTTTGAAAGACAGGTTTTATTTAGAGCATTTTTATTCAAAGCATTTTACTCTCGATATTCATACTTTGAATATCATTCTTTTTTAGAGTAAGATTCTTAGTTCTCCCATATAATTTTGTTGATAAATATTATTGGAAGAAAATTTCTATCAGTTATCTTTGAAAGTCTTGAGCACATACTTTTCATTCATATATCTTTGTGCTTGGAAAAGTCTGTTTGCATTTGTGCTTTCATAGAAAAATCTTTATCTTGCAAAAATTATTTCCCCTACACCTTTCATTGAAAAATATTTTGGAGAAAAGTTTCATTTGAAAAATACACATTCTAACTTGAGCTTCACTTCATATCATCTGTGAGTGCATTTGTGCTTCATATTGTACACCATTTGCTTGTTAAGCATCCTATTTGTACAAAATTTATTGAATATTGTTGTATTCCCGACGTGTGGTCCAAAGAGGATTGCACTAGTCTATAACGTGCACCGGATTGCTTTGACCCAGTTAAGAAAACACCGGATGGTTTAGATCCGGTTAGAAAAACCGAGTACACCTTTTTAAGATGTGGCTGTAAAGGTTGGGGTCAGCCCTATGAATCTGACCTGCGGTATTCCCTTGCCTAGTAAGGAAAGGGTAGTGTAATCTGTGTCGCTCCACCCGTTAAGTAAGCATTTAGTGAATCCTCTTGCATGTGAGCTTAAGGCAGGGACATAGGCAATTTTGGCCGAACCCCGATAATATTTCTTGTGTCTGATTTTAATTTCCGCAATTTAATTTATGTACTTGAATGCTAAGTTTTTATTATTGTGAATGATTAGGAAATACTGAGTCTGCTGTATCTGTTTGTTTATCAGCTCAGTTTTACATTGTTGGGTAATTGGTATTTGCTTAGACAGATCCTAGGTTGAGCGATACTGATTGTGGATTTGAATTGAACCTAGAAATAAATTTTTAAATACCCAATTCACCCCCCTCTTGGGAACACACCAATTCCAACATCTTTTTTTCAGCAAGTTGTCACCATCTTGCTGGATTATTTATATTTACTGCAACTATATATCACCAAAGCCTTAACACAATTACCCAAAAGCCTAACTCCTGATTTCTCAAGAACTATCTCGAATTCACCTTTGATCTTGAGTGTCTGCAAATATGAAACAAATTCACTTTCAAAAATCACAAAATGTAGCAATAAAACCTGATTTTTAGCTATTGATATGTTCCTTGAGAATGGAAAGAGGGGAGAGAGGATGGAGCCATGTCATTTGAAATAAAAATTAACTCTAATAAAATAGAATAGCTATTGAAAGCCAACTAAATTTACCAAATGAGAGAAAGTAGGAAATTTTTCATCTTACGCTGCTTGATTAAGCTTTTTTCCAAATGTAGTAAAAATGTTAAATTTGGAGAAAGACATTTTTCTCTATATTATTATTCAGCATTACATGTGTGTATATACATGATTCAAGGAAACAAGATCCCAAATTACTCCTAAATATCTGCTTTATAATAATTACACAATAATTGGAAAATAAAAAGTGTAGATATTTCTCTAATACTCCCCCTCAAGTTGGAGCATGGAGATCCGTAATGCCCAACTTGCATGATAAGTTTTGAAAATGTTCACGACCCAAGGCTTTGGTGAAGATATCGGCAAGATGACTGTGGGTAGGAATATGCTTAGTAAAGAAGAGGCCAACCCGTAACTTTTCATGAACAATATGACAATCGATTTCTATATGTTTTGTACGTTCGTGGAGAACAGGATTCTGGGCAATGTGAAGAGCCGCTTGGTTGTCATAATATAAGAGCATAGGCTGGGAATGCAGTACACCAAGATCATTTAAAAGAGTTTTGAGCCATGTAAGTTCATAAGTAGTGGAAGCAAGTGCCCGGTACTCAGCTTTGGCGGAGGAGCGAGAGACTGTAAATTGTTTCTTAGTGCGCCAGGAAATTGGACTAGTGCCCAACTGAGCGAGAAAACCAGTGGTGGAGCGGCAAGTAAGGGGACAACTAGCCCAATCCGAATCAAAATAGGCTGAGACTTGAAGAGTGTTGGCAGTAGGAAAAAATAAGTCTTGGCCTGGAGATACCTTAATGTAACGAAGAACACGTATAGCAGCATCATAATGTGGTCGTCTGGGCTGGTGCATAAATTGACTGAGAATGTTGACTAGAAATACAATGTCGGGACGAGTGATGGTGAGATATATCAAATGTCCAACGAGTCGCCGAAACGAGCTTGGATCAGAGAGAAGATCACCATCAGTATTAGTGAGCTTGAGATTTTGTTTCATGGGAAAGTTGGCACGATGAGCACCAAGATGACCGCTATCAGTGAGGATGTCAAGAGCATATTTTCGTTGATTAAGAAATATGTTAGTGGGAGAGCGAGCAACTTCAAGGCCAAGGAAATATTTCAGCTTGCCAAGATCCTTTAGTTTGAATTTTTGAGCAAGCATGGCCTTGAAAGTGCTAATATCGGAGAGATCATTTCCTGCCATGAGAATGTCATCAACATAAACAAGTATAAGAGTAAAAGACTGACCCCGAGAGCGAGTGAAAAGAGAGTGATCAACCTAAGATTGGATGAAACCCTCAGTAAGTAAAACAGAAGATAATTTAGAGAACCAATTGCGAGAGGCTTGCTTAAGGCCATAAAAGGATTTCTGAAGACGACAAACACAAGTCTCCCCCTGTTTGCAATAACCCGATAGAAGGGTCATATAAACCTCTTCATCAAGGTCACCATGGAGAAAAGCGTTATTGACGTCCAATTGAAGGAGATGTCAATTCCGAGCTGCAGCCACTACAAGAACACACCTAACAGTAACTAATTTAGCAACAAGAGCAAAAGTGTCATGATAATCCAAACCTTCTACCTAAGTGTAGCCCTTGGCCACCAAACGAGCTTTTTGTCGCTCTATGGATCCATCGGCCCGAATTTTTATTTTGAACACCCATTTACAGTCAATTGATTTTTTTTTAGGTGGAAGGTGTTGAAGAACCCATGTATGATTGGCTTCTAAGGTTTGAATTTCAGAAGCCATGGCATCACGCCAATGTGGGTGTAGCATACCTTGAGAATATGAGGTGGATTCGGGATGTTGGGACATAATAGAAAGAAAAGTCATATGCTCATCAGAAAAACGATGATAAGATAAAAAGGAGGAGAGACAATGAACCGTACCTGAGGAAGATCATGAAACCTATGAAGTCATGGAAGACTTTGGTAAAATAAGACAGATATAATCATCCAAGTAAGAAGGATGTGTGATAGCTCGTTTGGGCCGTGAAGAGATGGGTTGAGGGGGTGGTAGGGAAGGGGGTGAGGGTGAGGGTGTAGGTGTGGATGGTTGGATAGGTAAAGGGTAGGAAGGGTGTATATCAGGAATAGGAAGGGGAAGGGCTGAAGAGGATGTAGGAGTTGGAGGTATGAGATGATAGGGAAAAACATTTTCTTCAAAAGTGACATCACGGGAGACGAAAATTTTTTTGTCATCAAGATTGTATACACGATAAGTCTTATGATGAGCAAGATAACCTAAGAAAACACATCAAAGAGCACGAGGAGAGAATTTATCGAGATGTTGGCGAACGGTTTGGGCATAGCACAAGCACCCAAACACTCGCAAGTGTGTATACGATGGTGGTTTCTGAAAAAGAAATTCATAAGGGGACTTATGATTGAGGCTGGGTGAATGAGTGTGGTTAATTAAATAAGTGGCTGTGAGAATGCATTCACCCCAAAAGGAGATGGGAAGATTAACTTGAAAACGTAAACACTGAGCTACATTAAGAAGATGATGATGTTTATGCTCGGCAACACCATTCTGTTGAGGTGTATCCATATATGTGCGCTCGTGAAAAATGCCTTGATCATGGAAAAAATTTTGAAGTGGAGTGAATAGAAATTCTCTACCATAATCAGTGCGCACGTGCTTAATGGTGCAATTGAATTAATTTTTAACCATGGCGCAAAAATTTTTAAGACAAGAGAAAGTATCAGATTTCATATGCATAAGATAGACCCATGTAGCACACAAGTAGTCATCCACGATTGTTAAAACATAATGTGCACCAAAAAGTGAAGTTGTAGGATAACTACCCCATATGTCACAATAAATCCAATTAAAACAAAATGTGTTATTATTTGTATTCAAAGAAAAAGGTAAACGAGTGTGCTTTGCTCTAGCACAAATATCACAAGGTAAATGAGAAGAAGAAATATTTAAGGTTTTCGGAATGCATGAGATAGAAGGGTGACCAAGACGTTGATACCAAAGAGTAGGGTCAGAAACACGCTAAGAGTGGAAAACTGAGGCGGAGAGAGGTTTATAATGGTAAAATCCATCCCGTACTTCACACGTTCCAATCAGCCTCCTCGTTGATAGGTCCTAAAAAACACAAAAGGTAGGAAAAAATATAGCAACACAATTGAGATCAGTGGTAAGTTTGCTGATGGACAATAACTTAAATTTAAATGAAGGCAAATAAAGAACATTAGAAAGAGAGAAATTAGGAGAAAAACGCATAGTGTCGATATGAGTTACAAGAACAATGTCACCATTTGGAAGCTTAATGGGGCATGGCTAATTAAGAATTTTAATATTATCAAGAGAAGACAAATTGGAAGTCATATGATCATACGCACCTAAATCGACAATCCATTCAGTATTAAAAAAAGAAGCAGAGTGACAAGAGGCAAGGTTACCAGCAAAATTGGCAAAATTGGTGTTCAAGGGCGATAAAAGATCCAAGAGTTGACGGTATTGTTCGCTGATGAGTCCAGGGATAGCAATCTCAGAAGAAGATGAAGAACCTATGACAATATTTGCAACCATTGAAGAACCAGATGTGATGTTGGTCATATTGCAGATTAATTCAGGAGAAACAAACTACCGAATCGGGTCAGATCTGATCTCTTTTCCAAGTGGAGATGCGGAGAAACAGAGAGGATGTGAGCTTGAGGATCTACTGCTAGAAAACTATCCAAAGACAAGAATGATGCCGGAGTCGGAGCAACAAGCAAAGATGTCACCCGAAAATGATCAACCGAAAAATTGCCGCCGGAGCTGAGATGGTTGGATCGCCGGAAAAACAGAGCTAAGATGGATCACCGAAAAACTACGAACAGAAACCAACTGAGACGACGAACTAGAACTGAGAGAGACTGCACCGGAGATGGGAAAGAACTGTTGGATAACTGAGGTATGATGGAGACGATGCCAGAGCTGCTGTGAGTACCGAAATTGAGAGCTATAACTGAGCTGGGAGGAGAGATATGACGCCGGCGACTTAACGGTGCACTGAGATGAGGTCGAAGAAGGTGGAAGACGCCGAGAACTGAGAACAAACGAGAGACTGAGAGACTTCCGAAGAGGTTAAGCGTACGCCGAGCGAAGGGGTCTGGCCGGAGAAGACAACCGGACTGAGACAACTCCGAGAGATGCCGAAAAAAAAACAGGGAGTCAAGAGACAGAGACTCGGCGTGGCGTGACTGGCGTCAGCAACTCACAGAGTCGCAGTGCAGAGGGGCAGAAGCGAAAATTGAGAAGGTGACTGGTGAGCTTCTCGGCTTCTCACGGGTCGTGAAGACTGAGAAAGTGAGGCAAATCGCCGGAGTAAAAAATAGCAACAAAGAGAGACGGTGGTTTGCCAGAAACTGAGCACGAACTGAAGGGGATGCCAAAAAACTAAAAAAACAAGGAATGTCGGACAAGAGAATGAGAGAGGGAAAAACTAAGGGCTTGCAAATCGGATGGGAAAACCACGTCCAGACGACGACGCAGAATCGGTGATCGAGCGGAGGGAGGATGAGATGGCGACGGCAAAGAAGGTTAGAAAAAAACTAGGTTTTGAATGTAACCATTCTCCCATGCTCTGATACCATGTGAAATTTGGAGAAAAATATTTTTCTCTATATTATTATTCAGCATTACATGGGTGTATATATATACATGTGTCAAGGAAACAAGATCCCAAATTACTCCTAAATATCTGCTCTATAATAATTACACAATAATTAGAAAATGGAAAGTGTAGATATTTCTCTAATGAAAAACATGAAAGGGTAACAAGACAAAAAAAATTTCATGAACAAAGATAGATACATAGTAGCTATTCAGAATGGCATTACCCAAGGAGAGATCATTGAGGGAATTTAACAAAAACATAACAAGCAGGCATTTTAAAATGACTCAGGCTAATAAAATTGGCATTCATTCAGTCATTTTAACAAACAAATCAAAAAAAGCTACATCAAACTAATAATAGACATTGGTTAACACATTTTAACAAACACATCACAGCAGATGCATCAAACAGATACCAGTTAATCTATTAGTCCTTCATTGAGACATTTTAACAAACAAGATAAGGGGCTGTTCAAGTGTAGGTTCATCAAGCATAGCCTCATAAACACCGCTGCACAAATTTAAGCATTCGAGAACCATTGAGACATTTTCACAAACATGTCAAGAGCATGCAGATCAAACATAACATCATCTACCCTGCAGCCCCAAATCTAACCATTCCAGCACCGTAAAAGGAATGAATATTACTGGCTTCGAAGATGACGCTATTGAAGCTGGAATAAAAGGTAGAAATCATACCGTCAGGGACCGCTAACCGGAAAACAGAGGCGCCTATGTCGGTGATGTGCTTCAGCCATGTACTAACTCCGTGACAACCTCCGAGGCTCAGAGTACTTAGCTTGAATCATCACCGCTGGTCCGCCATTTCCACCTCCGGGAATTTGGATTCCAGCAATCTATTTTCCAGATTGAGCGTGTTCGTCTACACCCAGCCTATTTTCCTGCTATTTTGAATTGATGAAATGTGAATTAATATTTAATACAGAAAACTATTTGTCGGGAGATGATTTCTTTGCGGATTGGAATTCAAAAATCCTCGAGATTAGTAACAAATGATAAAAAATAAAATAAATAATTAATAAATGAATAGGTTGCCCCCTGGGCAAGTCACTTTGGCTTCTTGGGCAAGTTTCGCTATATGTCAAATCTATCAAATTAAATGAATTAAGTTGTTAGGTCCAAAAAATTAATATTAAAAAATATTGAAAAGTTTGTTGGCAAGATTATACAAGTGTTTCAATGTATCGTATAGCTCTAATAAATGATTTTTAATTTTAGAAAATTTTTTTAGTTTATAATTTTTATTTTAAAAAAATTATAAAAATCTTAATGTTATAAAATAATATAGAAATAAATAAACGTAAATAATCAGAAAATAATGAAAACAGGCAAAATAAAAAATAAAAATAAATAAATAATAAATAAAAATGAGACTGAATTTACGTGGTTCGGTTTATACATACTCCATGGGCGAATGAGATTTGAAATCTACTATTTTAAGAGGAATTATAAAATATATCTATCTTTTGTACAAATATCTCACCTTCTTACCTTACAAAATATCTCACTTTCTCTTTTCTCTCTTGCTTCTTTCTTCTCTATTTTCTACACGCGCAATATTCTGCACTCTACACTCTTCGTTTTTTTTCTCCTTATCTCAATCAGGTGATTCCCTTTATATAACCGTAGGAGGAGCAAGTAATATATTCTTTTATAATTAAAAGGACAAGTGGGTTTGTCTGATAATAATAATGGATTCACATGCATGGGAAACATGAGGGAGATGGGGCAGGTATGTTGAAGACACGGATGGTGACATCCACCATTCATTGCATCACACTCCCCCTTGGATGTTACACATATATTAACTTATCTAACAAGATCTTTAAAATGTCTCATTCCGATAAGATGAACTAGTCTCTTGAATGTTATAGTTGGCAAAGTCTTGGTGAATAAATCTGCTAGATTATCACTTGATTGGATCTATTGTACATTTATATCGACATTTTTCTGAAGTTTATGCGTATAGAAAAATTTTGGAGAGATATGTTTTGTCCTATCACCCTTTATGTATTCTCCTCTCAGTTAAGCTATACATGCGGCGTTGTCTTCATATAAAACTGTTGGAATATCCTTGATTGATTGAAGGCTGCAATTTTCTTGGATATGAGAAATCATTGATCTAAGTCACACGCATTCTCTACTAGTTTCATGAATAGCTAATATTTCAGAATGATTGGAGAATGTTCTTGTAATTGTCTGCTTCACTGATTTCTAAGATATAACCATTTTTTCATAAAAAAGTACATATCCAGTTTGAGATTTAGCATTGTGAGGATCAGATAGATATCCAACATCTGTATGTCCTACTAGTTGAAATTTAGAATTAAACGAGTAAAATAGACTCAAATCAAATGTACCTCTCAAATTTAACGTAGAATGTATTTAATTCCATTCCAGTATCATCGAGTAAGAGCGGAGTTATATCTTGCTAGTAGATTTACAGCAAATGCAATTTCAAGTCTAGTACAATTTGCCAGATGCATCAAAGAATCGATAGCACTTAAATATGGTACTTCAAGACCAAGTAATTCTTCCCCCTCATCACTAGGTCGAAATGGATCTTTCTTAACATCAAGTGATCGCACCATTATTGGAGATCCCAAAGGATGAACTTTATCCATATAGAATTGTTTCAATACCTTTTCGGTATATTTAGATTGATGAACAAAAATTCCGCCATTTAAATGTTCAATCTGTAGGCCAATACAATATGTTGTCTTTCCTAAATCTTTCTTCTCAAATTCTGCCTTTAAATAATTAGCAATTTTAGTGAGCTCTTCAAAAGTCCCAACTAAATTCAAATCATCAACATAAACAGCAATTATAACAAATCCAGATTCTGATCTTTTAATAAAAACGCATTGACAAATTAGATTGTGTATGAATCCTTCTTTCACTAGGTACTTACTTAATCGATTGTACCACATGCGCCCAAATTACTTTAATCCATATAAGGAACGTTGGAGTTTGACTGAATATAAATTACTAGGTTTTGCTTTAGGAAACTCAAAATCTTCAAGGATTTTCATATAAATTTCACTATCGAACGATCCATATATGTATGATGTTACTACGTCCATAAGACACATGCTCAGTTGTTCAGCAACTGTTAGGCCAATTAGGAATCTAAAAGTGATGTCATCCATTACAGGAAAATATGTCTCTTTATAATCAATTCCGAGTTTCTGCGAGAAACCTTGTGCCACAAGTCTTGCTTTATATTGAGTAATTTCATTATTTTCATTTTGCTTGCGTACAAATGCCCATTTGTATCCAACGGGTTAGACATCTTCTGGTGTCTGGACTATAGGTCAAAAAACTTTTCTTTTAAAAGAGAGTTTATTTCTGATGTGATAGCCTCTTTCCATTTTGGTTGATCACTTCTATATTGACATTCATCCACAGATTTTGGTTCAGGATCCTCATTACTTTTGGTAATGTCAGTAGCTACTGCATATACAAATATATTATTGACAACAACTTTATTTCTATCCCACATTTCTCCTATGTAATGTATTGAGATCTCATTATTATTTTCAGGTACCCGTCCCTTTTCAGGGGTTGTCTCTTTAGGAGTTTTCTCTTCAGAAGATTCCTCTTTAGGAGGAGATTTCTCTTTAAGAGATTCTATAATAGGGATTTCATTTTAAGGAGAAATGGGTTTGTGAATGTTGATTGGATTACTTACCTCTGTAACCTCTTCTAAAGTGTTTACAGATTTTAATTTTCTCCTTATGGGAATCTTATCTTTTGCACCAGTAGGCCTTCCACGTTTAACTTGCGGTTTAGATTTATTAGCCGGCTGTTGTCCTTCAGGGACATCAATATGTGTTGGAATATTTGCAGCAAGTATATAAAATTTTAGTATTGCCTTGGTATCTACAAAAGAATCAGGTAACTGATTTGCAATCCCTTGCAAATGAATACTCTTTTGAACTTCAAGTTCACATTGATTTGTACGAGAATCTAAATGAGATAAACTCATGGCATTCCATGTGATTTCACACTGTGCTTCATTCACTAATTTTGCTCCCCCTAATATAGGGAATACCGTTTCATCATAATGACAATCTTGAAACCGTGCTTTAAACAAGTCACCTGTTAAAGGTTCAAGATATCTAATAATAGAAGGAGAATCAAAACCAACATAGATACCAAGTTTACGTCGAGGACCCATTTTAGTTCTTTGAGGAGGGGCAATAGAAACATATACTATACAACCAAAAGTTCTTAAATAAGAAATATCAGGTTGTTTCCTAGAGGCTAATTGTATGGGTGAAAGATTATCATAAGCAATTGGTCTTATACGAACTAGACATGCAGTATGAAGAATAGCACATCCTCAAACAGATATGGGCAATTTTGTTCTCATAATCATAAGCCTAGCAATAAGTTGAAGTCTCTTAATAAAAGATTCGGCTAATCCATTTTGTGTATGGGTATGAGCAACAGGATGTTCAACATCTATTCCAAGTAACAAGCAATAGTTATCAAAAGTTTGGGATGCAAACTCACCAACATTATCCATACAAATCGATTTAATTGGATAATCGGGAAAATGAGCTTGTAATCTAATCAGTTGAGAAGGAAGCCAAGCAAAAGCAACATTTCGAGTAGAAAATAGAGAAACATGTGACCATCTAGTAGATGTATCAATTAAAACCATAAAGTATCTAAATGGTCCAGATGGTGAATTTATTGGTCTACATATATCACCATGAATTCTTTGTAAGAAACTGGGTGACTCAAAATTTACTTTCGAAACAGATGGTTTGACAATTAATTTCCCTTGAGAGCAAACAGTACACATGAAATCTCTAGACAAAAGAATCTTTTGGTTCTTAAGTGGATGACCATATGAGTTTTCAATGATTCTTCGCATCATTACATCTCCAAGATGTCCAAGACGATCATGTCAAAGTGTAAATAACTTTGGGTCATTGCACTTCTAGTACAAGACATTATATGATTCAACTACTTTAATCTTTGTATAATATAGTCCAGAAGACAAGATTGACAACTTTTCTAAAATTTGTTTTTTCCCAAATATAATGGAAGTAATGTAAAGGAATTTTTTACTGCCTTCATTTGTGGTTTCAATATGATACCCATTGAGTCTTAAATCTTTAAAGTTTAACGGATTTTTTTTGGATCTACTAGAGTATAAAGCTTCATCAATTTGTAATAAAGTGCCATTGGGTAACTTTTATTAGCTCTCCCAGAGTCTTCAATCAAATTTGTAAACCCAGATATTGTATTAACATGTGTTGATGATATTTTCAAATAATAGAAATATTTTCTATCTCAGAGAATTTTGTGTTGTAACACTGTCGGCTAAACAAACTTCTTTCATAGACATCTTAGGCTCGTTCAAAGCTTTAAGATAATTTTCACTACAGCAAATATTTTAAAAACTCATTACTATAATAATAGCAACAATTTATCAAAATACAGTATCACTTACTATATACGTGTTCTAAAATATTACATCATTACTTTCATCTGGATTTACAAGGAAATCAGCAACATCGAGATATGCAGAGTTTGACTGTTCAGTATCAAGGTCCATTGGAACAATATTATCGGAAAAATTTGTTTCAATTTCTTTACTCTTTTACTTTTTTCTTTTATGGATGCTTGGTATAAATCTACCAAGTGTCTGGGCATACGACAGGTACGTGACCAATGACCTTTTCCTCCGCATCTGTAACATTTAGTTTCATAGTGTTTGAGTCATTGATTCTGATCATTTGCCCTCTTCTGGGGGTCATCCCTCTTCTGGGGGGTTGTTACCTTACGTCGATGCCAATAATTATTTTGACCACGACAGCGACCATACCCACGACCATTCCTGCGGCCTAGCCCTCGACCACGATATGTGTTTACATTCATTTCAGAAAATGGGGTCGAACTAGTTGGACGGGTTTGGTGATTTCTCATCAAAAGCTCGTTATTTTTTTTTTAGTGACAAGAAGATATGATATAAGTTCGGAAAATTTAGTAAATTTTCTTTCCCTATATTGTTGTTGCAGGAGCATATTAGTGGGATGGAAAGTAGTAAAAAAAAATTTTAACATGTCTTCATCAGTAATATTTTCTCCATGTAACTTTAACTTCGAGCTAATTTTATGTAGAACTGAGTTATATTCGCTAACAGTTTTAAAATCTGACAACCTTAGGTGCAACCATTCATATCGAGTTTTTGGTAAAATCACTATTTTTTTATAGTCAAACCTATCATTTGAATTTCTCCATAGGACAAGTGGGTCTTTAATAATGAGGTATTCTGTTTTTAATTTTTCTTCTAAATGATGTCGGATAAAGATCATGGCTTTAGTGCGATCATATTGGGATGTGGAATTTCCATCTAATATTGTATTTCCTAAGTTCATTGCATTCAAATGAATTTTTACATCAAGAATCCATGAGAGATAGTTGTTGCCTTTAATGTTAAAGGGAACAAACTCAACTTTGCTTAGGCTCGAAATTTGAATAAATTAACAATAATAAAGAGATTTAGAAAAGCGAAACATACTAACTAAAATAATACATAAATAGTAATATAATTTTTTTTCAGGAGATTAAAAATATACCCTCTTTAAGAGGTAAACAATTACTATCTCTTCTGGAGATTAAATATAATGTCTCTTCGGGAGACTTATCTCTTTGGGAGATTGGTATATATATATATAGGCAGTATAGAAATAAAACCAGCCATTGAGGTGGTATTAATAAAAATAAATAAAATCGTCCATTAAGGCGGTATATATATAAATATATCAGTTGAGTAGAACATCGTTGTAACGTCCCGACCCTCTACGTGGGCTCAGAGTGCTACTAATCCATTCATTTACCTAATAATCTATATTCTAATGTCATGTACGTAGCAGAAAATATAATTATAATCCTCAATCATATTATACCAGAGTTTTCCTATACCTATCTACCAACCATAATAAATGAATCATCCATATCAGTTGGGTAGAGCATTGTTGTAACGCCCCGACCCTCTACGTGGGCTCAGAGTACTACTAATCCATTCATTTATCTAATAATCTATATTCCAATATCATGTACGTAGCAGAAAACATAATTATAATCCTCAATCATATTATACCAGAGTTTTCCTATACCTATCTACCAACCATAATAAATTAATCATCCACCTGTATTCAAAATATATACATATCCCTAAAAACATCCAGTATTCACAACCATTCCTTTCTTATCAACCTTAAAACATAAGACATAAAACATAAAATATTTACATTCCTAAAAATATTATTAAAATGTTTATACCCTTTTTCTTATATCTCCCAGAAATGTTATAAAACCTCGAGCTCTCTAAGCTCGATCTCGAGGAGGTCCTGAAAAAGATGAATTCATATTTGAGTGAGACACGTCTCAGTAAGGGAAGAAACGGTATATTAAAATAGCGTGTGGCTAACATGAGGTTCATAAATATCATTTTAATAACACTTGCAAAACGTTATCACAAACACTAAAATCATTCTCTAAGCCTAATCAAACACATGCAAAATATTTAATCCCATGAGATTACCCAAGGATAGGGGTGATTACCCGCTCATACAAGTAGTACCCCTATGCTCTGATACATTTGGTAACCCAAAGGTCGCTACTGAAGCATACCAGGGCACTCACCTTACTCAGTAAGCCCTCAAGTATTATATTAATCTCGTACTCACACAGTTCAAACAAAGGTTTACCAACGAAGAACCCAAGGATAGGAAAATCTACTTGCCCATACAAGTAGGTTCTCTTTGCCCTAATGTGTTATGCAACTATTGCTACATCTGATACAACTAGCGCACTCACCTTTCTCAGTGTTAATCTCAGCAGCAGTGAAGTATCAGCAACAACAGAATAATAAACTGATTTTGTTATCTGTAACAGCAATAGTTAAGTTGTTTGCTTAATTTAGTTATTATAGTTATTTTAGATGATTAGTTATCAATTTTTTTCTGTTTTAAATTGTTGTACATATACCTTTGTAAGCTCTCGAGCAATATACTATAGTACAGCAATCAAGAATGCTTTCATAAATTTTACATGGTATCAGAGAATTGAAGAATTCTGATTTCGAGTTTCTTCAAGATTTTTCAATGGCTTCTGCTACTGGTTCATCGCAGACAACATCTACTTCTAATTCTTCACAATCTGTGTCCAATCCAAGCACAACATTGGCGGATGAATATGCTAATAATCCTTATTTTCTTCTTGCGAATGAGAATCCAGGTTTTGTTCTTACATCTCAACCTCTTACAGGTCCAAAAAATTATATGAGTTGGGCTAGATCAGTGTTCTTGGCCTTGAGTTCCAGGAACAAGTATGGATTTGTGAATGGTTCGATCACATAACTAGATCCTTCTTCTCCTTTATTCAATTCTTGGAGTTGCTGCAACACTACAGTTCTTTCTTGGCTACCCAATTCTTTGAGTATGGAATTGAAAGCTAGTGTGATGTATATCAATAATGCAAAAGATTCATGGTTTGATCTTAAGGATAGACTTTCACAAGGTAATACACCACGATTGTTTGAACTTGAGAAATAAATCTCTCATCTTTCACAAGGATCACTCTCAGTAAGTTCTTATTTTACAAAGTTCAATACTTTATGGGATGAGTTTGTCAGTTATCAACCTTTTACCTTCTATTCTTACGCTTGTATTTGTGGATCCAAGGCTTCTCAATTGGATGTTCAACACAAGGAACATATTTTCAGGTTCTTGATGAGCTTAAATGATAGTTATAGCAATCTTATTGGTTAAATACTGCTAATAGAACCATTTCCTTCATTAAGCAAAGTTTGCTTTTTGGTTCTACAAGAAGAAAAAAGGAGAAATATTGGTCATGGCATTACTAGTTATAATCTTGAAGCAACTGTTGCTGCAATGTTTGTTAACCCCAACAAAGGACAATTTCAGCATTTCAATGGTGGTAAAGGAGGAGGGCATTCTAAGAAAGAAAGACCAATCTGTACCTATTGTGGTTTAACAGGTCATATAGCTGATAAATGCTATAAGCTTCATGGTTATCCTCCAAGGTACACACTTAAAGGAGGTCACAAAATTATGGCTAACCAAGTGGTTGGTTTGTTGCCCCAAATTGATCTTTAATCAGAAATCATGCCTCAGACACAATGACTTTCATCAAATATTTTTGGTGGTCCTTGGAAGCCAGACTTTACACAACAACAGCCTTCCTCTGCACAATGTCCAATTACTCAGGATCAATGTGAGCAGTTGCTTACTTTTTTGAGAAGTCATTCAATAATTAGATCAGGATTTGGTACTCAAGCTTCTCATCAAACTACATCTGTTTCAGCTCCCATTGCATCTTCTTAATCTTCTTTCCATGTTTGCAGCAGTTCTACTCCTTCTTTTTCATCTAATTTTTCAAGTAACCCCTTTTGGTTTCAATCAAATCTATCTCATTCCATATTTTCTGCTCCATCTCTTCATATACATGACTCTAAATCCAATAATTCGATCATAGATACTAGAGCTACTGGCCATATGGTCCATTCTATTTCTCAATTGACCTCTGTTACTTCTATTGTACAAACTTATGTCTATTTGCCAAATGGGGAAAAGGCCTTAGTCACACACATAGGCACAGTACAAATTTCTTCTACTCTCATCCTCACCGATGTTCCATGTGTTCCTACATTTAGTTTTAATTTGATTTCAGTTAGTAAACTTACCAAAAATCTTCATTGTTGCCTTATATTTCTTGATAATTGTTGTTTCATTCAGGACCATGCTCTATGGAGCACGATTGGACTGGGTAAAGAATACAATGGGTTATATTTGTTGCAAGATTCTATTGTGCATACTGCCCTTGCTGTCAATCATACTCATGCTAGTTATTCTTCTTTAGAATTATGGCATAATAGGCTAGGTCATCCTTCTTATTCCAAGTTTTCTTTGCTTAAAGATGATCTTAATGTAAATATTTCCAATAAACCAAAATGTTGTGATGTTTGTCATTTCTCTAAACAGAAAAGATTACCTTTTGCTTGTAGTAGTAATGCTTCAAATAAACCTTTTAAGCTAATACATTGTGATTTATGGGGTCCTTTTGCTACTTGTACTCTTGAAGATTTTAGATATTTTCTATCAATTGTGGATGATTTTACTAGGTGTACTTGGGTTTATCTAGTTAAGCAAAAATCTGATACTCAGTTTCTTCTTTCCCAATTTGCTGCTTTAGTTAAAACACAATTTAATACCACAAGTCAGACCATCAGGAGTGACAATGGCACTGAATTTATTCTTAAATATTTTTTTTCATAAAAATGGAATTTTACATTAGTTGGGTTGTGTTGATACTCCTCAACAAAATGCAATTGTTGAGAGGAAGCATCAACAACATATACTCAATATTGCAAGAGCATTGTTATTTCAATCCAAAGTGCCATTGAGCTATTGGGGTGATTGCATATTGACTGCTGTTTATTTACTCAACAGGATTCCTTCTAAATCTTTAGGCAATAAGAGTCCTTTTGAGCTTCTTTTCAACAAGTCTCCTTCTTATTCTCATTTGAAATGTTTTGGTTGTGTATGTTTTGCTTCTACTCTCTCTCGCAATAGGCACAAGTTTGCTCCCAGGGCTAGAAAGTGTGTGTTTCTAGGCTACCCTCATCGTATTAAAGGATATAAGCTTTTGGATATTGAAACTGATTCTATTTTCAAATCCAGAGATGTTGAATTTTATGAACATATCTTTCCTTTTAAAAAATCTGTTAATCCTTCTATTTCTTATTTGGATAATTTTGTTTTCCCTCATTCTACATTTGGATCTTATGATATTAATTTTATTCTTGTTTCTCCTTCTATTTCTTCACAATCTACTTGTAAGAACTCAAACCGTAATATATGAATTTAAATAATTAAGAGAAGGGTAAAATTGGAATTTAAGTAGGCTTCGTCGATGAAGGCTTAGTAGTTCTCGACGATGAATTTCAGGTGCTCATCGATGAGGAGAAGCCGAGAGGTTTTGGGAAACTAGGAATCTCAGGCTTATTGACGAGGTCACTGCTTCGTCAACGAGGTGTCTACATAGACTCGTCGACGAGGACAACTGAATCAAAGGTGCTATAAATATCAGTTTCCATTACTTCTTAGTTAAGAAATCTCATTTTCTCTCACTATCTCTCTAGAAACTCATCCTACACTCTCTCTCTCTAGATTTCTTCATCGTACGTCGCTGGAATCGTTGATCCAAAGTTACCACGAGGATCGTGGAAGGATTCTCTACAAGTTCTATGGATCGGATTTTCGGTTGGAGCATTTTCAGGTTTTGGCTCAAAATCGAGGTAAGGCTTGGTTTTCATTTTCGTTCTGGTAGTTTGGTAGAGAACATAGTTGTGAGTATTTTATGTACTGTGTTTTGTAGGTTTTGGAACTCGGTTCGCTGTTTAGGGGCCTTGGAGTTTGGGATTTGCCATTTGGGGGAAAGGTAAGGAGATTTGGTTCATGTGAGTTATTTTTGAAATCGAACTCGGTGTAACTGTGGTCCACGGTCCTGTGTGCATTTTGGTTACTCATTTGGGGGGATCTAACGGGTAAAACTATGGATTTTTCATGATTACAGTTTTGGGAAAAGGGGGGTATTGGGTTGCATCCCTGGTTTTTTTGGAAAAACTGTATGTATATGATGATTTATACTGTGTAAAAGGGATGGTTGTGCCTTGAATTTATTTAAACTGTATATGTTTGGAAAACCATGATTTTAGATTACCAAATGGGTGTGATATGTTTGGTTATATAAGCATGCATAGTTGTGTTTTGTAGAAAGCAATTGGAACTAGGTTCTGAGTTGTTCCAGATACTGAGAGTGTCTAACTCTATATCCGAGGGCATATGAAATTGCTAGGCCATGTTTGACAAGAGTGTATGGCTTTATATTGGAGGGCGTGAGCCTTACCGGCTGATCACTGAAGGGTGTGGATCCACCAGTTTGCTTCGGTATGATGCCATGGGAGCCTGGGGCTATGCCATGTGCTGATGGCGCTGCGTATTGTGGGTCAGCTACGAGTTGATGTAGAGTATCGTGGGCCGGCTTCGAGCTAAAGGGTGTGACGACACCAGGTTGCTTGATCATGTGTGTGTGTGTGTGCTTGTATGCACTGCTGTGAAATTATTACTGAAACTGCATTTAACTGTGTATGTGTTATGTATCATGATAACACTCGAATGCCACACACCGATATAACCTATATTCTTCCTTACTAAGAGGTGTCTCACCCCTGCTGTACGTATATGTTTTCAAGTCGTTTGGGTAACTGGAGCTAGCTTCTTGGTCTAGGGGCGTAGTGGTTAGTATACTGCGGATAGTGCTTGGGTAAGTGCTAGAACTTATGTTCTCAGGTTGTCATTTTGGGGTATGGTTGATAACTGGGTTTATGTGTTGTGTTATGGAGCTTGGACTCCTGTTGTATAGACTCTGGTATGGTACTATTTGTATATATATATATATATACATAGAAAAACCTTTTTCTAGTGCATATGTGATTTGAATGTGGATGTGTATTGGGTGCCTAGGAACCCCACGGGGTCAGACCCTCATTCATTGTACTGTATCTTTGGATGATTTGTTGGATACAAGGACAAGTTAGGTTACTTTTTCAACCCTGGGTCCCATTTTTGGGTTCAGGGTGTGATAGCTTGGTATCAGAGCTAACCAGGTTGTTAGGTCTTGTGGACTTGGTTAGGCTCAACTATGTGTACACACAAGAGCATAGGAGGTTAGATGTGGGTAGAGTTGGTTGAGGGTTGTTCCGTTGCTAGATCGGGACTTGTCGGCGGTATTCCATGTTTTTCCTAGAATGACGATTTCAGTAAAAGTAAGGCAAACCATTGATGACTTTCGTGTCAGTGTGATAGGACAAACCTGGACCTGACAAGTGATAGTTAACATGATTTGTGTTAGATAATTGTGTTAACAGTACATGTTGTAGGAGTCTTGATAGATCTTTATTGTGTTTTCAGAATGGAGCCCAAGGATAATAACTTGGAGAGTAGCTCCGAGGAGATGGCAAGCGATGAGTCTCCTTCCGTGCCTCGAGGTTTGACAAGGCAGCTCCTGCGGGAGATTGGGCAGAGTGTTAGGAGATGTGAACATTCTCCTACGTCTGCAGGGTGCACCATTGAGAGGTCCACACGCATGCATCCTCTGACGTTCTCTAGGGGACATAACCCAATTATAGCAGAGGACTGGGTCGAGAAGATTAAGAGGATCTTGGAGGTCCTACACTACACAGATAGGCAGAGTGTTCTTTATGCTACCTTCCAGTTATCTAGGGAGGCAGAGCGATGGTGGACTACCGTGAGTTTGTTGGAGAAGTAGAGAGTCGGCGTCTCTGATATGTCTTGGAACCGTTTCAAGGAGGTGTTCTTCGAAAGATACTTCCAGACCTCCACTCGCGATGTGCAAGCGGATGAGTTTTATGCTCTTTCGTAGGGAGATATGACAGTGCAGGGGTACGCTGCTCGATATATAGAGTTATCTCGCTTCGCTCCATGTTTAATCTCAAGCGAGTACGAGAAGACTTAGAGATTTGAGAAGGGTTTGAGGAAGGATATCCACAGGTTAGTGGGTATGCTTTAGATCCACGAGTTCTTGGTTTTGGTGGATAAGGCCACAGTGATCGAGACCGGCATCCGAGAGGATGAGGTGGATCAGGAGTCAAAGAAGAGGACAGTACCTTCTGATTCTCAGTCGGGATCTTGTCAGGGATCGTGGAAGAAGAGGAACAAGGGCCCGGGTTACCGTCAGAATACCGAGAGCCAAGGTACGCAGGCGAGTCAAATGCAGGATCGTTGTACCACGTGCCTTAGATGGCACGAGGGCGAGTGCTGGTCATTTTGGGGTAATTACTACAACTGTGCCCAGTCAGGCCACATGGCTCGCGATTGTCGTGTACCGAAGCGAGATAGGCTTGCATTTAGTGTGAACTAGGGTAGCAATCTGATATCTCGGAGAACTATCCCAGCGAATACAGCTCAGACCAAAGTATACTCTCTTACTCCAGCGGATGTTGAACATACAGGGAGCGTAGTAACAGGTACCTTATTATTACTTTCAAATAAAGCTTCTGTTTTGTTTGATTCTGGTGCGACCCATTCTTTTGTATCTGTGAGTTTTGTTAAACTGTGTGGCGTTGAGACCCAAGTCATGAACGAGGTATTATTTGTTGCTACACCATCTGGGAGTATATCATTCTATAGGAGGATGTTAGCAAACTGCCAGTGTTAATTCAGGGAAGGCTGCTACCGGTGAATTTTATGGTATACGATATGTAGGGGTTCGATGTCATTCTGGGGATGGATTGGTTGTTTTCCTGTTATGCTGTAATCGACTGTCGTAGGAAGGTAGTAGTTTTCAGACCTCCTAGGAGCAGGAGTATGAATTTGTGGGATCGTGTGTGCATTCGACGCCACAGGTTCTATCGGCATTGCAGGCGAGGAGGTTACTCTTGGACGGGTGTCAAGGGTACCTAGCTTGTGTGAAGGAACCGCTGCGGGATGAGTTAAGACTTGAGGATATTCGAGTAGTCAGTGAGTTCCTGGATGTGTTTCTAGAAGATTTACTGGATTTGCCTCTGGATCGTGAGGTGGAGTTTGCGATAGAGTTGTTGCGTAACAAGACACCGATCTCTAAAGCTCCATACCGGATGGCTCCAGCAGAACTTCAGGAATTGAAGGAGCAGTTGCAGGAATTGCTGGACAGGGGCTTTATTTGACCGAGTGTTTCGCCCTAGGGAGCTCCAGTGCTGTTTGTGAAGAAGAAGGAAGGGTCGATGTGTATGTGCATTGATTACCGTGAGATCAACAAAGTGACTGTGAAGAACTGTTACCCGTTCCCTCACCTTGATGATCTCTTTGATCAGCTTTAGGGAACATGGGTCTTTTCGAAGATCGACCTATGGTCAGGGTATCATCAGGTGAGGGTTCGATCTGAGGATATTGTAAAGACTACTTTCCGAACCAGATATGACCACTATAAGTTCTTGGTTATACCATTTGGGTTGACCAATGCTCTAGCAGTCTTCATGGATCTGATGAATAGGGTTTTCCATGAGTACCTAGACAGATTTGTAGGGGTGTTTATCGATGATATTATGGTATACTCGAGGAGTTCGGAAGAGCATGAAAGCCATCTAAGGTTAGTATTACAGATTCTACGAGAGAAGAAGTTGTATGCTAAGCTGAAGAAGCATGAAGTTTGGTTGAATCAAATTGCATTCTTAGGTCATGTGGTATCTGGAGATTGTATCTCAGTTGATCCTAGCAAGATCGAAGTGATGGTTGGCTGGGTGAGGCCGAAGAATGTGTAGGAGGTTTGGAGTTTTTTGGGACTGGCGGGTTATTATCATCTGTTCGTGGAAGGTTTCTCTAAACTGTCTGGGCCTTTGACTCAATTAACCAGAAAGGGATTGAAGTTTGAGTAAACCAGTGATTGCGAGCAGTGTTTTCAGGAGTTGAAACACTGGCTGGTTACTGCTCCGATTTTGACCATTCCTTCGGGGAATGATAGTATTGTGATTTATAACGACACGTCTCTGAAAGGTCTGGGGTGTGTGCTTATGCAGCAGGGTAAAGTAGTAGTGTATGCTTCTCGAAAACTAAAAGATTATGAGAAGAATTACCCTACGCATGATTTGGAGTTGGCTGCTGTTGTATGTGCACTGAAGATTTGGAGACACTATTTGTATGGAGTGCAATGCAAGATTTTCACTGATCACAAAAGCATCAGATACTTTTTTCACGCAGAAGGAGTTGAATATGCGGCAGAGACGGTGGGTTGAGTTGATTAAGGACTACGATTGCACCATTTGTTATCACTTGGGGAAAACTAATGTGGTGGCTAATGCGTTGAGTTGGAAGTCAGAGCATGCGACAATATCTGCAGTTGTAGCTCAGCATCATATCAGACGGGATCTGGAAAGCCTTGGTATGGAGTTGGTGTGGGTTGATCATCAGGCTTGTATTTCTAGTTTGGTGGTCCAGCCGACTTTGTTTGAACGTATTAAAGTTGCGCAAGCTAGTGATGCAGAGTTGGTTGAAACTGTGGACAAAGTGCAGCAGGGTTTGGCTACGGAGTTCAACATCTCAGAGGAAGGTGTGTTGAGATTTGGAACCAAACTATGTGTTCTGAATGATGACAAGATTAGAAGGACAATTCTGGAGGAAGCACATTGTTCTGTATTTACGGTACATCCTAGTAGCATGAAGATGTATTGTGACTTGCACGAGACCTTCTGGTGGTCTGGTATAAAGAGGCAGTTTGTTCAGTTCATGGAGCAGTATCTGGCGTGTCAGCAGGCGAAAGCTGAACATCAGAGGTCAGTAAGGTTGTTGTAGACTTTGCCTATTCCGGTATGGAAATGGGAGCACATTTCCATGGACTTCATTACTGGATTTCTGCCAGCTCTTCATGGGCAGAATGCCGTTTGGGTGATTGTGGATAGATTGACAAAATCTACACATTTCATACCGATGAACGTTAGTTACCTTTGGAGTAAGCTAGCAGACATGTATATGCATGAGATAGTTAGAATGCACGGGGTACCAGTGTCCATTGTATCATATCAAGACCTAAGGTTTACTTCTTGATTCTAGACGAGCTTACAGGAAGCATTGGGGATGAAACTTACTTTTAGTACAGCGTTCCACCCCCAGACTTATAGACAATCAAAGAGGACAATACAGATCTTGGAGAATATGTTGCGGGCTTGTGCGTTAGACTTCAGTGGTAGCTGGTTACAGTTTATGCCACTGGTGGAGTTCGCCTATAACAATAGCTTCCAAGCTAGTATCGAGATGACATCGTTCGAGGCTTTGTATGGTCGGAGGTGTCGATCTCCTCTGATGAGATTGGTGAACGTTAGGTGTTAGGACCTGAACTTGTTCAGCAGGTGTCTGAGAAGGTAGGTTTGATCCGGGATAGGATTAAATCGACTCAAAGTCGGCAGAAGAGTTATGCGGATGTTCACCGTCGTGAGTTGGAGTTTGAGGTGGGGGGTAAGGTATTTCTGCGAATCGCTCCGATGAAAGGAGTGATGAGATTTGGAAAGAAGGGAAAGTTGTGCCCGAGATACATTGAACCATTCGAGGTTCTTGAGCGAGTGGGTCCGCTAGCATACAAGATTGCACTACTCCCAGCACTCTCGAGGGTCCACGATGTGTTTCACGTATCCATGTTGAGGAGGTACGTGTTGGATCCTTCACATGTTATTACTATGAGGATGTGGAAATTGGGGATACTTTAGCGTATGAGGAGATACCTATTCAGGTTCTATACCATAAAGTTCAGAAGTTACGTATCAAGGACATATCTTTGGTGAAGGTATTGTGGCAAAATCACGAGGTTGAGAAAGCTTCTTGGGAATTGGAAGCAGATATGCCAGAAGTATCCACAGTTGTTATGAGTTATGTACATTACCCTACTTTATATTGGAATAGGTGGTTAGTCTTGAGGAATGTGTGTATTTGTGAACTTATGAGACTATTTATGTTTGTAACTACGATATTCCTCTGCCATAAGTAAGGGTATGTATATATTGTGATGGGGTTGCGTTGTAGTAGTCGCCAGTTTCGTTCTAAAGTTGTGTGTTTGTGTTTGAGTTTATAAATCAGAGATCAAATTTCGAGGACGAAATTTTTGTAAGGAGGGGAGGTTGTAAGAACCCAAACCGTAATATATGAATTTAAATAATTAAGAGAAGGGTAAAATTGGAATTTAAGCAGGCTTTGTCGATGAAGCCAGAGTTCGTCGATCAAGGCTTAGTAGTTCTCGGGGACGAATTTCAGGTGCTCATTGATGAGGAGAAGCCGAGAGGTTTTGGGAAACCGGGAATCTCAGGATCATTGACGAGGTCACCGCTTCGTCGACGAGGTGTCTACATGGAATCGTCGATGAGGACAGCTGAATCAAAGGTGCTGTAAATATCAATTTCCATTACTTCTCAGCTAAGAAATCTCATTTTCTTTCTCTATCTCTCTAGAAACTCATCATGCACTTTCTCTCTCTAGATTTCTTCGTCGTACGTCGCTGGAATCGTTGATTCGAAGTTACCACGAGGATCGTGGAAGGATTCTCTACAAGTTCTACGGATCGGATTTTCGGTTCGGGCATTTTTGAGTTTTGGCTCAAAATCGAGGTAAGGCTCAATTTTCATTTCCGTTCTAGTAGTTTGGTAGAGAACAGAGTCGTGAGTATTTTCTGTACTGTGTTTTATAGGTTTTGGAACTCGGTTCATTGTTTAGGGGCCTTGGAGTTCGGGATTTGCCATTTGAGGGAAAGGTAATGGGATTTAGTTTATGTCGGTTATTTTTGAAATCAGACTCGGTGGAACTGTGGTCCACGGTCTTGTGTGCATTTTGTTTACTCATTTAGGGGGATCTAACGAATAAAACTATGGGTTTTTCATGATTACAGTTTTGGGAAAAAAGGGGTATTGGGTTGCATCCATGGTTTTGTTGGAAAAACCGTATGTATATGATGATTTATACTGTGTAAAAGGGATGGTCATGCCTTGATTTTATTTAAACTGTATATGTTTTGGAAACCATGATTTTAGATAACCAAATGAGTGTGGTATGTTTGGTTATATGAGCATACATAGTTATGTTTTGTGGAATGCAATTGGAACTGGAATCTGAGTTGTTCCAGGTACTGAGAGTGTCCGGCTCTATATCCGTGGGCGTATGAAATTGCTAGGCCATGTTTGGCAAGAGTGTCTAGATCTATATCCGAGGGCGTGAGCCTTACTGGCTAATCACCGAAGGGTGTGGATCCACCAGTTTGCGCTGGTACAATGCCATGGGGGCCCGGGGCTACACCATGTGTCGGTGGCGCCGCATATCGTGGGTCAGCTACGGGCTAACGCCGGGTATCGCGGGCCGGCTTCAGGCCAAAGGGTGTGACGACACCAGGTTGATTGATCATGTGTGTGTGTGCATGTATGCACTGCTGTGAAATTAGTACTGAAACTGCATTTAACTGTGTATGTGTTGTGTACCATGATAACACTCGAATGCCACACACCGATATAACCTGTATTCTTCCTTACTGAGAGGTGTCTCACCCCTGCTATATGTACATGTTTTCAGGTCCTTTGGGTAACTGGAGCTAGCTTCTTGGTGTAGGGGCATAGTAGTTAGTATACCGCGGAATAGCGCTTGAGTAAGTGCTAGGACTTGTGTTCTCGGGTTATCATTTTGGGGTATGGTTGATAAACGGGTTTATGTGTTGTGTTATGGAGCTTGGACTCTTGCTGTATAGACTCTGGTATGGTACTATTTGTATATATGTATATACATAGAAAAACCTTTTTTCGCTGCATATGTGATTTGTATGTGGATGTGTATTGGGTGCCTGGGAACCCCACAGAGTCGGACCCTCATTCATTGTATTGTATCTTTGGATGATTTGTTGGATACAGGGACAGGTTAGGTTATTTTTTCACCCCTGGGTCCCATTTCTAGGTTCAGGGCGTGACACTACTGCTTCTCAATCCACTTTACCTATAGATTTTGAAAATCATAGCTCTTCCATTGAACATAATTCTTCTAACCTTGATTCAGAAAATTCTAGTTCTTAAGCAAATATTCCTATTAACCTTGATCCTACAGATACTCCATCTTTTCCTTCTATTCTTCTTGTTCCTTCTTTAAGAAGGTCTCTTAGATCTCATCATCCTCCTTCTTACTTGTCAGAATATTCTTGTAAACTTGTCAGTAACAAACCTGCTCTTGGTTTACCATATGACATTTCTACTGGTATAAGCTATTCTTGCCTTGGCCCCTCCTTTCATTCCTTTGTAATGGCTGTTAATTCTACACCCTCAGAACCTGCTTCTTTTCATCAAGTAGTTCAATTTTTTGAGTGGAGAGAAGCCATGGACAAAGAGATTGCTGCTTTGGAACTTAATAGCACATGGACTCTTACTACATTACCTCTAGGTAAATCTCCCATTGGTTGCAAATGGGTGTACATAATTAAATATCATCCTGATGGTTCCATTGAAAGGTATAAGGCTCCTTTGGTTGCCAAAGGTTTCACTCAACAACTTGGCTTAGATTACTTAGACACCTTTTCTCCTGTTGCCAAGTCTATTTTAGTACGGATAGTGCTTGCATTAGCTGCTGTGAAAGGGTGGTATTTACATCAACTGGATGTAATAACGCTTTTCTTCATGGGGAGTTAATTGAGGATGTATACATGTCTTTTCCACCAGGCTTTCACAGCAAGGTAGAGCATCTTGTGTGCAAATTAAATAAAAGTCTTTATGGATGATGGGGATCAACATGCCTTATGTATCCCTTTTACTGATATGATGACACATAGACGACCTCCCGATGTCCACCCCTTTGCTAACATGGTGACATGTGGACGACCTCCAGATGTTTACTATTGTTTATATCTATTTTGCAGAAACACATGAGATTAATTGAAGATCTTCTACTTCTTTGATAGAAGACTTTTTTTATGTGAAGACTTTTCTATTGTGTTAATTTATATTTTTCGTGGATATGTTATTTCAAGATTATTAGGTGCTTGAAGACCATACTTGAAGACCCAAGTGAAGTATTGAAGCAAAGTCCAACTTAAAACCCATGTGGGCCCCACATGGCTCCAATGGGTCCCACATGGTTTTGGTCTTCCTTTTGGAATATGTTAAATTTCAAATTTGAATTGTAATAATGCAAGACAACTAAGTTTGACTTGTGTGCTTATAAATTGGAGTTCCTTATTTTTTAGTAAGTATTAATTGTGTTTGGTTAATAGTTGTTGAAAGTTGTTGAGAGTTGTTGAGTATTTAGTGCTTTGTCTCCCAGGCTATGCCTATAAATAGCCTTCTTATTTTAAGAACAAGATACATGAAGTTGAAGTTGAATATTGAAGAAGCATCTCTTTGCTTGAGCTTAAAGTTTGTTCCTCTCCTTGTGAGGGAGTAGTGTGAGGCTACGACGTTCTCTCCGGAGATCAAGTGGTGAGATACCACTAAATTATCCAATGACTCCATCAACCCCTCCTCCATCTAATACTCTCATGACCCCCATCAACACCACACGGCCAGCATCTTTATACACCCACACGACGATCATCATCTACACTTCATTGTTGCGTTCATCTTGTGATTCAAATCTTGTACGAAGGACCTATGGTGTGATCTAACTACGTGTGGAACAACGTCAAGTCATCCAAACCAATCTCTTGGTAACTTCACGACTTATGTTTGAATCCTTTGCTATATTTAGTGAACCCTTGCTAGTAGATTAAAATCACATCTTTGAATAACCCATTTGATCCATAGATTGCAATATTGGTACTTGCTAGTTAAAATCAATTGTGTGAATATTAGTTTGCTAACATAGAACTTTTATTCTTGAATATTTGTAATAACAACTTTTCAGCATATAACTTGATTCCTTTGTGAAAGATCCAATTGGGACTTAATTGCTGGACAAGTCATACACTTTTTGAAAATCCTTGAACATGTGAAATAAAGTATGTTTTATTGTGTTTATGTTCGGATAATTAAATTCTTAAATTAAAGTGTTTAAGTGTATGTGCTTGTGTGAGGGTTGAATCGTAGGACATAGGTCGACCATTCCCGTCCTACATCAATGGACTCAAGCAGGCTTCAAGGCAATGGTTTGAAAAATTTTTACCACAATTTTGCAGATGGGATTTGTTCAATCAAAGTCTGATTATTCATTATTCACTCACACGTCTGGTTGTTCTTTCACAGTGCTACTGGTTTATGCAGATGATATTTTGATTACTGGTAACAATCCTACTTGTGTTGATAATTTGAAGCATGTTCTTGATGCTAAATTTGGTTTGAATAATTTGGGATCATTATGATATTTTCTAGGCCTTGAAGTGGCAAGAACTGATGAAGGGATAGTTTAAATAAGAGAAAATATGCACTAGAAATTCTGAATGATACAGGTTTTATTGGCAGCAAACCTGTTAAATTTCCTATGGAACAAAACTTGCAATTGTCCAAGTATGAAGGTAAACCACTTGCTAATCCTGCTCAATATAGAAGGTTAATTGACAAATTATTATACTTAACTTTAACTAGACCAGACATTACCTATGTTGTGCATAGGTTAAGCCAATTTGTATCTCAACCCAGGGAACCTCATCAGCTTGCAGCCAACAAAGTACTTTTAGTATATTAAAGGTTCACCACGCAAAGGAATTTTCTTCCCAAGTAATTCAGAGCTGCATATTAAGTCTTTTTGTGATGCAGATTAGGTTGGTTGCCTAGACACACGAAGATCTTTGACTGGTTATGCGGTTTACTTAGGTGATTCATTGATGTCTTGGAAATCAAAGAAACAAGAAGTGGTTTCAAGATCCTTTGATGAAGCTGAGTACAGAGCTATGGCAAGTGCAGCTTGTGAAATTACATGGGTATTACAATTGCTTAAGGATTTAAAATTTAAACATCCAAAGCCAGCCATGTTATCTTGTGATAATAAAGCAGTCTTATACATAGCTGCAAATATTGTATTTCATGAAAGAACAAAACATATTGAAGTGGATTGTCATTTAGTAAGAAACAAGATTGTGGAAGGTATAATAAAAACTCTTCATGTTGCAACAAATTCTCAGGTAGCTGATATTTTCACCAAGGCTTTAGGCTTCTCTTCTTTTTCAAGACTATCAGAAAGGCTGGGTTTGAAGGATATTTTTGCTCTAAGACAAAGTAAGTCAGTTTCTTTAATGCAAGTCACAAAGATTACAAGTTCTGACTTGAGGGGGAGTGTTAATCTCAGCAGCAGTGAAGTATCAGCAGCAGCAGAATAATAAACTGATTTTGTTATTTGTAATAGCAGCAGTTAAGTTGTTTGCTTAATTTAGTTATTATAATTATTTTAGATGATTAGTTATTAGTTTTTTTTTTTTTTTTTTTTTTGTAATTTGTTGTATATATACCTTTGTGAGCTCTCGAGCAATATTGTAATGACCCGAAGAATAATATGATTTTAATAATAAGAGGGAGAGAAATAGAAACAGAAACAGAAGGAAGCCGTAGACTTCGTCGACAACATTGCATTTTGGGGGATAACCATAATTTCAAGGAAATTGCCAGGACTTGTTGATGAATACAGGCCTTGTCGACAAGTGCACAAGAAAATTCGTCAACGAACACAGGGCTTCGTCAACGAGAAAATACCAAGAGAGGTTTTGGGGCAGCCTGAATTTCGTCGACGAATACAGGGTCTCATTGATGAATTTAATGAAGGGCTCGTCGATGAGGTGACGTGTCTCGTCAATGAAATCCCCAATTCTATAAATATGAAAATCCGGATTTTGACTTCCTAAAGAAGCTAAGTTTTTCCTCTCTCTCTCCCCTTCGGTTCTCCCTCTTTCTTTCGTCGATTTCGGGCCAGATCTTCATCGGATCAACAATCTGAAGTCACCACGACGCTCCTAAGGAAGTTCTCTCCAAATTTGCTGGAGCGGATCGTTGGTGAAAGTTAGGTGGAAACCATCCTAAATCCAAGGTAAGGCTTTTTACTCAATATTTGAATTTGTGATAGTTGAGAAAAGTGTTATACGCTTAGAAATATTGAACTTCAATACTGGGAGTTTTCATTTCTAGGGGTGTTGAATTGGGAACGTTGGAAATTATTCCTAAGTTAAGGTAAGACTTTTAAGCCGAATTTGACTTAACGATAGTTATAAGAAGTGTTAGGCACGTAGAAATATTGAAGTTTAATATTGGGGGTTTGCATTTTCAGGGTGTCGAGTTGGGAACCCTGCGGGCGCAGGGTAGAATTTTCTTAGGGGCTTTTCAAGAAGCAGGTAAGGGGATAAACTAAGCTAGTCCTTTTGAGAAAATGTATGTATATATGTATAGCATCTGATTTTTGAAAAATAAATATGTTTATATGAATCGATGATTTATGTTTTTGGGAAAATACTGTTGAAATAACGATATGTTGAATATGCGGAAAATCAGTTCAGTGTGGCATGAGTATAAATGTTGTGAAATATTGTTTTTGGGATGAGATTATGATATGGGTTTTATAATAGAAAAATCGCGGTATGGACCGAGATTTTATATATGTGGTTGTCGGCGTACGGGCCATGCTATGTTGTGATTTGCCAGCGTACGGGCTGTGCTATGATGTGGTTTGCTGGCGTACGGGCCATACTATATTGTGATTTTCCGGCATATGGGCCATGCTATGTTGTGATTTGCCAGCATACGGGTTGTGTTATGATGTGATTGTAGGCGTACGGGTCGTGCTATGATAAAATGTGTAATACCGGCGTACGGGCCGATGATTTTCATGATATATGTATATACGCAAAATGATATGAATAATCTGTTAATTAACAATATGAGATATCCATGTATCACAGTTTTAACATATGTTATATAGTATCAAAACATGGTTGGCTTGGTCTAGGCTAGCACTTGCATGGTACGGTTGCTATGTGTCCATGGTTTTTGTGATCATGATATTTGTGTTAACGCCATTGTACGGAGTGGTGTGAGATTGGATGATCGATGTGGTTATTAAAAAAAGTGTGCTGTTATCGCCCCTGGTGTACAGACCAGGTCTGGCAGACCCATCGGACCTACAGACTACTGTTTGACTTGGCAATGGTCAGCCAACCATTGTCAGGTCCCGCCTTTGGGCCACACAACCCAGTCATGTGGGGGTAATACATGACAACAGTCAACTAACTTACCAGGAATGTTTTTATGTTATTATTATGATATGAGATGAGATATGTTTATGAAATGCAGTATGTTCTGCCATATTTTGATATACATATGTTTTTCCATATTTGATAAACAATATTGAATATGTTATATATGATATATGTAGAACACAGAATACTCATGTTGCCACACACTGGTATTAGTTTATTTCCCTTACTGAGAGGTGTCTCACCCCTAAATCTTATAAACTTTTCAAGAGCCTCAGATAGGAGAGCGGGAAAAGCCCTGCTGAGCTAGTGTTGTGTATTTGCCCTTTTTGAAGGGTAAGTTTTGTAGGGACAATTAGATTTTTGAGGAAATGTCCCTAGGTCTTATTTTTGAGATGTATATATGGAAATACGGTGAATGTAGTAGCTTTGGTATTTGTGGTAAAATGATGGATGTTTTGTATTTACAATATTGTGAATATATATATTTCCTGCTGCTTAGGGTTCCGATTGTGTTATGATGTATCCCTGGTACCCACGGGTCCAGGTGGATGGTGACCTGCTGAGCTGGAATGTATGACGTTGATATTATTATTATTATAAAAAAAATGTGAAAAATGAGTAGGTCGTCACAAATATACTACAGTACAACAATGAAGAATGCTTTCATAAATTTTACACTCAACAAGCTCTCGGGCGAAGAGTATGCCCCGTCCCAGTTGTAACATATTCTATTAGCATAAATAATTCTAATATCATAATACATTATTCTTTTTGTCATTATTCAACCATTCACATGTGTTCATGTTTATAGCTTTAACATTGCATTACATTTCACTTTAAGTGACTCTTTCCCATTTACATCGTTCACATTTCACATTTCATTCCATTGTCATTTCATTCCATTTTCGTTTCATTCATTCGTACTACAATTGCTCTTTAGTCGTCATCAGTTAGTCCACATAGAAATGCGTTAGAATCTGCTAACATAACTCCTTTTAGCTGTCATCAGTTAGTCTACATAAAAATGCGCTAGAATCTGCTAACACGACTTTCAGCTGTCATACATTTACATAGTTGCATTAACATATACAAGCAGCATGGTTCATGTCATATTTCATTCTTAATGCTTTACTTACTTAACTTATATCTCATACATTTAACATATATTTGTACAGAACTTATATTTACTCATGTCGCACGATTTAGCAATAAAATTCATACATATTCCTTGTAAAATAAGTCAACCCACATTTAACATTTAAATACTAAAAATATAATTTTCGTTTCTTACATAATTTCCCAGAAAATACCTTTCACTTTCATCAGTTCATTTTCACATATACATAACTAAATAAGTGGTCTTAGGTTTAGAAAACATAATTTACCTGGTTGGTATTTTAAAATCCATACAAAAACATATACATAAGTATAACATAATTCATTATCTTTTATTTCATAAACCTGATTTAATATATAATTTCCCCTTATCTGATTTCTTGAACTACGCCAACAGGGACCTCGAAAAATGCCTGTGGCACTCACCCGAACTGTGAATCAAAAATCATAACTCTATTAAATTAATCCTAAATAAAATACTATTTTAATATTTCCTAGGGTCATAAATTCTAAATAAATAGTTATACTATCAAATATAACCAATTTACTTAATTCCCAAAATCCCACTCTCGCTTTGGAGTGGGGCCTAAAAAATCCATATTGAAAATTTATTTTAACTAAAATGACGACGATCGTGATTAAGATCTCGTGGTGGTGCTCGATCATCGATTTGACTAAAAATTTAAGGAAAAATTGAGTAAATAGGGAAAAGTTATCTTACCCTAGGAATGATACCTACGCTGCTTCCACGACAAATCAGTTTCAGTAAAACTTGACTCACTCGAAAAATGAGCAGCTCGAAAGCTATCCCAAGTATAGGAGTTACGTCGTGTAATATTAAGCTCAAGGGTTAGATCGTCTTCTCAGGGAATGCGTTTTAATCTCAGATTTTACGTTCTTCCAATCGAAATTAAAAAGGTAATGAACTCAGTTCAGATTCGGGGATTTTCAAGATTGTGGAGACTTAAATGAAAATACAAATTAAAGTCCTAAAACTAGCACGCACGGAATTAAATAACAGTAAAGGAAACCCTAAGCTACTCAAGGAAATACCTAAACACGCATTATTAAAGATGACAACTACAAATAAGGAATTAAAATACGTAGGAATGGAAACTCAATCAGATTCAAACGCAGACTAAAAACTGAACTTTTAACATTAATCAAGAACGCGAACTAAAATTAAATTATCAATCAACTTAAATGATAACGGGACACAATAAAAACACGAACTTTGTATGTTATTTTTTTTATTTTTTTATTTTATACTAGAACTGAACCAAACTTCACTAGATTAATTAAATAAACTAAAGCATTAATCAAATCTATCACTAAATAAATAAACAAGTTGCAGCAGTTTAAAATTACATCATTCCAAAAACTTCAATAAAAAAAATAACAATAGTCACTTGAATGATACTAAATAAGCATTTAAATATAGATCACTTAACCTTCAAAAAAACAAAAACATAATACCCAAATAAAATAAAGTAAAAGAAAAGAATAGAGAAGGAGAGAAAGAGAGAAAAACAGAGCACGTCCGCTGGTCGATTGTGGAGGCTCACGGGGCTGCTGTGTCCGGAGATAAAGCTGCTGATGTGCTGTCCTTTTGCCGTAGGAATTGTGTAGAGATGGAGGGGCTACTGTGTTGCTGGCTGGTCGTGGAGAGGCTGCTGGTGTTGCTATGGCAGAGGGCTGTGTGATCTGCTGGAGTCTCGACTGGTGTTGCAGAGGAGAAGATGAAGCTGCTAATGTGCTGTCCTTTGCTGTGTTCTAGCTGCCGGCGGGCATGGCTAGCAGAGGCTGCTTGAGGTTATGCTGCGGTGGAGATTAGTATGTGCAGCTGGAGCGGGGCTTGCAGCAGAGGAGATTGCAGAGGGAGTTTAGGGAGAATAGAGAGAGAGAGGAAGAGAGTGAGAGAGAGAGGAAGAGAGTGGGGGAGAGTTTAGGGAGAGAATTAAAATAAAAACAGAGGGAAAGAGAAGAGAGCAAGATGAAAAAAAAAACCAATTAAAGAAGAAGAAGAAGAAGAAGAAGAGGAGGAGAGGAGAGCCCTCGGGGCTGCCTGCAGAACAGGGGAAAGAAAAGAAAGAAATTTAAAGGAGGAAAGAAACTGCCCTAGGACCCGGATCCAACGAATTTGACCCGGCAACTTGACCCGAATTATTGTATTTTTTTGTTCTCTGTTCATTGCAAATTCTGCTCTTCTAGAGCCCGTATCTTACAAAATTCAAAACACAAAAGTTGTAGATAATCCTTTACTCTTTCTCTAGAAATTTGAATCGTCTCGATCAGAGCTCGGACGGAAAAGTTATGCATGAAATACGAACAGGTGTCGGTTTTGATTCCCGGGAATTTTGCTGCGACAAAAAATTACCAAAATCTCATAAATAGTGCAATAAAGTTCAAGAATGATGATTTTGGCACTTTATTAAAATATTGGACAATTTTGGACATTTAATTAAAAATATAAATCGTAAAGCTCGGGTAACAATGCCCAATTACGCAGTTTTGACGCGTAATAAAAAATGTCACTATCGGAGTTAGGAATCCAACGGTACCGTTCGTTTTACGATCGATTGAATATTCGCTAAAAAATGAAGAAAGAGAGAGACGGAGACGAAAGAGTGAAATGAGAAATTGAAAGAGAAAAGTAACATCAAATAAAATGCAGGCGACTGAAGGAAATGGAAATGGATTTCAAATTGAAATCTAATCTATCCTATTACATTTAATATATATTATTTTATATATATATATACTTTAACTTATATTATATAATAACCTTATGTATATATTTATATATTTTTATTTTAAAATTTTTTATTTTCCACACTATTCATTTTATTTGTTTAATTAATTAATTAATTAATTTAATAATAATTAATTAATTAATTAATAATAATAATTTTTTTCAGGTCTTTACAATCGTGCTGATAACGTGTTATAAAATAATACAAAAATAAATAAACGTGGATAATCAGAAAGTAATGAAGACAAGTAAAATAAAAAATAAAAATAAATAAAAGTGAGAACAGATTTACGTGATTCGGTTTATAATTATTCCACGGGCGGATGAGATCTGAAATCCATTATTTTAAGAGAAATTACAAAATATACCTGACTTTTGTACAAATAGCTCACATTCTTACATTACAAAATATTTTACTTTCTTTTTTCTCTCCTGCTCATTTCTTCTCTATTTTCTACATGCGCAATATTCTACACTCTGTATTTTACACTTTGCACTCTTCGTTTTTCCTCTTCTCAATCAGGTGATTTCTCTTTATATAGTCGTGGGAAGACTAAATAATATATTCTTTTATAATTAAAAGGGCAAGTGAGTTTGTCTAATAATAATAATGAATTCACATGCATGAGAAATATGAGGGAGATGAGGCAGGTATGTTGAAGACATGGATGGTGACATTCACCCTTTATTTCACAATGCTTAACTTATTTTTAAAGTTTTAAAGCTTATATTTAAAAATAAAAAATAAAAAAAATTATTAAAATGTGTAAAATAAATTTTTTTTATGTTAAAATTCTAAAATAATTGTAAAAAATAATTTATTTTTTATTTTTAAAATTTTTTTAATAAAATAACATTTAGAATTTTAAATTTTAAATCTTGATTTTGAATTTGTGTAGATATAAATTAAATTATAAAATATAAGTCACAAATATCTAAATTTCATGCTTAAAGTAACAATTGAGAATTTAGAGAATTACTTTAAAAAAATATTTAAAATTTTTTATATAAATTTTAAAAATAAAAAATAGAGATGACCTTCTATAATTTTTTAAAAAATTAAAAATAAAAATATAAAATTATTTTTACAACCAAGTAATGTTAAAATTATTTATTGCTACTCATTTATTTCATATAGATATTATAAAGACAAAAAAAAAATAACTAACTTTAAAGAATTTGTTAAAAAAAATTAAAATAAAAGAATTATTTTCTAAAATTAATGATTTCGGGCCTCCAGAAAATCAATTTTAGAAAATTTTTAAAAAGTTGATTAAAAGGTCAACAGGCTAATCTACCCAAAAGACTTCAAAAAAAAAAAAAAAAAACAAAAACAAAAAACCAAGAACAAGATAAACCGTTTTTTAAAACAGATAATTTTCGTAACCAAACGCCCCCACTCCCCCCCCCCCAAAAAAAAAAGGAGGTATCTTGATCCGCAAAATAAGATCATTTCCACGTGGCTTTGTTCTACTGGTTTGTGTACATTCTTTCCTTGTACAAGAGCACCAGATAATCTATCGAGCGTTAGTGGCCACGTTAACGTCCGTCCGTGTACGCGTATACCATTCTCCTTTCTTCCTTTTTCCCTGGAGATCGATCCTCTGAGCTAAGTAGAGCAGCTATGGTGTCTAAATCAACAGACTCTGCATCTAAGCTCAAAGTTTGTCCCTCTCCCTCTCTCTCTCTCTCTGGAGATTTTGTGATTTCTAATTCGATAAGACTCTTGTTGAATTTGTAATCTGCGAGACCTACGGCTGATTCTGCAATTTAATCGATTTTGATTTTTCAATCATCGATTATTTTCATCAGATTTGGTATTATATCACAATTTGATGGTAATAGTCTTTTTACTCTTGAGTTAGCTGGATATGATCATCGACTTGCTATCGAGGACTTGAAATTCGTGAGTTGTAGTTTATTAGAATTGTGCAGAAGGAAAAAACAAAATACGCACTTAGCTGGACTGATTAGTTTGAGTTTATTTTTTGCGTTTCTTTAATTTAAAGCGGAGTAAAACATGAGTTATCGAATTTCATCTTCCTTTCTCGTCGTTTATCAGCGACTGAACGGAGCATTAGGACAAGAGTTATTATGTTGTTTGGTTATGTATTATTTGTGATTAAAAAGACATATTTTTCTCTAATTCTCCCGATGGTTTTGAGATATGTGCATCTTTGCGTTTTCAAATGGTAGTTTTATTTTTATTTTTTTTTCAAAATTGCAGTGAACATGGGAACTGTTTGGTATTATTTTTGTTTTCTGTTATTAGTTTTTGTTATGATCGCATTATAGTGAAGAAACAAGTGGTGACGATTGTGATTTAACAATGCATTGGTCTATGTTGATAGTTTTTGTTCCTATCTTTGGTTTTGTTTGCAGTTGTTGCAACAAACGGCTGAAAACTAGATTTTTTGGTTTTTATTTGTTGTTTTTGCAGCATTTATTTGATATCCGTAATTCATTTTTGTGGATTAAATCATTGGGAACATAATTTTAATTGAAAAAAAGTAAATTAAAATCCTTAAAATTTCTGAAAATTTGAAAAAACACCCCCCCCCCTGAAAATTTGAAAAAACACCCCCCCCCCCCCCCCCGGGTTTCTTTTTCACCATTTCAGCCTTCATATACTATAGGATTGTGCTTGAGTACCAGTGAGTGAAATTAAAAGTATAATTATTAATTAAAGTAATTTTAAAATAATTCCTTTTTATATGATAGGATTCTTTTGCATTATTCGTTATTTTAATCACATTTTAAAATTGATCTGAACTTTAAATTTATTTCTAATGTTTGATATACTAACATTTGTATCAATAAATTGTGTATTACTTGAAGATGAAATTTTTTTAAATATTTAAGGATGATATGATTATTCATTGTTATTTGAAGCAAGGTCAAAAAGTCAAAAAATAAGCGTGCCTTCTATCAAGTTTTTAATTTGCTTCAATTTTGGGATATAACAAAACAAATTGTCCATCTTCAGTTTTTAGTTTCTTAGCTCTGATCTTAACTTTTCTTTTCTAGTTTTCATTTTCATAATTTTTTACCAAACGATCCCTCGGTGTTGTATTCAATGATGATTCCTCTTATATTTTAACAGAAATCACAGGGAGAACATCCATCAGATGCTTGGGGGGACCTAACATATAAGATATATGAGCTGAAAAAGCAGATTCAAGATGACAGAGTTATTTCAATTAAAGTAAGTCTGTTGCTGGTTATTTGGGTTCCTTAGCCTTTATGCGTAGGAGCCTTTTGGCTTGCTGAAAAATGAGGATCAATACTACCTTCTCTATTGTGTGTTTGTGTTTTCATTGCACAATTGTCTTTATTGGTACAATGCATTTGGAAAGGTTTGTCTTTGCATTTTAGTGACATAAATTGATGTCTACACTAAGTTCTATGTGAAACCATCACACCTGTATTTGAGTTTTAAAAATAGCTTATTAACAAGAGTTTTATGAGCCCAACCAAACGACATTGCTAGATAATAAGAATACAGTCAGCGTCATACATTGAACACAAAAGTCTGTCTTTGTAATTTAATTTTCTAGATTTCAGGCCAGCAGAACTCGAAGTTAATTTCAGATCCATCATCCGTCACTGTAAAGCTACCAAATGATAGGCTTAAAATTGTACAATTAATTTTAGTTCTAATTCCCACAGCCACAGCTCCACTCAACTAAAAACTGCCTATTATTTGTTTGAAAAGTATGCCCTAATGTTTTTTTGATGGTTAAAAAGACAAATAAAGGGGGAAAATGGATCCATTTTGAAACCATAGATTACTTTTTTATTTCTGTATCTGCTGTTCACATAATATATATATATTTTTATTGATCTGACGGAGAAAAAGGTAATATAAATTCAACAAACAGTTTTTAAGCTGGGTAGTTCTTGTTCTAGCATTCTACACTGAAAGGCCTTGATTTTGATGTTGCTGCAATATCTTTTGAAGTAAAATATATCCTACGATACAGAAACAGAAGAAGCATTTTTTTTCCTCAAGCCTTGACACCTTGTACATTGTTATATGCAAGCAGTAATTAATGCAGATCATCTCTTGCACAGGCAAAGCTTGAAAAGAATGGGAAGATACTAGAACAGCATCTCTCTCAGCTTGTATCAGGGACATTAAGAAAGGAGGTTCTGTTTACGGAGCATAATGGACTAGGCAAAATGCTCTCTTTAAGAATTGAGAAGCCTCTCTGTATGTTTAGTGGATTTTCTCAGGGATATGGGGATAAAGATTATGTTAGTGGTCAAGATGTTGTATCCTCTGCAATTACAAAGCTTCCATATGTTGAGAAGATACCACCTTATACTACCTGGATTTTTTTGGACAGGTATGACAGTTTTAAACTCCTTTATACTCGTATTTTCTCTAAAGTGTACGCTGACATGTTGTATGGTTGGAAGGCCTTTTATTCCCTTATGAGAGAAAATTCTAAAAAAATTTGCGGACAAAAATGAACTAAGTGATTTTTAAATTTCAAATGATGTGTGTACATGTGTTTTGAATGGCAATTTGTTCCTGATACCATCTTCTGATGCATTATGCATCCCCATTGAATAAGATGAAATAAGATAACTAATATCTCAGGGCCAATTATGAAGGCTCTATTGGCATATTTTAAGAATATTATAGTATATATGAGTTCAAATGGATGAATACCCTGCCATTTTTCTTTTCCTAATTATTGTACAATTAAATATTTCAACTGAAAAATTGATTTCTAATAGGGTGTAACTAGAATCTGTTAGCACTTAAGTTTGTTGAATAGTTCTCCATGTGTAGGAACAGTCCTTTGTCCTTTCTACATCTCCTACTCAGGTATATTACTCTATTCTTTTGCTATATTACTAATTGTTTACTTTGGCAGTGTGATAGTGTGATGTTCGTCCTTTAAAATGTAATTTTTTTCTTTTAAGGAATATTATATATGAATTCTAATGTTGGAATTTGTCTTCCTTTTTTATTTTTTGGGATGAAGATTTTATCCTTGCTCTTGTTTTCTCAAATGTGCCTTACACAGCACAGAAATCAGAGAATGGCTGAAGATCAGTCAGTAGTTGGTAGGAGACGCATTTACTATGATCAGTATGGCAGTGAGGCACTGGTCTGTAGTGACAGTGAGGAAGAAATTACAGAAGCAGAGGAAGAGAAGCATGAATTTTCGGAAGGTGAAGATCGTATCATATGGTAAGTGTAAATTACGCATTATACTTGAAAAGGTTAACTTATGCAGATGAGAAATAACCTGACTTCTTTGAGTGTTGCCTCAGACTGGTTGGAAACATTATCCTAATTTTTAGTGATCCATTTGTTGTAGAAAAATATATGTTGTTGCAATGTTTGTATGTTACATGTTCAAGTTGAAATTTAGTTTTGTTCTTAGCTTCTGCATTATTTTAACTCTTCAAGATAGTTATTCTTTTGTAATATGATATACTGTCACAGCTTATGAACCTTCCATCATTCCATGCTGGGAGACTGCCATTGTAGATTGTACTAAGATGGCGCCTAGTCTGCTCCATAGACTTGAGAACAGATGTAACTGTGACAGAATGGTTACGGGGACTGAATTTACTTGAAATTTTTGATGATAGAAGAATTTACTCGAAAGTATACAAGAGAGGTTCCTGTTTTGTTTTAGTTTCATCTTTACCCCAGCAAGAAAAGCACTGAAGTGAAAATTGTTTAGAAATGAAAATCTTCTAATTTAGAGAAGAAATGATATTAAACAGAGAAAAATAACGATGCTAGCCTGTTGCCTCTTTTTTGATCTATCTTGCTTCTCCAGATTCCATTGTTGTACTAATTTTCTCTTTGTGGGGCTAATGACCTGATACCATGCTTTCATGGTTCTCTTTTTCCAGACTTCTAATCTGTACTTCATCTTCATTCTTGAACTGGTTATATGGACCATAACAGAAAAAGTACAGTACAATCATGATTATATAAGTTTGTCACTTGGCAAATCATGCATTAAATTTACCAATACATGTTCTCTTTGGAGGCAGGAGTTATTTGTTCTACTTTTGCTTGTTTTCAGATTTAAACCTTACGCAGTTATACATTTTACCCTTTTGAATATTGTAGGATGGCATTTCATGAGCATGGTTCAAATGAGGGAGTCGTGAACATTGTGAGTCAGTGTATTGGGGGAACCACTTCAGAAATCCAGGTAACCAAAATTAGCTTTGGAATCTGATATATTATGATTCAGTAGATGTCTGTATCCTTATTTTTTCTTTCTGCAACATCATCATTGCATTTTATAACTTCTTTTTACATTTTATTTTATCTTGTTCCTATTTTATTGTTGATTGATGTATGCATTTTTCATGTTTGTAGGAGCGGTACAGTATACTCAAAGACAAACTTCAGGAGAAACAGGACCAAATTCTAAATGCTTCTGGAGAACTTGCATCTGAAAAGAATGCATTTCTGGAAAAGAGCCTTAGTTCTGCTTTAGATTCTTTTGATAATCTTTTCTGCCGTCGTTGCTTGGTAGTTGATTCCTGACTCTGCTAGTTTACGTCATTTTTTATTATGATAACTTTGTTCTATTCCTGTGACAGTATTCGTGCTTGTTTTGTTGCATCTATTAAACAGGTGTTTGATTGCCGTCTGCATGGTTGTTCCCAAACTCTTATCAATCCTGTAATATGCAGTGCCGTGTTCTTTCATTTCACTTCAATCTGATGTTTTATTCTTCTGTCCATCTAATAAGGTGTTTTGTCTGGCAGAGTGAAAAGCAGTCTTATTGGGCTGAACTTGAAGAGAATGGGAAACCTTGTAGTGATCAGTGTTACCTTCGTGTATGATTTTCCTTTTAAATCTTGATATGTCAATAAACACAAATTTTGATGTACATTCTTCTCTCTTTTAATACAATTCTCTCTCTCTCACACACACACACACACACATATTTTGTGAGCTGTTCCAATTCTTTTACCATGTACTTCTTTCTGCATTTTTCATGGATCTACCTCAAGTATAGAATAACTGTGCAATCCAGTTTAACAAGTCTGCTTTATTGGGAAAATATAAGTGAGCCCTGAACTCGAATAGAAAAATACGAGGTTGTTGGTGGTAACATCATAGACTTAGGTTCAAGTTCCTATATGGACTTGAACATTGTCCTCACATTTCTTTTTTGTGCTTTCCTTTCCAACTGTCCCCAAATCCCCCCTTTTCCAAAAATAAAAATTAAAAAGGAGAAAAAAAAAACAGAGAAAAAAAGAAGATTACTCTCCCACATTTTTCCTCTAATCCTCTCTCTCTCTCTCTCTCTCTCTCTCAGATATACATGAAATGTCAAAAACCCGTACGTCTGCCTGTGTACATATTTGATCTAGTGTTGAGTTCATTCAATCCTCAGTGTTCTTACTCTTGTGTTCTTTTAAATGACTGAAGTGTGATTTTATGCAACTTCGTTATAAATTTAAGCAAATAAAATTCCAGGATGACTGAAAATTACAAAATTTTTTTAATTTGGAAAAATTCCCTTAATGCAGTGAAATGGACCTTATATATATATACACACTATAGAAATTAACTTCGGAATTTTTGGTCTCACTTTCAAACACTATTCATACTTTTATATATCAAGGAAGAAGAACTTTTTAGCTTAAGGAAGAAAAGAGTGTGTATGTATATATATAAATTATTTCTTCTTCCTTGATATATAAAAGTATGAATAGTGTTTGAAAGTAAGACCAAAAATTCCAAAGTTATCTTCAATAGGTATGAATAATACGTAGGCAATTAATTTTTTAAAAAGTACGTCTAAACATTTCTAAAAAGAAATATAAATATGATAAGTTCTTCTTCCTTTATATATTTCTTTTTCTATCTTAAAAAATTAACTTTCAATAGTATTTTTTGTGTGTGTGTGTGTGCATAAGTTTGTGCATTTGTTGACGTTTTATAGGAACCTGGTGTCATGGTCGTAAATTTCTGCATTGAAATTTCTGCTTTTTGCTACCCTCAATATCAAAATGGCAGTCAATTTTTTGTTTTTACAAAATTTCCATCAAAATATTCACAAGTCATTCAAACTTTATAGAAATCTAGAAATTTCAACAAAATTTGTTGAAATTTTAATATTGAAATTCAAATTTATGATCCAAAACCCAAATTTAAATTTCTCCCTTTCTTTATCTTTTTATATGTAGCGAAACTAATGATTATTACGAGAAGGATATGAATTATAGCTTTTAAACTTTTGAAATTATACAAAAAATCAAACTTAGATATTAGCTATAACATTTTATTTGACCATTTATTTCTAGAACTATGCGTATTTTTGTACTAAATTTTTAGCTGATTTATGATTTTCATTTGGGTTAATTGAATATGTTTACTATGATTATTATGTTATAGTTGCTGCACCTTATACACAGCATTATCATCCTTGATGTATTTTGTTTATTATATTTTAGTTCTAAAATAATGTATTATTATGTCTCTTTATTAGTTTCTAAAGCTTCATAAAACAATGTCATGCAATTTTACTAATTTCCATTTTTTTTAAAATCAAAATCAATATCGAACTTTCCATTGAAATTTCTGCACTTTTGAAGCTTCGAAATTTTGGTCAAAAGTGAAATTTAAGACCTTGCCTGGTACCAAGGTTCCAAAAGATGACTAATTATGAATATTTAATATTTTTATACTATTAGTGGCTGAAGCTGGAATAAGTTTTGACATTGCAAACTTTTGTTTGTATTTAAAATATTTTCCTGAAATTTATGCCAGGATTGCCCATCTTTGGAAGGGTTTAAACAGGCTGCCTTCTGGTTTAGTTAGTTTATCTGTTCTACTGGCAATCATGGTGTAACCTTGTTCTTCTGTTGTCCTCTTGTTTTCAGAATTCCAAAGGAAGTTTGCTCAAGCCATCTTTAAATTGCTTACTTCGAGTAAAATTACTAATTTATACTCCATTCCCTTTTTCTTGAGTAGTACTCTGTCAACTGAGTCTGTAAATCAGTAGCCTTATTTAAAATCTATCCAGAATTGTTCTCTATTAGCTTTTAGCTGAGTTGTTACTCTCAAAAAACCGAGTTGATAAATGGTATGTTGAAACAATTAAACAATATGTTGGCTTCAACTACTAGTTATTGTAGAAAAGCTCAATTTATTCCTTAAATCATATCTAGTAGCTGTTTGGCCTGTTTACAATCAGACTATAGCCTGTAACTACCTCTTCTCAACTCAAGCTGACATGGCCATTGTCCAAATTGATTGGGCCTGGCTGCATCAATCATTTTCTCTCATTGTTGCACAAGGGTTTTTGTCTTTTTCTAAATGCCTTTAGCATCATAGGACCAAAAGTGAAAAGTGTCTTTTTCATAGAAGCTTGTTTAACTGTTTAATGCTCGCTGTTTGCCTAGCATATCCATCCATAGAACTGTCTTTGTAAATGATACTCTATTATATAGATAGGCACAAAACGAGTTATTGCTTTTTTTTTTTTGCATAAAATTGAAATAGTCAGGGAGTTCTATATTTTCCTTTTAATTGGGATAAATATGTACCTAAACACATGGCATTGCCTATTTCTGTGTTGCATCTATTGATTCTTTAAATAATTCAAATTATGATCATCTTTATTACTATAGTCATCATGTATCTTCTATATTCATCTGGCTATGTTAGGTTGCTGCCATTTCAGCGAGGGAAATTTTGAAGGCTTGACGTCCATTTCAATTTTCTTGCAGTTAAGATCCGTCAAAGATTTGCCAGAAAGTTCACGTATTAGTGCCTTGAATAGGATGGTCGAGAGTACAAGTTTAGAAGAGAAAAATGGTATTCCTGTTTCCTGTAACCCTGAAGAGCCAAATAGCAGTGATGGTTCAGAAACCATACCTGATGAAACATGCAATGCTGATAAAACTGTGCTTGTTACTTCAGAAGTTTCTTGCAATTCAGATGATGTTGCTGGAGCTCTAAATGCTGATAAATCTGTCATGGAATTATCCCTAAATGAAGGTATGGGAAAGCGGAAGGCCTTAGAGATAAATAAAATTCTAAAGCACTCAAAAGTTGACTCGGATGGTTCCCAGGAAGCTTCTCATAAAAAGCAGAAGAAGTCATTAGCTTTAAAAGAAGATCCTGTGGCTAATGAAAGTATAATGGTTTTGGATTCTGGGGTGCCTGAAAGCCAGGAATTTCAAATGACTGCCAACAGTGCTTTAAAAGAAGTCACTGAAAGTAAAATTATTTGTTCTGGTAGTGTTACATGTGCCGGATATGAAGCAAAAGATGCTGCAGAAGTGTCTCAAACAAAGCAGATACTTGATTCCATTGTAGGACAAGCTGAAAGTAACTCTGAGTGGAAACCTATTGAGAAGGAATTATACTTGAAGGGAATAGAGATGTTTGGGAGGAACAGGTAAGGGAATCTTAGTTTCACATTATTTCTTCCATCTCACAATTTATTATGTTGCTCACATGAAATAGAAGAAAATCTTCAATTTTTTTATTTATTTAGTTATGCAAGTGAGGACTTCAAGTTTATTTTTGTTCTCAATGAGCCATTTTTAATCTGAGCTGGAGGAAAAGTGTGCTTTCATGGAGAGGAATTACAATTGGCATTCAATTTGCAGGTTTCATCCTGCACTATAATTATTCACTACTGTACTCATCAATTCTTTTTTATTATTATTATTATTATTTTTTTATATTTATATGGTTGACTAATTTATTTGACACAATTAAAAAAACTAATAAAAATAAGATGAATGGAGGAAAAGCACTTTAATACCTATATATAAAAATAAAGGAGATATTCAAAATTGTAATAACTATCATGGAATTAAGCTTATGACTCATACTATGAAACTATGGGAAAGGGTAGTTGAACAAAGCTTAAGGGTAGAATTGAAGGTCTCAGAAAATCAATTTGGTTTTATGCCTGGGAGATCTACTACAGAAGCTATATATCTTTTAAGAAGATTAATGGAAAAATTTATGGAAAAGAAGAGGGACTTGCATATGGTATTTATTAACTTAGAGAAAGCATATAATAGGGTACCTAGGGAAGTTCTATGGTGGGTTTTAGGAAAAAAAAAGGTGTATGTAGTAGGTATATTGATGTCATTAAGGATATGTATGATGGAGTAATTACTAGTGTGAGGACTATAGATGGAGAGATTAGAGAATTTCCAATCACCATAGGTGTACATCAAGGATCTGCTTTGAGTCCTTATCTTTTTGCGATAGTGATGGATCAACTAACTAAGAGTATCCAAAATGAGGTTTCATGGTGTATGTTGTTTAGAGATGATATTGTATTGATTAATGAAATTAGGGGAGGAATAGAGACTAAGTTAGTTATGGAGAGAAGCTTTGGAATCTAGAGGCTTTAGGATAATAGAAATAAGACAGAATATATGAAATGCAATTTCAGTAATAGTAGGAGAAATATTGGAGACAAAGTTAAACTTGATGATAAAGAAATAAATAGCACTTGTAAATTTCGATACCTTGGATCTATTATGCAAGCTAAAGGAGAAATTGATGATGATGTAATGCATAGAGTTAAAGCAGGTTGGGTAAAATGGAGAAGTGCTTCAAGTGTGCTTTGTGATGGTAAAATTCCCTTAAAATTAAAACAGAAGTTTTGTAGGACGGCTATAAGACCAGTTATGCTATATGGATCAGAATGTTGGGCGACAATGAAATAGATATCTAAAAAGTAAAAGTGGTCGGGTTGAGAATGCGATGGATGAGTGGTATAACACTAAAAAATAAATTAAGAAATCAACATATTAGTAGTAAGTTAGGTGTAACTTCTATAGAAAATAAGATAAGGGAAGGACGACTCAGATGGTTTAGACACTTATAACATAGACCCCATAGTACACCAATGAAGAAGAGTGACTTAGTTATTTTGAGAGGCAGTAGAAGTGGTAGGGGTAGACGTAAAATAACTTGGAATGAGATAGTAAGGATTTAATAGCCCTTAATTTGTCAAAAAATAAATGATCCATGATCATATAAATTGGCAGAAAAAGAGTCATATAGTCGACCCCACCTAGTGGGACTTAAGGCTTGGTTTTGTTGTTGGTTTTTTTGTTTATTATTATTATTTTTATTCCAATCTTGTTTCTTGTTTGTTTGAATATGATGGTCCAATAGTCGATGATCCATTGTTATCCCATTTTGTTTAGATTGTTTTGAATAGTTCATTCATTTCTTTGTAAATTTATTCTCGTCTTCAAGTTATCACATACTAGAAATGGCCATCCTATAAACTTTAGCATAGAATGAAGGGTAATTGTGGTGTTATTTTAGGTGGTTGCCTATTATTTTCCATAAAACTTCTAATGCACAATATCATAATATCATGGTCACTGAATGATGCATACCATGTAGGATTATAGCTGGTCCTTGGGATACTAAATTACTAACCAAATTGACTTCATGACCGAAAGAGGAACATCTATGTTACTTCCTTTATGAGGCTATTACTAACCCCTGAAGATTTGGGTGTATGGGGTGCGGGTTGGTTTTGATTTTTATTTTTTATCACACGCACCCCCTCCCCCCCCCCCCACCCCACCCCACCCCACCCCACCCCACCAAAAAAAACCCTTTCTTTGTTCACTGTTTGAAGTATCTTTTGTCTTGCAGTCCTGCCTACAGCACTCTAATAGAACATCTTACCTGAGGAAAGAAAACAATGCAAGCTGTGACTTTACTAAGACAATGATTTCTGATTTGTGGGGATACAATTTCACATTTATTTGAAGAGATTAAATGCTTTTGGGGCATGCAAAGAAATTACAGTCTGTTACTTGGTTATTGAAGGAAGTATTCTACAAAGAACAGTATGTAAGAAAGGAAGCATGCAAAAGTTGAATAGAAAATGTGAAAGCTGAAGCAATCAAGTGAGCGAGGATGAGATTCTTTTAGTATAATTTAACTGGAGCAAGGATTCATGATTCTTTAATTCAATCTCTAATTTATGCACATTATATGAAAATATTAAGTTGGATATAATTTGCAAAATCCCGCAATGGTAATCAACTGCTCTGGAAAAATTGTTTAGGAAGATTACCAATTTAACCAATACTTTGGTATATTATTGGTAAATATCAATGAACGTGCTCTGTAATGCATACAGATGCTTTTATTTTGAGCAAATATTGGGCCCAAAAGAATGTAATAGATTCAGTTTGCAGTCGATAGATATCTCTGTCTGTAAATGAACTGTTTCATATTTGCCTTTTATGTTTGTGCTTAATATACAGTGATGATTTGCAGTTGCCTTATAGCCAGGAATTTGCTTTCTGGCCTGAAGACTTGCATAGAGGTATTTAGTTATATGTATGATGATCGAGCTGCAATAACTCACAGATCTGTTGTTGTACCAAGTTCACTTTTGGAAGACAATGGGAAAGCTGAAACAGATTATATGGTCAGCTCCACATTCTTTTAATTCATTTTAATCTTTTCATTTTTAAGGCAAGGTTGTTTTAGATCTAAGAGAGACACAAGACAATGTCTGTGGTACAATCTCTGAAGAACTTTACCAACCAAGCTAGCAGGCATTTTCTTTTCCTATCATTTTTGTTTTATGCTGCCCATCTCTTGTTGGCAGAGACAAGGGACTTTACTAATGATTGAAGTTCATAGTATGCTGAAGCATGAATAAATTATGTAAAGTGATAATTTAAAGGCAGAAGTATTGAGCATATGCTCAAAGTCCATTTCCATCAAGGTTGAATTACTTGGCAGTCTTGCCAAATTTTTTAATGTCAAATACGATGGTCATCCTTCATAGAAAGAATGGACTATGTTTTTACAAATACCCAAATGGAGCCTGATGTTCTCGAATCAATTAAAATTCATTTTATACGCTTGATTAAGCTTGGTTGGTGATTATGCTTTGAAAACAAGCCTATACACCATAATTGAATATCATGAAAACAATGTCTTGCCTCCAACACAATAAGTTAAAAAAAAAAAAAAAAAAAAAAAAGCCTAGCTAACTTGATTGCTGCAATTTAAATATAAAATTTGTCCAATCTAGTTGTGGGTTCTGGTACATAGAAGCTATCAATTTTTCAGTACTCATTTTTCTGCTGAATTGTGTTAGGAGCAAGAGGTGCCAACAAGATCACGATTATTACGAAAAAGGGGCAGAACAAGGAAGCTTAAATATTCATGGAAGTCTGCTGGCCATCCATCTATCTGGAAAAGGATTGCAGGTGGGAAGAACCTGTCCTGTAAGCAATATACACCTTGTGGATGTCAGTTTATGTGTGGAAAGCAATGCCCTTGTCTACACAATGGAACTTGCTGTGAAAAATATTGCGGGTATGTTAGATTTGCTTTTAAATGGTTGATGCCAAAGTAAATTAAATGGGTGGAGCAATTTTTAGAATGTTCGTGCCATTTTTGATCAAATGACCATTTTCCCTGATCAGTGCACACTCATGAACTTACTCATAAATTGTAGTAAAGCCTCAAAAAGAAACTGAAATTTTTTTATTTTTGCTCTGTGTTCTTTTATTGCAACTAAAATGCATCTACATGAATCTGAAAATATAAGAATTGTGATTCATCAAAGTAGCTATTACATCTTCAGGTGTTCAAAGAGCTGCAAAAATCGCTTTAGGGGATGCCACTGTGCAAAAAGTCAGTGCCGAAGCCGACAATGCCCATGCTTTGCTGCTGGACGCGAATGTGATCCAGATGTTTGCCGGAATTGTTGGGTTAGGTATCCACTTTCATACCTTAATAGCATCCAAGTATAGAGCAGAATAAACTGCTTTGAGTTGGCGGTCTTGTTTGAAGGGCACTACCCTTATCTTTGTAAATTTATTTCATTAAGGGCCTGTTTAGTTGTGGAAAATTGTTTTTATTTTCCATTTTTAGTTTTCTAAAGGATTACAAGGAAATTCAACTTATTTTTCAGTTTTGTGACATATGTAAAAAATAAATTGGAAAAAATAAAAAGTTTTCCTGCTCTTCACTTGCGGAAGTTTTACTTTCCATTTCCACATTTTTATAATTATTTGAAAAATGGGGGAAGTTTTACTTTCCATTTTACATTTTTATAATTATTTGAAAAATTAAAAATGGAAATTAAAAAGTGTTTTCCACAACTACAGGTCCTAAGTTTCTCATAACCATTCCAAGTTCATTGCCCCTTTTGAGTATCACAGGATACATCCCCACGGAGCTTCTGAATGCTTAGATCGTATTTGTTTGTGTGTTTCTTATTTTGCGTGTTCACATAACTTGCCTTGTTTTAATAACCAGAGTGATTTTAAATTGTCCATGATAATGCTGCTCAAAAGAGTGCTTTCCTTGGAAAATGGATATTCTAACCTTGGGGAAACATTTTGCTTCATACTGATCATGGAAACTGTAATGCCTAGCGAAAAAAAATGTCATGAAAACTGCAAAATTAGCAGGATCGTTTGGAACTTTTTATAAAAGTAGTTTGATATTACTTATTATAAGTACCTTTTCATATAGTATTTTTTTCAGGAAAATATTTTTAAAAAAATAATATTTTCCTTAAAAAATGTAATTTGGAAAAGTGAAATAAGTACTTATTTAAATGTAAACCAAACACAATTTATTGGCGCAAGTACTTAATTCAAGTACTTTTCATAATAAGTACTTATCTTTTAAGACGTTCCGAATGGGGCTGTGAACTTAGCGAGCTACTAAATATGTTTGAATTGCACATTAGTTGTGAATTTCCTGTTTCATAGACTGGCATTGGGTTGACATTGAGCCCTGATATTTCAACATTAATGATGGTGAAATTATCAAACATATACACAGGTTTGTTGAGATATATTATATCGTTTTTACTCTATAAGTTTGAATACTAAGAATTATCAAAATCTCTTTAGCTAACTGGACTGGGTCTGAATATATGGAGCATGATTTTTGTGACTACATGCAAAGGGGTTGTTTAGATTGATGAAAAAAGAATGTTCATTTATTTTGTAAGGAATAAGCTGACTGAGTCAAGCTGACACGTCACTTGACCCATGAACCAGCAGTTCTTCCAATTCAAGCTTTTTCATGTCGTTGTGCTTAAAGACAATGTTGGCACATCCAGGAAAGTGCTGCTGATTATTTTCCATCTCAGTGCATGGATTTCTCTTTATCTATCCAAGTTCTCTAAACAATTTCTTGCTTTCTGTGCAGCTGTGGGGATGGCTCATTGGGCGAGCCCCCAAGACGAGGAGATGGTCAGTGTGGAAACATGAGGCTTCTTCTAAGGCAACAACAGAATGTGACTAATTATGGAAGCTTTTAAGTTTCAATTGTTAGTTTGGAAGCAGTTTACTGACAAAAAAACTCATTCGTTTTATTTCCTTATTTCTTCAGATCCTCCTGGCAAAGTCTGATGTTGCTGGATGGGGAGCCTTTATAAAGGTTGGTAGACAGAATTGTTTTTTGTTTTGCTTGCTACTCCTTATTGAATTGTCCTTTTGGGGTGGGAGAGGACTCAGTTCATTGTACAATGTGATTTCAGAAACCAGTAAACAAAAATGATTATCTTGGAGAATATACTGGTGAATTGATATCTCACAGAGAAGCAGATAAACGTGGGAAAATTTATGATCGTGCAAATTCATCGTTCCTTTTCGACTTGAATGATCAGGCAAGTGAACATATTGTTGCTGTTAATGGTTATTTAGTCATGTAGCTTTATTATTAATTGTTAGAGTTTGGTTTGTAATAAATGTAAGTTAGGGTATTATGGTCATTCCAATTGTGCTTGACATATATTATAAATAGAGGGAGAGACCTATCATTGAGTTTAGGTCTTCCATTTTACCCAATTATTCAACATGGTATCAGAGCATGATTTTGAAACCTAAACCCTAAGTGCTATCACCACCATCAAACCAAAGCCTAAAACCCAAAATCCACAGCATGTCAAATCAACACCAAGTGATAAGATATAGGCATCGATGGCCATCGTAAGCCTGATATAATAGCATAATTACATAAACATGCAGCCAATGGGTGTAGTGGAGCTAACAAAAGAAACAAGAACACTGGTTTTTCTTTGTGAATGTGGAAACGGACATATCAAGAAGCATGCATCCAAGTTGGCCTTGCATCGGGTTACCACTCATAAAAGCATCCCACCTATTTGGCATGGGGTTTCCATGCACATAAAAGCATCCAACCGACTTCGCATGGGGCTACCACGCATATAAAAGCATCCAACTGACTTGGCATGGGGCTACCATGGGGCTACCATGCACATAAAAGCATCCAGCAAACTTCGCAGATTTTTCAGCTATACTATAACCCTAGAAAACAGCCAGCAGCAGCAGAAAGTCTGACCAGTCGCTGGAATTTTCTGGGCGACACTGCCAGTTCGAAAACATAAAATCCACTGTAGATTTGTCAAAACCAACACCATAGTCACCCTCAGACACTGCCAATCTGACCCCCACTGAAATCCCACCTCCAGGCAGTGTCTCACACACCCTCATGCGCTAGATGAAGGCTGCCAGGGTCAACCCCACACGCCAACACGTGAACTTACAGGCATGGTTTTGACCTGAAATGATCCAGTGGTGATTCAGTCTCTTTATTAACATGTTTTTGGAGTTTTTCGTGATGTTTTTTGCCCAAAGATCTCACCTTTTTTTAATTACTCAAGTGCAGCACCCAAGGAATGGTTGTTTGATGCTTCATGAAGCAGTTTTTGAATGGTTTTTGAGTTTATGGGTCTGGAACAGTGGGATTTTCTGTGTTTTTTGATTCAATGATCTAATTATTTCCATATATCAAAATATCAAGCTGTTGGACATGTGTTTTTCTCAAAGATCCAATCTTTGTTTAACCATGCACTCGTGGTAATTTGTCAGTTGTTCAGTGTTAGTAAAAGTCATTGGTGACTTTCTTGGAGCAGTGACAGTGCTCATAAGCTGTTTTTTGTGAGGCTATGGAAGTGTTACATAAGTTTGATGATTTCTCCATGGTAGTTTCAGTGGTTCACTTCTCCAATTGTTTCAGTGCTGTGAGTGGCTTTCTTAGGGCTGTGTCTGAGTTTCTTGGTGCTGTGGCAGTCTGGTACTGATTTATTTGGGACTTTTTCATGGTTGGTCACCTTGTTTGTGGTTGTTCTGATTGTTCCAACAATTAATCTTATAGTCATTGGTCTGAGTTTGTGAATGTTGGGATGGAGTTTGCAAATCCCAAAAGTATGGTTCCTTCGTTAATCACTTGTTTGAGTGAACCACATATTGTGACCATATCAGAGGAGTATTCAAGGTTTCTACAGTATCAGTCGTCTCAACAAGCATCTTCTCACATTGCATATTTTGCCCAAAAAGGTAATCCTACAGTTTGTATGTCATCTGGTTTCCCAAAAATATACCTCAAGTTACTCTTGCTGATGGGTCCACTATTGTTGTTAAGGGGATAGGAACAGTAAATCCTATTCCTTCCATCTCTCGTTCTTCTGCTTTATACATTCCTAAATTTCCTTTCAATCTTATGTCATTTAGTAAGCTTACAAAGTCACTAAATTGTTCTATCACATTCTTTCTTGATTTTGTGGTTATTCAGGACCTGAAGACGAGAAAGACAATTGGCATAGGACATGAGGCTTGTGGACCTTACTACTTTGAGTCACCTTCTCCACGCATTGCCTACACAGTCACAGCTACACCACTTCAAATCCATTGTCGCCTTGGTCATTCATCCTTGGACAATTTGAAACAGCTAGTTCCTACATTGAGTTTTGTGTCTAATCTTGAGTATGAGTCTTGTCAATTAGGCAAGCACCATTGTGTTCCCTTTGCTTCCCGGGTTGACAAATGAATGGTGAGTCCTTTCATGCTAATCCATTTTGATATTTGGGGTCTTAGTCATGTCACATCAAAGTTGAGATTACAGTACTTTGTTACATTTGTTGATGACTACTCTAGGATGACTTGGTTATACTTAATGAAAGATCGTTCCAAGTTGTTTAATACCTTTTGTGCCTTCTGTTCCCAAATAAGGACTCAATTTGATATGCCAGTCAGGATACTTCATAGTGATAATGCTAAGGAGTACTTCAATACCCAATTCAATACTTATATGACTAGCTCTAGTATGATCCTCTCAGTCCTCTTGTGCCTACACTCCATAATAAAATGGGGTTGTAGAGTGGAAAAACATATATATTCTTGAAGTCACTCGTACCCTATTGTAACAAATCAATGTCCCCAAAGTTTTTTGGAGGGCTGCTGTGCTCACGACTTGCTCCCTCATCAATAAAATGCCACCCTCTGTCCTTGGTGGTAAAATCCCATATTCAATTATCTTCTCTAAGGCTCCTTTGTTCTTCCTTCCCCTTCCTCCTTTTATATTCGGTTATGTGTCCTTTGTCCATTAGTTAACTCCAGGAATGGATAAGTTAGATCCTTATGCTATAAAATGTATCTTTTTGGGCTATTCCTATACTCAAAAAGGATATCAATGTTATAGTCCTACTTTACATCAATTTTTTGTCTCTGCTGATGTCACCTTCTTTGAGTCTACACCATACTACTCCGATTCCTTGAGTTATGTTGACTTTAATGAGTCTCTTCCTCTGCCTTGCCTTCCGGATTCAAACCTAGTATCTATGCCCAATCCTCCTACATCTTCATCCAGTTTGAGTCATTCTCATCGCTTGGATCATCCCAATTTACAAGTATACACATGGTGACTTAAGGGGGAAGTGTCTCCTCCATCTTCTACTACTGTGCCTCAAGTTCCCTCATTGGATGATTTTATTTCCCATGATGTTGATCCTCCTATAGTTGTTCGAAAGGTAAACGCACTTGTACCCAACATCCAATCTCTAATTTTGTTTGTTATTATTTCTTGTCACACTCTTATTACTGTTTTGTTAGTACTCTTATCTTTCGTTGCTTATCCAAAATCTATTTCTGAAGCCCTATTCCATTCTAGGTGGAGGATAGCAATGGTTGAAGAGATGCGTGCACTATATGATAATGATACTTGGGATTTGGTACCTCTTCCTCCTGATAAGTTTGTGGTTGGTTGTCGCTAGGTGTACACTGTGAAAGTCAATCATGATGGTTCTGTGGCTCATTTGAAGGCCCGCTTTGTTGCTAAGGGGTACACCCAGGTGTATAGTTTGGATTACTGAAACACATTCTCTCCGGTCGATAAACTTGCCTTAGTACGTTTGTTCATGTCTTTAGTCACCACTTGTCATTGGCCTCTACATTAGTTAGATGTGAAGAATGCTTTCCTATGTGGTGATCTTGATGAGGAGGTAACCACCTGGGTTTGTTGCTTAGGGGGAGTCATGCTTATTATGTCAACTTAAGAAATCATTTTTTGGATTAAAACAATCTCCAAGGGCATGGTTTGGCCATTTTGGTGTTGTAGGACTTGAGTTTGGCCTTCATTGGTGTGTAGTAGATCACTTTGTTTTTAATCATTATACTCCATCTGGCAAGATTTTGCTTATTATGTGTATGAATGACATTGTTATCACTGGCGATGATGATTGAGGCATCCAAGACTTGAAGCTTTTCCTACTGAATAAGTTTCAAACCAAGGTTTAGGACCATTGAAGTACTTCTTGAGTATAGAAGTATCGAGATCTTGTACAGGAACTGTATTGTCACAGAGAAAGTATGTTCTTGATCTTTTAGATGAGACGGGGCTGTTGGGATCCAAACCTATTGATACAACCATGGATCCCAATAGTAAGTTAGTGTTAGATATGGGTGATTTATTGCCTAACCTAGGTTGGTATAGAAGACTTGTTGGAAAGTTGAATTATCTCATAGTCATTTGACCATATATATCCTTCGCAACAAGTGTAATGAGTCAGTTTCTCGATTCCCTGAGAACAAGTCACTAGGATGCATAATTTGTATTTTGTGATATCTCAAAGGTGCACCAGGGAGAGGTCTCTTATATCAGGATTGGGGTCACACTCATATTCAGAGATATACAGATGCAGATTGGATTGGGTCACGTTTCAACCGAAGATCCACAATTGGGTATTGTATCTTTGTTGGTGTAATTTGGTGTCTTGGAAAAGTAAGAAACAAACTATGGTGGCTAGGTCAAGTGCTGAGTCATAATACAGGGCTATGGCGCACACTACATGTGAACTTGTTTGACTGAAGAACATATTAAAAGAAATAGATTTTCTACACTCTCTGCCTATCGAGTTGATGTATGATTGATTGCCATTTTATTTGAGGGAAACTTGCATAGAAGCTCATTACAACCACTCAAGTGAAATTCGAGTTTTAGCTTGTTGATTTGTTCGCTAAAGCGTTGGGAGGTGCTCGTGTGAAATTCATATGTAACAAGCTAGGAGCATATGATACATATGCTCTAACTTGAGGGGGCGTGTTAATGGTTATTTAATCATTTAGCATTATTATTAATTGTAAAATTTTGGTTTGTAATAAGTGTAAGTAAGAGTATTATGGTCAGTCCGATTGCACTTGACATATATTATAAATAGAGGGAGAGACCTATCATTGAGTTCAGGTCTTCCATTTTACCCAATTATTCAACGGTTGCAAAGGTCCACATTTTTCTTCTCAATAGTTTTCCCATGTTGCTTTACGATGACTTCAATTTGAGCATCAATTTTGATAAACTGTTTTCTTTTTTTTCATGATTAGGCATAGATTAGCTCTAAACATTGGACCAAATCGGAAACTGCTACAGTGGGAAAAAATTATTAGAACACATTTCTAGACTAATGTGTATTTTAAGGAGCATTGTAACTTATTATGAAATTTAGAATTCTATTGAAATTGCTCGAATTACAACTGTGTTGTGTAATTTTAAAGTTTTCTCCCCCAAATGCCCATAGTATGTCAAAAGCACTTTGGTTTTGGAAGTGATTCCATTTTGATGTTTTAATTTGATTAAAGCAATGTAATTTCACTGACTATAAAGCACCAAAAATGTTTTCATTTCATGCATATAATATTTTTGTCATCATTTCTGCTATGCAAGTATATCTTAGTACAAATTCCAAAGTCTTGTTTGTCATTACTACTATTATTTTATGATCAGTGAAACTTGAGCTACATTTAAAAGTTAACATTTGAAGATGATGTGATTGTATACTTGTATTTTTTTATTTTTATTTTTTTTTAAAAAAAGGGCGGCACCTCCTATCTTTATTAGAAAACCCCTCACTTATGGCGGAGGAAAACCAAGGTTCTAGCAAAGGAAACTACGAATAGGTAAACACGAAACGAAACAAGAACGAAACGAAAACAAAACAACACATTAGACTCTTAATAATAGGAAGACCAATTTTGTCAAGACGTATCAAGCCTCAAATAGCAACTCGGTGATGTCTAACTAAAATTTTCAACCTCCTCCTTGATCTTCCCAAACGTCTTACATTCCACACTAGCATTGTGTCAATCATAGATTCAATTTTGAGGGGCGGGTAATCACCCGCTGAGAATGACGCACACCTTGTCCTAGGTGGTCCTTCAATGTTGCCAAAGAAACTTGTAAATTCGAATCAGAGTCGTAAAGTTTGTTCTTACTCAACGGACGTAGAGGACTATCAATGTCTTGGTTTGATGCATAAGTAGGCGAAGATGTCCCATCTAATTTTGGGAGTTGAACACACTCTAATACTACCTCCACGTTCCCCCCCTGCACCACCTTACCCCACTAGGTTCTCATCCACTCCCATTATCTTCTCCTCCACACGTGCACAAATCAAGGCTTGGTCCTCCTCAAAATCCACGTAATTCTCCTAATTCTCCAAAGTAGCTTCCTCCACCTGTGTCTCATTAGTCCTTTTATTTTGAGCATCAGGAACAAAATTCTCGTGCCTTGATCCCTCTTCCTCAGTATTGCCATCCTCCTGTTGTATAACATTCTTTACGTTAACGGTACTGTCCTTCTGCACTTCACCTTCCTCCTGCACTTCAAATATCACTGGCAACTTTTCCACACCTCCTGACTGTTCTAGTTCCTTCACATGAGACTCCATAGCCTTCGGCTCTTCATTAATGGGTGTCTGGAGGCCTGTGTGTCCTGCTTCCTGTTTCTCCTTTTCTCTCCACATCTTCTTTGGCACACGTGTAATTTCTTTATCCCTCCTGCCCTTATTTTCTCTAGCTTTGCAAACTACCTCTGTATGTCCTTGACAACAGCATTTGGAACAATAGAAACCATGCTTCTCATACCGTACCTCCTATCAAATCACTTTATTATTTGAAACAACAATGGGGAATCCCTGTATCGGTTCTTCTTGAAGGTCAATCTCTACACATATCCTTGCACCATACGTTCTAGTCCTATTCAATGTCGCATTATCAACTTCTAAAAATTGACCAAATTTGGATGCTAGGATTTGAAGACAATCCGGGCGATACGTATGGATCGGTAAGCCAGGTAGGAATATCCATTGGGGAGCCAAAGGAGACTCCTTTTCTAGATCAAAGTCTTTCATCCAGTGAAACAACTGAAACGAACACCCATCTATTACTCTTCCTTCACGGGGCCATGCATGTAGGGGTGAGCAAACGGTCGGTTCGGTGAAATTCGGTTAATTAATCGAATTAACCAAAAATCTCGGTTAACCATTTCCGTTAACTGAACCGACCGAATAAGGGCTATTAACCGAACCTTGCCCGACCGAATTACTTGTTCGGGTAATTCGGTTAACTGAATTTAACCGAAATTATTTAAAATTAATTATTAAAAATAGAATATACTTACAATTTTTTTTTTTAGGAGTATGAACGCAGTAGCAACTCAGGGGCATAGATTGATCATTCTAGCACAAAATTTTTAAAAAACAAATCCATAGAAAAACAATTCCCATTTGTAGTCCTCACTAGTTTAACAAACTAATCAACTTGAAAGGCATTTAGATGATGTCAGTAGCACGCAATGACGAGAGTTACATAAATAAGTTGGGCCTTGATGTCTTGTATGTTGTCTTGAGCTTTTTGGTTGGAGGCCTAAACACCTTAGAAATCAAGGGGAATTTGATTTTTGAGTTGTGAAACTGGTTGGTGCTCTTCCTCTTGCAAAGCTTTGCAGGAATGGTGGCTGTCTTGATAATTTGGATGCATGGAAACCTCACCCTGTGGCGTGATGCCATTTCAGTGTACATTTGTTCAACAACTCCGTTAAGAGTTGTGTCTCTGTATTCCTTGTACATGTTGTGAGAACCAATTCTGCTCTGATACCGCAGCCATATCCCATAGTTCTTGATCTTGGTGGGATTCTTCTCAAAAATCTCATTAATGGCAAGAATTTGTCCATTGCTCTTCTTAACTTTCTTCAGCTTCCTCAAAAAATACCAGAACTTGGATCTGGCGTGAACTTCATTGGTAGCCTAGAGTTTCATTTGGTAGATCTTCGGATGCTCATGTGCTTCAGAAGAGAGCGCTCGCCCCACCACCTGGTACTGGTGAAACCTGAAGGCAACCATTTCCGCACCAATTCTACACCTGCCATTACCCAATTTAATTAATTATTAAATCGGTTAATCGGTTAACCGAATTTATATTTCCTATTAACCGAACCAAAATCCGATTCACCGAATTTTGGTGAAGCCCAACCGAACCGACCGACCCGGTTTTTTTGCCCGAACTGAACCGACCAATTTCTGTCGATTAAATCGGTTAATTCGGGTTTCCCTGAATTATGCTCACCCCTACATGCATGCACAAAGTCCCTCTCATATCTCAACTGTACAAAAACATGGTGACTGTCCATGAAACTAACCGTTGGAATTTCCAATAACCCCCAGGTTTTAATCACTATAATTTTGATAACATCTATTGAGGGCCTAGAGTGTGTAAATTTCAGGATCAAAGCAAACCGAAATTCTTCAGCTGCCTTTGTCATCTCCATCTCTATAAAAATGAAGCCCTTCTCTCCATTGATATCCACAGGATAACGCATTGGCATTTTGAAGGTAGGCACCACCGTGTTTGTTACCATATGAGAATACGTATTTTTGTTGGTATATCCAGGTTCAAAAGTCCCCACCAGTGAGGGAGTCACCGGTGGAACGGTCGCTGCCATGGCCAACCTAGGAAAGTAGCAACAAACACAGAATTCCTCTTCTGCCCAAATGCTTTAACCCAGAGCCCCTATTGCGAAGTAGTTGAAGAGAGACATACCTAATTGAGGATGTTTTGGGTACCGGTAGAGGCGGCGAGGTGGAAATCTAACAAAATGGCTTGCCGAATTCAATGTCCTGGAGATCCTGTAGGCGGCGAGATGGGCGACCGGCTTTGGTTGCGGCCAGTGACACAACTCTTTGGCGAATCGCGCACAGCAGGAGGAGGCTGGGGATGTGGGATGTGAGCGGGAAAGAGGGTTGGGATGCGTGGGATCTTTTGGGATGGGCAACCGGCTATGGCTGCAACAGGCGGTGGGCGGCGAGCAGCTCTCTGGTGAATCGTGCGTAATAGGAGGAGGCTAGGGTTTCCTGTTCTCCTCCCTCCCTAGTTTTTTCTCTAAAGACTAAAGAGTGAGAATACGCTTTGTATACTTGTATTTGTATAATATATTTTGCATTGTAATTTCAGATTATTATTGCCTAAATTTCAAGTTGTGTTATGAGTAACAGCCATCACACCTAGCCAAGAAAAGCATTATATTATCATTTGTTATGGTAGTTTGTAAATACTGCAATTCTGATATGTTTAGGTGCCCATTCTTATTACTATAGAGGAGAGCGAATTATTCCATAAGAGCGACCATTGTAGCCTCCATGACTGTAACTTGGTCTAAAAGCAGGCCCTAGGATAATGTTAAATTGCCATACTGACATGCTTAAATCCTTGTATTTTAAATTAATATTGGATGCTTAAAATTGTCAGTTTACAACTCAAATCCATTCTATTTGCAGCCTTTTGAATGATATTGCTCCTGGCATAGCAAGAGGAAAATACTGATATTCCCTCTGCATGATCAAGAATTTTTTGGTGGCATATATCTAGTTGCTGCCTGCACAACCGATCAATGCAATGCAATAATTTCAGAAAACTTAGGCAGAAAGTCCTTAAAAATTACTACTGCTTGGCGACCTATTAAATCTGCTTTTTGACTTTTAGTAATGTTTGGTTGCCCCTGAGAAAGGGGAGGGATGGAATAGTTATAATATAGTTTACAATAAAAAAATGCAAATGAACATGACAAAGTTTGTGCTATTCCAACCAACATAGAGTAGTTGTTGTTAAGGAATAGGTATTCTCCTGTTTGGCAAAGAAATCTGGGAAGTGCTCGGTTTGGAACTTATGGGATTTGTGGGAAGAACTTATGCTAGCATTAATAGACATATAGTTCAAAGTGGAACATGTTTACAAAGAGGCGAATAAAAGTGCAGATTTCTTTGCCAAACAGGGTAAATCTGGTATTTCTTGATCATATAGTTGTCAAGATGATCTTCCTCAGCAAGTTAGGGGAATGATTCGATTGGACTTGTTGGGTTTTCCTTCTTTGCGCTCATGATGTTTTGTGTTATTACACTTTTAATGGTTTAGTTTCTTAGTTTTTTTGGTTGCTGGTGTTTGGTTTTTTGGTTTGGTTTGGTTTATGTTGGTTAAGTTAGTTTTAGGGTCTTGGAATTTGCTTTTGTTGTCCCAAAGTCTCAAAATTGTAACCATGGTTTTCCTCCGCCATAAGTGAGGGGTTTTCTAATAGAGTTTAGGAGGTGCCGCCCTCTTTTACAAAAAAAAGAAAAAAAAGAAAAAAAAAAAAAAGGAATAGGTATTCCCACGGTGAGATTTGGGAATAATTATTCCTAGTGTATTCTGCTTTGGTTGGAATAACATCAACTTTATCATGGTCATTTGCCCTAAAATAGCAGACTTAGTTTTGTAAATTACTATATTTCTACACAATAGCTGTTCTACTCTGCAAACAAACACGATTTTAGTTCTTTCTTTTAATCCCTTTACCTTTAGTTTATGGCAGTGCTCTAAATCATGTCTTTTCTCTATTCCTCAATAATCATTTATTAGTTGCGCTTCCTTTGCATAGTGGAATAACATGCCTTTTCACTATCAAAGTTCGACAATATAATGGCTGGGATCTAAAAGTAGCTCCCTTTGCAGTATGTCCTCGATGCTTACCGCAAAGGAGACAAGCTGAAATTTGCTAACCACTCGTCGAATCCAAACTGCTATGCAAAGGTAGAGAAGTTCCATTTGCTGCCATTTTGAATTAGATCTTGTTTGAGCTAAATCTAAAATGAAGGCTTTTCCAGGTTATGCTGGTTGCTGGAGATCATAGGGTAGGCATTTTTGCCAAGGAGCATATTGAAGCCAGCGAGGAGCTCTTCTACGATTATCGATATGGACCAGATCAAGCTCCTGCATGGGCTCGTAAACCTGAGACTTCAAAGAGAGATGATTCATCTCTCTCCCAAGGTCGACCAAAGAAGCACCAGTCCCATTGATAAACCATTCAGAGTCTTCTAGTGTAAATAGCAGCAAGCATGTTTCCCACACCTGATGCCAGTTCTAAATTTGCCCACCTGTTACGAATGTCTGTCTTCTACATATGCAAAACTCATATTCTGTGTATACATATTTACAAAACATTATGCAGAGATCAAACAGTAAGATGGGGGCAATAAGCCAGAAAAAATTTCTGGTAATTCTCCTATTAATCCTCCAGGAATAAGAATTTGATATTGCCATTAGAAGGCATCTATTGCTGTTTTTCCTAGTAATAAAAATGGTAATTTTTTTATTTATGTTTACATAATTTTATGGATTTCTTGTTATTGTTGTTGAAGCATCGATAATATATGATTGAATGACTTGTTTTACGTGTAAAATAAGCTTTGTTTCGGGAGTAATTAGGGCATGTTCAGTTGTGGAAAATGATTTACTTTTTCTCTAAATTTTCTAGAATTACAAACTTGTCCTTGTTTTCAATTTTTCAAAATTTGTATTGAAATATTTTATTGTTTTCTAATTTTTGTAAATAAAAGGAGCATTATAAAATTAAGCTTAAAACAAAACTAAAATTATTTTCTAGGATTGAATAGGCAATTTTATGTTTTTAGTTTTTTAAAAATGTTAAAACTTTTTTAAGTTATTGAACATTTGTATAGAAAAGATTGAAAACAATTTTTTTTTTAATTTTTGTTTTCTAGCCTTTTTACAAATGTTAAAACTTGAATGTGGCTTTTTTTTTTTAATGATATGAAAAATTATTACAATCAGTAACAATTAAAATCTTAAGTATTATTGGGTTAGTTTGACTACCTGAATTGGTTTTTGCCAATTTACACGATTTTGACGGTACCATTTGATAAGTTTGAAAAATCTTACGGGTACGTTTAGTATTGAGAACAATTTCATTACACTTATATTTTTGAAAAAAATTATAATAAAAAAAAAGCAATTAAATTTTTGTTTTTATAATTTTTTTATGAATTAAATGAACAAAAATAAATAGTTTTCTTACTATTCACTTATGGAAATAATTTTATATTTTATTTTAAAATTTTCAAATAATCACAAAAATGTCACCTTACTTTTTAGTTTTTCAATTTTATATAGAAAAACAAAAACATCTTTCTATTATTATTATTTTTTTTTCAGTTTTCTAACTCTTTGCTTTTAATTCAAATCTTATGCTTTAATCAGTGTGGATTATGTATGGATTCTTCTAAATCCATACAAATCCAAATTCAAACCCAAAAATCTATGATTCTAAATATTACCTTATATAAATTTTGAAATTTTGAAAAAAAAAACAAGTTTTTTTTTTTTTGTGTGTGATTATTTTGTATCTAGAAATAAAAATACAAAATTTTTTTTTAAACAAACTTTTTATTTTACACTTTTTCAAAATGAATTTTGAAAAATTAAAAACTAGGCTAAAATTTTTATAATTTTTTGACAACTTAAAAATGGAAAATATTTTCCACAACTAAAGATCTTAAATATTTTTTTACCTCATTTCATATTAAGTCTATTCTAACTCCATATATGCCACTAATGTTAACGAGATACTCCTTACTAAGTGCATTATTTGTCCTACATTTCAGGTGGCCTAACCACCTTGGTCAGTCATCCCAGACGAATTGTATTAATTTCTAAGTTTATCTTTAACCTTATATCATTCATCTCCCTTAACATTCTCGTTTTGACAAGTTTTACTTTTTAGATATATTGATTCGAGTTGGGCAACATTTTGATCGATAACAGAACTAGTCTTGTGGCAGTTCAAAACTTTCTTTAATTGGGTAGGTCCAAAAAACTTCTCTATTTTACCACTTTAACTCCATGTATTACATTTTCTTTCGCTTTTCCTTCAACCTACATAAGAAATCCAAAATATCAGAGTCTGCTATTGCTATTAATTTCTTAACTGGGAGGTTTGAATTTTTCTAGACAATATCATCTATAAATGATATACATTGTAAACTCATTTTTCATATTTCCAATAATCGCATTCATCACTAACACAAAAAGATAATAATTCAAAGCAGACCCTTAATTTACATTATTATGATTGGAATTTCCCTAAATTTCCTTGATCACATTAATATACTTATTGCATAATCAGTTTTTTTTCTTCTAGAGTCCGTTATAGAACTTACGCAAATACTCTATCCTAAAAACAATATATCGTCCCTCTTTTTAATTGATGTATAGTTTCTGTTGTTGATTGCCTAGGCATAAAACCAAAGTAATTTTCTAAAATTCTTATTCCTAACCTTAGTCTTAAAGCAATTATCCTTCCCCAAAGTTTCATTATATAACTTGTAAGTTCAACTCTATGTTAATTATTACAATTTTAAATATCTCTTATATTTTGGTACATAGATATTAAAGCGCTTTTCTCTATTCATATAACAATTCCTTTGATCTTATAATTGAGTTAAATAAAAATTAGTCATCCAAACATTCTTGTTATCGCCTAGGCATTTCCAAATTTCAATTAGGATGTGATCGATCCTATTTTTAATGTAAATTTAAGTTCATTAAGTTCACAAATAAATCTCAAGTTTTTAGTATTTTCCTAATTTGTCAATTTTAAGTGTAAGTCTTGTACTCTGCTTTCATAGAATAGATTATTAGGGTAAGTTCGTCATCTATTTCCTATATCTTTTTCTTTAATTAAAACATTGTCATCCTCATTCTTTATACATTTGTTATCACTTAAATCCTCACTCTTTCTTCTCTACTTTTATTAAGTTAAAATATGTCTTTTTTTTTTTTTTTTTCCCTTTTTTTCTTTTTTAATCTAGTAGATTTGGTATATAAAATGTTTAGCTTGTGCATTATCAGATTTTTTATTTCTTGGTATCTTTTCAATGTCTTTTATATTTCTATTTTAACATGTCCTAAACCACGTTCTTTTTGTCCTTTTACACATCTTGATCCTGTAATCAACTTTCTTTACTAGTTGAGGATCCTCCTCTAGACGCACCTAACTAAAACCTATTTTTCTATCTTTCTAAAACAAAATTTAAATCCTAACTTCTTCAATTTCTCTAACTTTTTCGCCTGCTCAATTTCTTAAAGGAAGATTATGCTAATTTTCCTTCAATCATTATGTTAATTATTTTCAAGATTTTACTCTAAATATTTTTATGCTCCAAGTTACTTATCTAGCCCTAGTTTCTCGAGCTAGCTTTTTGTTTTCTTCCTCACATCCAAAAGGTGCAAAAACCCTCACATATTTGGATGCTGATATGGTGCATTGCTTCAGGGCAACGACCTCACCCACCTTTTTTCCATTTTTCCGCTACAGGTGGCGTAAGTGCAATGTGTCACTTGTAAAATATGCTTCAACAAATAACTATCTTTTGACTTTATTTTGATTATATGTAATAAAAAAAAAATGGTTCACAATTAGAACAGACGCTTAATTAGTTTATTGGATAATAGTTGAATTAACTTAGAAGGTTATGAGTTTTCCTCTTCTCTAGCTTCTTTAGAATATGGCAACCCACATGCATTGTGTTGGTCAACATTTGTTTTTCTTATATCTTTTTGTCGTAGTGGTTGAAGAATGGGGGTGAGGGCGGAAATTGACTTGCTACCTAAGATTTTGGATCAATTGCAATTTTCAAATTCTCAGAGTTGATTTTGACCAACTGTCCTTGAAGAGAGATCCCTTGCCACATGCCATAGCTGTCAACCAAAGCCCAACTATGATTCAAATGTACACATATTTTTTAGCCAAAACTACATTGTCAAGTGCCATGGGGAGTGTTGAACATTTCTAGTGAAAACTATTGCTTCCACAATGTTGAAAAATTGGAAGTTATTATTTTGCTACCAAAAAACTCCCAAAATAAGTAATAATATAATATTTTAATTCGGGTTATTCTTCCTCGAATCACTTACTAAGTATTTTTTATTTGAAAACACAAATGCACATTCTCATGATACTTGCATGTATATAATGATGATGATGATGATAATAATAATAGTTGCAACAACTATAATCGTTTAATCATAAATTATTAATACTGAAAACAGAGTGGTAGTATTACTAATTTAATAGCAATTATTAATAGTAAATAATAATAATGTTCATAATAACAAAAACAATAGCAACAATGGATTCCATTCCAGAGCCAACGAATGGTAGGAATAATTTTGTCTCATTAATTTAGATTTCTTATGAAAATGTAGGATTACTTGAGAGAGACTCGGTTTTGGATACCCATTTTTTGGGATATCTTGCATTTTTAGGAAATACAAAATACCGGTATAATTATCGTGGGTTTCCAGAGCGAGCATCGACATTCAAAGACTACATTTTCAGTAATCTTTAAAGATAATTGGAGAAAAATACTAAGCCACTGTCTCTGGCATTTAAATACCAGATGTTCCAAAACTCAGGATAAGAACAAGTGGGGAACTCAATTTGAACCGAAAAAACTATTTACATTTTAACATTCTATACACCAACCGGCAAGTGGGAAGAAATGAAAGAACGTTTTCAGTCCTCAGCTGAAAAGAAAAAAACTACTACATCAGTCTACTGTGTGACTTCTTTTGATCAGATTGCTGCAAGTAAAAATACAACAATTCATTCCAGTTGTCTGGAACACCAGGAAGACACCAATGACTGCAGTCTTCAATACTTGAGGGGCCCTTTTTCCCAGATTTTCTCCCATATACAGATGGATGGGCATCTATCCTATATTCTGACAGAGCAGTCACATTCAAGATGGTTACTGGGGTTCTCATCTGCCTTATAACCTCTTCTGTGATTACATTCTTTTCAGGGTACATGGTCCTAGTAGTTTCGTCAAGGGGTTGAGTAGCTTCCTTACAATGACCACCAGTATTCCATTCACCTCCCCTATTCAGTAAACCAGATAATATTCAACAACTGATAAGAAAATAATGTCATGTTTGGTTTACAGAACGGGATGCAAGGGCAATAGAATGGAGAAAAACTTGATTGGATAACATCAAGAAATCAAGTTATAAAGTCGATTCCATTCTGCCCGATTCCATTCCATTTCTACATACCAAAGATATAGTAAGACATGTCGCTTTTGATTATGACAGTTGAGTGGAATGGAGCAAACCTGAAATGGGAGGGTGCTGAACTCCGGAAGAAAACTTGGGTTTTGCCTGGATTGATATGCTTATCGACCCATGATGCCCAAGTCGTCATAGCTCTTCTGAAAGCTGTCAAAACATCAAGATGCGGATGAAGTAGGTTTCCTTCCTGGTAGTAATTGATCCTGTAATAACAGCAGAAGCTATGAAGACTTGGGTTTTTCCGTGCTCATTATTAGATAGTTACATTCTCCCTATGTCAAGGATCTCAATTTGGATTGCTCAGCCAAACACTCAAAATGGCTATAGTTCCCATCTGAGATCCATACTCCACCTTACTTGTTCAATAGGTTGGAAGGACCTTTTTTAATATATATATATATATATATGATGATGCCTAAAATTCATACAACTTCATCGAAGAACATAGATAATTGAGTCATCTTGCAAATAAATGTTGAATTAGAAGGTTAAAGGCTTAAAGCTTAAGAGGCTAATACTTAAAAACAAGGAAGTGCGTCAACCAAGAACACTCCAGAATAGAATCGCTTAGGAATATCACTCACCCAGTTTGTGTTTTGTAATGAGACCACCAATGTGCAGTGTTGAACACCAGAATATCAGCACCTTTCCATCTCGATGTGCCCCGATCCATGGCGTCAATTCGCAATGTTTGGACCCGCTTTTTACCTATTCTTGTCTTGCTTTCATGAACTAAGAAATGACTCACGTAGTACTCAACTGTGCACCTATAATCCTACAAAACAAAAACAATCTTTGAAGTACTAAAACCTGCAGGTGCCCAGGAACACAGCTAAAGAAGATGAAATCTCTGCAGAATTACCACAAATTTGAAACTATAGCTCCCCTTCTCCTTGGTGATTCTCCGGCCACGAGTCTCATAAACCCTCCTGGGATCTTTTACAGCCCCCATTAACAAACACAGCATGGATTCCCACTGGTTCCTATTAATTGAATCTCCAACAAAAATCAGTCTTTTCCCTCTGATCAAGTTCAGCATATCTGCTGCATTGAACCTATAATGCAACCCCAAGATTCTTGAGAAGGAAGTTGTAAACCATACAAAACTAGGAAATTATTTGCCAAATAAATAAGTCAAATAGACTGAAATTTTAAGGAGTACCTTGGAATGTCACAATCTTGTGGCTGCCACCTCCATTTCATGTAGTCTCTGTTTAATCTCCCATTACCCTCACAGTTAAAACCCTCATCTATGAAGGGACATGAACTGTTTGTGTACAGAGGATAGCTTCCATCAAAAACCCACCTCCCCTTTGTCACATCACATTCCCTCGTCTTCTTCTCTTCAATTCCTTCACTACTTGAAACCCCACCATTCTCGAACGATGAAGCATCAAACACACTCTGATTCCTAGTTGAGAAATTACTATTTACAGCATCAATTTCTTCTATACTCAAATTACTGGTTGAGAAATTACCATTCATGGCTCCAATATCTTCTATTTCACCATCAGCAGCTCCAGGTTCACCTTCCTTTCTCTGAATCCCCACAACAACTGAAATCTCAGCAGCAAGCCCAGAAATATTTTCAGGTTTAGCTGAAATTTCAGCAAGCCCAGAAACATTTTCAGGTTTCGAGATCTGGGCATCGATAAGAATTGATCCTTTCAAACCACTGGCCGCGTAATTTCTACTGAACCCAGCGGAGTTCTGAGCACCGATGGGTTTGAGAAGCAAACTGAGAGATGCTTTGTTGAAATGGAGATGAGTGTCATGAGAAATTAAAGGAGTGGATTTGATGACCCAGATGGAGAAGAATGAGATGAAAGTGAGTGAAGAAGAAATTGTGAAAGAGAATACCAAGAATCTGGTGGGTTTGAAGGAGAAACTTCTCTGCCTCTCCATCAATAATCCTATGCTTTCTTTTTTCAGTTGACGCAAGTAAAGAATAGTCTGTTCATGGGTCGGTCAGCCTCCCCATCATCAAAACAGTTAAGAACAGATCATGGGGAGGAGGCTGCATTTAAGGCATCAGAGCATCAGAGAGTGGCGACTGGCGAACAGAGTGGGAGAGAAAAAGACGCTAAGGGGAAACGCCAAAAGAAAGAATAAAGAAAATGAAAAGAGAGTGGCAGAGAGAGGTGCGGTGCTGGTCACTCAAAGACACTGCAGTTACAAAAAAGAGGTCTGAAATTTTCAGAGGCAGGTGTTATATATATATATATATATATATATATATATATATATATATATATAGATGTATAAATTATAATATATCTACCATTGCATCAATTTAAAAATTTAAAATAAAAAATACCATCCTCAATTAAGATCTGAAATTTAAATTCTTTTCTAAAGATTTCACATTTCATTATGTTTGGGAGGAGAGAAAAAAAAAACCTTCTTTATGATTTTAAAAATCATACACATTAAAAACCTTCTCTATGATTTTAAAAATCATACACATTTCTTCTAATATTTAATTTTGAAATATGTATTTAAGAGTATAAATTTTGAACTTTAAATTCAAATTTATGTAAATTGAACGTAGATCTAGTGGGATAAACTTAGATTCATTTTATCCAAATTCATGTAAATTCAAATTTTGTATTTCTCCTAAACACAAATTTATAATTTATCTAATTTTTTTATCAAATAAAATTTTTAAAGTTTTGAAATGAAATATTCATGTAATAGAGTATTAAAATTTTTGGAATTTTTTTCACTGAATTTTAAAAGAAATGAATTCTCTTTTACTTGAATTTTAAAACAAATTAAAAAATAGCTTATTTTAATATCATCTTGAAAAATCTATTTTTTTTCTTTCACTTTTTTAATTAAAATAAAGTATAGATAATAAATAAATTAAATATATAAATAAATGAATTAATGTATCTTTCTAACTCTTTTGCAAATATTACTCTTCATAAAGTGCATAATTATCAAAAATCTTAACTTATTCGTAAAGTATAAAGTACATATTGCAAGGAATTGTGTATTTATTGACAATAAAATAGTTTAATATTACGAGGAATTGTGTATTTATTGACAATAAAATAGTTTGATTGATAATAGAAGAACAAATAAATATAAATATGAAATTTGTGCAGAATCAACTTGCATGTAAAAATTTATTCTGAAATTTTGATGCTTTAATTTTCTTTTAAGAAATAAAATAAATAGAAGATTTAATAAATAAAAAAAATGCTTGGATAGATAAATTTTTATTGCACCCATTTCCTTTTCATATTAATGAGAATATTTGATGCTGAACGAAACATAGAATTTGGCTGCCAAACAAAGATTAGGTTAGGAAAGTTTTAGATAAATTTAATGGTGAAAATATTTTTTTTGTATTTTAATTTTTTATTTTTCAAAGATTAAAAATGTCACGATGTTTTTAAATTTTTTTAACAATTGTATTAAAAATTCCCGAATAATAGAAATATAAAAATTACATTACATTTTTTGTTGTTATTCTTAAAAAAAAATTGAAAAAAGAGAAAATAAAACAAATTTTCTAACAAAACAAAGCCCTAGAAAAGGAAGAAAACTACATATCTTAATTACTATTGTGTATTAGGATTTAAGGGAGGTATTTACCAATTACCTAGTTGAGTTAACTATCTGATATTATTGCACCCAATTTAAAATAAAAAATAAAAAAATAACATTATTTTTTCATTAATGAGCTAATTTAGGAAAGAAGAGCAATGGGCTTTTTTGGTGATGTGAATTTATTTTTATCTAGGGTTAACATTTGAGGGGTTGGCTTTTGAGTTTTAGGTTGCGTTTGGGACATGAAAAATATGGAGAAAAAAATTTATGGAGATATGTTTGTTTATATTTATTTATTAAGAAAAGTGAGAAATAAAATATAACACATAATATATTAATAAATAAAATTTTAATTTTTTGTATAATTAATATTTAATTTATTCATATTAAGACAAGCACTAACATGTATTGAATGAGCCATTTCATTTTTTCTTCTTCTTTGAAAGTAAATTGAACAAAAATTGCGTGAAAATAATAATATAAAACAGTTTAATTGATAATTATGGATACTAGACATTGCCAAATTTGACTATTAAAAAAAAAAAGTTGTCACGTGACGAGTGACGTCATGCTGACATCATTAGTGAAATAAAAGAAAAAAAAAAGAAAAAAATGAACCACGTGTCACCATTGTGGATGAACACATGACCCACTACACTCAACCGAGCTAAACTTAGTTCAACTGGTTGAATCGATCCAATTTCCTGAATTGCTGGCTTTATTTATTTATATATTTATTTATAATTAATTTTTAAATTTTAAAAATAGGAAAAATAAAAAATAAGAAAAATTAGGAAAAATATTTTTAAAATAAGGAAAAATAAAGAAAAAAAATGTCTAAATTATTTTTCGCTCAAAATAAAAATATGAAAAAAATAAAAATACTAAAAAATGAAGAAAAGTCTTTTAAAATCTCAGAAAATTTTAGAAAAAAATGTTGAAAATTTTCAAAAAATATCTACAAAATTTTGAAAAAAATTTTGGGAATGCTTTTAAAGATTCTTTTGCTTAAAATTGTGTGTGTGTGTGTGTGTGTAAGTCCCAATGATTTTAAAAAAAGGATAAAAAAGTATTTCAGACTTCACTTATATTAGTTCTTAGGGAGATTTATCTAACAAGATCCCATCGTTTGGAGGTCTTATTAAATATTCCTAAATTGTAGTGTGATTTTTATTATTTTTTTAAATTTTATTTATTTATTTATTTATTTATTTTCTTATTTATTTGTTTGCTTACTTTAAGGGAGTTAATTGATGACCATTAAATCTAAGTTATGGATAATTCATAATTAATTAGGTATCTTTCGTAGAACGAGTGTGTATAGGGTGTTGATATCTTCCTCTCACATAACTAAATTCCCGATACTAACTTAGGTAAAAATAGACCAAGACTACCAATTTCTTGACTTAGGATTAGCCTACAAGACCAATCAACGACTAATAATTAGGTGTTTTAACCGCGCCTAAGTGAAATAATAGGTTAGTGGCGACTTCATCAAAATTTTTAATATTTATTATCCCTTACCATCCCGGGGACCTCGTTTGTCGGGACGTTGCGACAGTAACAAACAATGTTGAGGATTATATCATTAGTACAAAAACACATAATTTAGAAAGTTAAAATCATAATAGCACAAACACACACACAAAAAATGTTCAAATAATTAGAACACATTAAACAAATTGTTCTTTGTTGGTTTCAAATTGACATGCAAGTATGCATATTTCTTGCTTTCTTTTTTTTCCCTATCGTCAAATCCCTCACCTCTTCCCAAACTCATTTCCACTTTCTCAGGGAATTTATTGCTTTCTAATCACACATTCTCATGGAATTAGTATCCTTTTATAAGATGATATTAGTGCTTTAAGCAAAGAACAAATTCCAATGGCGTCATCAATTAAAACATACCTAAACAACATATAGAGAACATAACACAGATATCAAATTTCATTTTCAAAACAAGCCTTATAAGACTGAAGCAATATATACGGGTGTGTGTATGACACTTCCCTTCAATTGAACAAACATTTCAAAACCTAAACCTGCAAATTATTTTCAAATATATTTGAACAACATATACACATGACTATATCAACATCAAATTGTTGGGTTATTTCCTTCCATGTGGTGAAAAGCCCAAGTGGGCTTTATTAATAGCCTAAAACTCAGTCCTTTAGTGTGATAACCTAAAGGAAGTTATAAAAAGAGAAGGGAGAGGGGAGGAGTTATTGAATTTTTGAGTCCGATCTCTGTTTTGATGTTGACGAAACACAGTGAACTTATATGTGTATTTAACATATAAACAGGTCCATATTTGAGATCACACATAAGGGACAGGAAAAATGGAGGTCAAAACGGATCTTAATACACATATACCTGGTGTACTCCATGAAATGAAGAGTAAGAGATCAAGAAGAAGACATTTTGTTGTATTGTATTTACTTTATAATTTGTTAGTCTGTAATAATGGCCTGTAATATTTGCATATCATGTATGATGGGGTGTATATGCTCAATGACCATAGATTGACCTTAGGACCCCATGCACATAATGAAAAATCCTTTAAAGCTAAAATGTCACATTTATACAAACATGGATAAAACTTAGGGTCATAATTAGGGCCAAATTGTGTTTTTGTATAGCCCCGGTCGATCGAACCCCTCTAGTTATATTCATCTTGGTCGACCGAACACTCTGTTGGCTAAAAAGTCAAAATGTTGACTAAGTCTTAATTGACCGAACCATTGGCATTATAAATGACTTGGTCAACCAAACCTGTCAGAAGTCAACATTTTGACTTTGCTCGGTCAACCATTCTATTTTGAGCGTATCATCCTAAGTCGACCGAACAAAAAGGTGTCTGACTCCCCAATAACTTGGTCGACCAAATGTGTAGTTCAAATTAGCTTGGGTCAACCGAACCTAGATGACTAGTCGACCAATCTTTGTCTTGGTCGACCGAACCCATGAAGGGTTCAAAATCACCCTGAGACGGTCGACCAAACCTATAGTTTAAAATTATCACGATCAACCAAACTTATAAAAGTGGTCAACCGAACCTCTCAGGTTGGCAAAATTTTTATCACAGTTAAATAGGGTTAATTTTTATTAAACATAATTAAACAAATCTCAAAATGCCTTTGATGTCCGCAACGGTTATATTTTTGACAAAAAACTATATATACCTCCTTATTTGCTAAGATTAGTGTGAGATTAGCATATCGATTAACAAATTTTTCTCTGAAAATTTTATTGGGTTAAATCTTTCATACTCCCACCTTTTACAAGAATATTGTTAAAATCTTTTTCTCATACTCATTTAATTACATATTTTTTAGAGAGATCATTTTGTTCTTCACATTCATTTTGTAAGCTAACAACTCTCTCATACTTGCATTGTTTGATATTGTCTTTTGAGAGTTAGCTAAAGTTTTCCCATTGTATTTTATTTATAAATATATCTTGGGAAAACTCTACATTTGCTTAACAACTTGCATCCTTATTGCAAGTTAAATAAGCTTGCTTTGTGTTTTGATGAAAATATTTTTAGCAAACTTAAACCCTAATATCCATTGTGCTTGATATTTGAAAAATACTATTGTGATATTTGCTCAGGGTTATAGAGACTCTTTGACTATTCATATTGTGAATATATTAACTTGGATCAAATGTCTCACTCACTCACACATATACATATAGATACACATATTGTTGTGAGTTGATATACTGATTAAATAAGATTTCACTTAAGCTTAATATCCCATCATACGTGAGTGTATTGAGGATACTGTTGTACATCATCTGCTTAGTTTAGAAGCACATTTGTTTGTACATAAAAATTATTTGGTTGTTTGTTGTATTCCCGATAGGTTGTTGGACGAGGGAGACTAGCCCTGTGAATAATCCTAAATTGCTTAGACTTAGATAGGTGAGCACCAGACAAGTTCAGATCGACTCGGTTAATAGAACTAGGTGCACCATGCTGATAAGGTGTTGTAAACGGTGTCGCTCCACCCATAAGTGAGCAATTAGTGGAATCCTTTTGCTTGTGAGCTTGAGGCGGTGACGTATGCAGTATTGACCGAACTCCGATAACATATTTTGTGTCGGCTTTCTACTTAATTTCCACAATTTCAGTTCCACACATGTATGCTAGTACTTGAACTGCTGTGAATGTTTTAATTGCTTTAAATATTTGCATACATATTTATTTGGGGAATATTGAGCTTGCTATATTTGTCTTGATCATTGGCTCAGTTTTATATTAGTGGGAAATTGGCATTTGCTTAAAAAGAACCTAGGTCACTAAATATTGGTTGAGAATCTAACCTAGGTAGAAATTTTTAAATATCCAATTTACCCCCCTTTTTGGGAATACACAAATTCCAACAAGAGTTGTTACTTCTCAAAAGAATTAGAGAAAAATGTGATTTTTCTCATGCTGCCCAGATTTCATCAAGAATCCGATCCCATTTCGTCCGTCGTCCGATCGAGCTGAAATTTGAAGGAGAGGTTCACGACTGAAGGAGTTACAATCTGAACAGTGGAGGTCAAATTTTGAGCTCAAGAATTGGGATTTGTGACCATGAACAGAAACTGCGATTTTGGTATATTCTCTTCAATTCTTTTTGTATTTGCCAAGATTGATGATATCTTGATAAGATATATTTGTAACCTCTAATTGCAATTAGAGAAGACTTTGTGTACCTATTATTTGGTTGACAGTGGAGATTTCGACTGGACTAGGTCCCGTGATTTTTCTTCCTCACACTAGGGAAGTTTTCCACTCCCTTTCCGATTATATGGAGGGAATCGCCATCCCGACAATCAAACAACAAACTTCAAGTTTCTCATTTGGTAGTGCCTTTGTCAACATATGAGAACCATTATCATCAGTATAAACCTTCTTAAGTTCTAGTAACTTATCGTTCAACGCATCTCTGATCCAATGGTATCATACATCAATATGCTTCGATCTTATATGGAAATTGGAATTCTTAGCAAGATGAATAACACTTTGTGTGATACCTCATGGATGAAAGGCTTAAAAGACTAAATGTTACTATCCATATCAACAAGGTGCACCTTTCTTTTTGGGAACCTTCTCATAAGAACTCCACGGTTAAACGTGCTTGGCTTGGAGTAATCTTGGGATGGGTGACCACCTGAGAAGTTTTCTCAGGAAGTGTGTGAGTAAGGACAAAACACACTGAAAAAGACACGTGTTGGTTTGTGGGGCCAGTCATTAGTTTGATAAGGCCCGCCCCCTATTGTCTGGTCTAGGTGGAGAAGGAGAGATGCAGTGCTCCCTGGCAGATCCATGTTGGGGCATTACAAATGGTATTAGAGCCAACACCTAGCCGGAAGTGTGATGAGATTCACATCGCCTGGGTTTGGAAATGTGGGTTCGCAACGAGGACGTTGCATTCTATAAGTAGGGGAGAATGTGATACCCCATGGATAAAAGGCTTAAAAGGCTAGATGTTACTACCCATATCAACAAGGTGCACCTTTCTTTTCGGGAGCTTTCTCATAAGAACTTCACGGTTAAGCGTGCTTGGCTTGGAGTAATCTTTGGATGGGTGACCACCTGGAAAGTTTTCTCAGGAAGTGTGTGAGTGAGGATAAAACACACTGAAAAGGACACGTGTTGATTTGTAGGGCCAGTAATTAGTTTGATAAGGCCCACCCTCTATTGTCTGGTCTAGGTGGAGGAGGAGAGATGTAGTGCTCCCTGATAGACCTAGGTTGGGGCGTTACACTCTGACTATCACAAAACATCACATACCTTTGCTACTTAAAACCAAGTTCTTTCAAGAACTTATTTGCCTATAGCAACTCTTTAGTCGCTTCCGTTGCTGCAATGAACTCTGCCTCTGTCGTAGAAAGAGTAATACACTTCTTAAGTCTTGATTGCCAATCTATAGCCCCACTTGCAAAAGTTATCAAATAGCCCGAAGTAGACTTATGAGTATCCACATCCCCTACCATATTTGCATCTGTATAGCCAACTAACAATGGTTGTCTATTTCCCAAACCAAGTCTCAAACTGGAAGTGCCTTGAAGATACCTTATGATCCACTTCATTGCATTCCAATGCTCTCTTCCCGGATTTGTCAAGAATCGGCTAACTACACCAACTGCAAAGGCTATATCTAGTCTTGTGCAAACCATTGTATGCATCAAACTTCCTACAGCTGAGGCATAAGGAACTCTTTTCATGTCTTCCTTTTCCTTATCTATAGAAGGACATTCCTTTGTACTTAGTCTGAAGTGGGCACCAAGAGGAGAGCTAACCACTTTAGTTTTGTCTATATTGAACCTCTAAAGCACTTTCTCAATATGTTGCTCATATGACAAATAAAACTTCTTGGCACTTCTATCACGAGCGATTATTATTCCAAGAATTTTCTTTACTGGCCCCAAATCCTTTATAGCAAATTACTTACTCAATTGCTTATTCGACTGGTCAATCCTTGAAGCATTCCTGCCAACAATCAACATGTCATCCACATAAAGCAGTAAGAAAATAAAATCATCATTAGAAAATTTCTGAACAAATACACAGTGATCTGAAGTTGTCTTCTTGTAGTCTTGCTCCCCTATAACAGACTTAAACTTCTTGTACCACTGTTTTAGTACTTGTTTCAAACCATATAGGTTTTTCTTCAATTTGCACATATAATCCTCTTTCCATTTCACTCTGAAACCCTTTGGCTGCTTCATATAAATCTCTTCCTCCAAATCACCATGAAGAAAGGCAGTTTTCACATCCATTTGCTCTTCCAAGTCAAGACTAGTTATTAAGTCGAGTACTATACGGATCGATGACATCTTTACAATTGGGGAGAAGATCTCATTAAAGTCAATACCTTTTCTTTGACTAAACCCTTTTACAATCAATCTAAATTTGTACCGTGGCTGTGAAGAGAACTCATTTAGCTTCTTCTTGTAAATCCACTTATTCTCCAAAACTCTTTTTCCTTTAGGTAGCTTCACTAACTCAAAGGTGTGGTTATCATGCAATGACTGCATCTCATCTTGCATGGCCTTAACACACTCTGTCTTGTGTTCATCTTCCATGACTTCTATAAAACACTGGGGCTTTCCTCCATCAATCAATAACACATACTGTTCTGCTAAATACAGAGTGGAAGGATGTCAGTCTCTGGTTGACCTCCTGGATGGAATCTCTGGTGGAATCTCTGGCTCGATCAATTGCTCATCAGTATCAACATCTCCTTGAACCTGTAAAGGAACATCCATATCACCTCCACCCTGGTGGTCATTCCGAACATCATTCTCAACTTGAGATGGAAAATTCTTCAAAGGAATTGGATCCAACATCAGTCAAACTGTCACCTTGCTGAGATATAAATTTCTTTGCCTTCTCAATATCCCGAATCGTCTGATCTTCTACAAACACAACATCTCTACTTCTCATAATTTTCTTCTCAACTAGATCATAAAGCTTGTATCTAAACTCATCTTGATTGTAGCCAAGGAATACACACTTTCGCGTTTTCTCATCAAGTTTGGACCTTTCTTCTTTTGGAACATGTACAAATGCTTTGCACCCAAAAACACATAGGTGATTATAGGAAATATCCTTACCTGTCCAAACACGGTCTGACACATCAAACTATAGAGGACACACAGGGTGTAAGATTCAACACATGAACAACAGTGCTCAAAGCCTCCCCCCAAAAGGATTTTGGCAACTGGGCTTGTGAAAGCAAACATTTCACTCTCTTAACCAGTGTTATATTCATCCTTTCTACTATGCCATTCAACTGAGGAGTTTTCAGAGGTGTCTTTTGATACCGAATACCCTGTTGTCTGCAATACTCATCAAATGGACCATAATACTCTCCACCGTTATCAGTTTGGATGCATCTCAGTTTCTTCCCTATCTATCTCTCAACTAGGACTTGAAATTTCTTGAACTCAGCCAACACTTGGTCTTTTGAATTCAAGGTATAAATCCATAATTTCCTTGAATGATCATATATGAAGGTCACAAAGTATCTGGAGCTACCAAGTGTTCTCGTCTTCATAGGGCCACACACATCTAAATGTACCAAATCCAATATCTCTGACTTTCTCGAATGAGGGGAATTCTTGAAGGAAACTCTGCTCTGCTTCCCCGACAAACAATGAGTACACCTTTTCAGAAGTGTACTTTTCAGTCCACATAGTAGACTTTTCTTCCCCAATAGATCTAATCATTTCTCACTTATATGAGCTAGTCTCTTGTGCCACAACTCTGTTGTACCATTATCCTCCATCAAATTAACAATGTCGTTGGAGATCTTTGCTTGTAAAACATATGCTTCATGCCTTGAGCCACAACCATATCACCCCTGGTGAGCTTCCACTAGCTATCACTGAAAGCGCTGCAGTACCCTTAGTCATCAAGTTTACCTGCAGAAATCAAATTCAAACGACTGTCAGGAATATGCTTCACATCTCTGAGAACTAAACTCGTGTTATTATTTGTCTTCAGATACACATTCCCAATTCCAATGACTATAACCAAGCTATCATTTCTCATCTTTACTATTCAAAAGTCACCAGATCTATAGGATGTAAAGAAATCCTTTCGAGATATAGCATGAATGGAGGCACCACTGTCAATCACCCAACTGGTCTCATGGTATGCAACATTTATCATCTCATCATCATAAACAATGAGGAAGTATGCAGGAGTGGTGGTAGCAACTCTATCATCAGCATCTTTGTCATCTCCATTTTTCGTTCCATTCCCTTTCTCATTCTTGTTTTCTTTCTTTAATTGCCTACAATATTTGTTGATGTGCCCTTTTTTCCCACAATGATGACACTTAACATTTGCAATCTTGTTGGACTTGCTTCTGTTGTTATCTCTATTCTTCAGACCTATGCTTTTACTTCTCCCCCTCCTTTCTGTAACCAAGATCTCTGACTGTGAAAAGGATCTTTGTATTTTTCTTCTCATCTCTTCATTTAGCAAACAACTCTTAACCATATCCATTGTGATTACACCTTTTGGAGCGGAGATTGTTGAGAATTCTACTTGTGAGCTTGTCCCACATTGAAAAATTTGAGTGGATGATAGGTGCTTATATACATGGTTGGACCCAAGACCTAAGCTTTCAAGTCAAGTTGGTGCTCACTCATATGTATCAAACATACCTATGAGCTCTTCCAGCTCTAACAAGTGATAGGTGTTCACCCATGGGTATCAAGCTCACCCATGGGCTCCTCTGGTGCTAACACAAATTTCATTTATAATTCTAAAAAAACTATATGCAAATTTAAGAACAAGATTTTGCTTAGCAGAACCCAAACATGTATCAAATCCCAAACGCTGGTTCATCCGGCGTTTATTAAACCAAAAATGTTGGTCTGTCTAGCATTTTTTAATTGGAGCATGACGTGGTAGATTAAAAAACACTACACAAAGAGGGGAAAGAGGCTCCATGCAGCAAAAAATGGCGACTCCGACTAGGAGGGTCCGGCCGAAGAAACAAGGAAGAAGAGGAGGGGGGTGTCAAAAGACATTGTTTTGGCCTTCCCTGATTTTTTTCCCCCCTTAAAAAAAAAAGGAAATCTTTAAAACAGTGTCGTCTTATTAAGGAAAAGGTACGCGCATGCATGCACCTACATGTGGGCAATACGCGTGGATGCGTTACTACTTTAATTTATTTTTTTATTTTTCATAAAAATCAAATCTAAAATAAGGGATGTTCACATTCCCGCATTCTACTTCTAAAAACATTATAAAATTATAAACTTAAAAAGTATATTAGATGGTCCAAGATTTGTGATGCTAATGTGTTTCTATTTCCAAAAGTTTTGAAATTGATTCTATATATGAATGGCAGTATCTCAAACAAGTGCTTGTATAGAAAGGGTAGATGCTTTACAGTAACAGTCACACTTGAGCATAAACCTCAAGGCTTAAACACATGCATTAACCAAAATCCATCATGATGATTTTCATACATCAACTTAATTACTGAAACTAACCACCACCCTTAAGACTAACTTCGAATTTATGCCTCATTTTTAAAAGATTAATTCATTGGATCATGCTGTGCTGCCTAATCCTGGGTGATTATGAAGAACTTGACTTAATAAATAACGAGTCACAATTTAAGGATGCAAGCAATTGTACTTATACAAAACATGACAGGACTCTAATCAAACAGTTTAACCTAATAATTTCTCACTTCGTAAAAACAGCCTCTACGAGGGCATGCTTCTTGGCGGGGTACCCTAACCCGACCAAGTGACTTACGTATGCCTTCCCATCCTTCACGGTCGTCGCCGTGGCCACCCGGTGCACGGGTCCGACGAACTTCCCGACCACGGTGGCGGTCTTCCACCCGTCGGAGCTCTCCACCAAGGTGGCGGTTGGGCGCGGGGGCCCCGCGGCGACCACGAGTTTGGTGGGGGACAGTAGCTCAATGCCATCCCCAAACGACAGCGTACCTTCTACCTCGACCAAATTGACGTCGCGTTGGTCACCCTCTCCCAACCCAATCTTGAACAAGTCGCCGGAAGAGGTGTGGATGACTAGTAAGAACCCATCGGGATGGTAGACTATCCCGTTAAGCCCAATAAAGCTTTTGTACCACTGTTTTGGGCTGAAGAGTGGGCTTTGAATGATGGACTGGAGCTGGCCTTCTGGGCCCACTTTCCAGATGCGGTTGTTTTTGACATCCGTGACGTAAGCGTTGCCTTCGGGGTCCACTGCCACGTCATCAGCGAAGGACTTCTCCCCTATGCGGAAGTTAGAGAATTTAAAATTTTCCACTTAAAGAATGAAAATTAAGAGATGAAGGTATCATTTAATATATAAAAAATAAATGCAAAAGTGTGGTTTTAATAATAAAAACTCGGAAATCGTGTAAAGTAACGCGTGCTCCTCGCGGCTCCTTCCTTTCTGCGTTCAATAATATTTAAGTCAAAAACAGACGAGGGGTAGTCTTAGTCCAAGTCCTCAATATTTTTTTTAAAAAAATTTTAAATTAGTTATTAAATTGCCTTTAATAAACAAGCTAGGTTTTTGGGTGATCCGTTTAATTAAAGAAACATACTATTTTTTATATTTTATATTTTTTAAAGATATTAACAAATAAAATAAATGAATGCTATTATATATATATATATATATATATATATTATTTTATATGAAATATTTTTTAAATTTTAAAATAAATAAATTAAACTTTTAAACAAAATTTTAATGAATAATTGTTTAGTAAAAAAAAAAATTTAAATTTATATATTAGTCATTCGCCGGTAAATAATTTATTTCAAACCTAAATCTATTTAATCCTTACCTTCAAATCCGGTCCACTAACCGTTTTATGGCCGACTTTTCATTAAGGTAACTAGGTGCTTGCCAAGACCAAAAAAATTTTGGAGCCTCTAAATTTTTTTTAATATAATAATATTAATATTATTTATGAAATTTACATATTTGGTGGATGGAGTGATGTGCAACTGAAATTATTTGATATATTTAAAAATAATAATTTTAAATAAAATAAAAGAAAATATTAAGATTCTCTAATTAAATCATTTGCTTATTACTACATATTGTGAAGAACTGCTGCTACTGTTATCAGCCCTATGTGATGATTTTATTTTTTATTAGTTAGTCCGGTCCTTAATATTTGTTTTTCAATTTTAAATTAGTTATTTAATTGTCTTAACCATGAAAATCAGTAGACTATAATGATTTAAAATATTTAATATATATATATATTTTTAAAAAATGTCAGGGTCTCAAGTTTTGTCTTGAGAAAATGGTTTAAATATCAACGTTATTAAATTATAAATAAGTTTTGAAGAAGAATCTCTGCAATGCAAATTAACAATTAAACCCAGAATGATCACAGCCGTCCAAAAAATAATATAGAATAGGATAGGAACCTGGGCTACTGAGCCGAGTGAGGAACAGCCGATTCCACGTGTCCAAATCGTAGGCCGCGACTGCACTATATGTGTTCCTTATCACGTCGGCGATCGCCACAACGACCCGATTTCTCGGGCGGTCAACGGTGAGTCCGAGGGTAGAGTTTCCGGCGACGTCGGCGTCCTTGACGACGGTGATCTCGTCGAGAGCAGTCTCCGGGGAGTGATCCAGTGGTAACGGGATCTGGCCCAGGCCGCCCTCCATGAAGGAGACCAGGAACCGACGGCCCTGATCGTCCCACTTGGCGCACTCCCGGAGCCACCCCTGGCTGCGGTAGTGGTACACGTGCGTGGCTGGCTTCCCGCGTTCCTGCGATACGATGAAGGCGACGGGGACGGCGGAGATCAAGAGGAAGATCGGGAGGAACTTCAGGGAGCAGCATGGAAACGACACCATTTTGAAAGAGAGAGAGAGAGAGAGAGAGGCAGGTGAGGCTACTGAAACAAGAGTCTTTGCTCGACTCGTGTGGTTATTAATGAAGGAAGAGGCCCTGTTTGGGTTGCCAACGATGCTCGGAAAATTTAAGAGTAGACGGTGGTTTTCATATTTAGCTATTAAAAAATAAAAAATATTAAATTAATGAATAAAATTTAAATTTTATATATCTTTAACATTTAATTTTTCTTAACTTTTAATTATATTAGAACTTTTTTTTTTCATTTTAAATGGTATTTAATATAGAAAGAAAATATAATGAAAAATAACTTTTATTTTTATTTTTCCTTTCCTTTTGCTAAATAGAATTCTTGATCCCAATTGTCCTTAATTTGGTCGAATTAAGAATTTTAGTTGGAAAAAGAAAAGAAAAGTGAAATAAGAAGACAACTCTGTTTTCACTATATTTTTTCTTAAAACAAAATACTACTAAAAATGAAAATTTATTTTAATATAATTAAAAGTTTAAAAAATCAAATGTGAATAGTGTGTAAAATTATATTTTTATTGATTAATTTGGTATATTTTTTTTGTTTTCTTTTTTACTTTTCTTGATAATCAAACATAAAAAAATGAATTCCCACATATTTTATTTTCCTTCTCTAAAGATTTTCCAAGTTCCAAACAGACACTCTAGGATTTTATTTAAACGTACTTAATTGCATTTGGGTTATAAATTTTATTTGAGAGAAAATAAAAGCAAAATAAGAAGTAATTTTTTATAATATTTTTTCTCTCAAATATTATTAAAAATAAAAATTTGATTTTAAAATAATTAATATTAAGGAAAATAAAATGTTACTACAATAAAAAATTAAATTTTATGTTCCTTAATTTAAAATTATCATGTCAAAATTTAATGATTTAATTTCCAAATATAGCAATTAGCGAGTGTATAAGATGCCCATTAATGAAATCTTATTAAAGAATTATTTTAAAAACTTGAATAAATTATGATACGCCAACATAAAATTTATCTATAATAAATATTTTGTGCACAAAGTTCTCTCTCACAATTATGTTGTTGGGTCATCATTCATTAATGAACATTTTAAAAGTATATTCTACTATTGTATGCTATGTATTAATGACAGTCCAAAATTTGAAAATGTGGGTAAAGGAGAAGGTGAGAATTAAGAAATTATTAAAGTCCTTACTTATAATTATGTAATTAATTAATAATACAAAATTTACCTTTTTTTTTTATTAGATAGAAACTCCAGCCACCAATAAACTTTTCGGACCTCCTAATGCGGTACCAAACCTACGGATCAGCGTCTTCCGTCCCCAGGTCTCGCTGATTAAGGTAAAGTTCAAAATGTGGACACGGCTTCCGTACATTAGTTGGACGTTCGGCCAACCCAACCCCCGGGACATATTTCCATTACCATCCATTGTTCCCGCTGGCTCACAGAGAATTTTCACCATCCACGGTCCCCATTGACTCATAGAGCGAACTCTCACCATCCACGGTCCCCGCTGATTCACAGAGTAAACTTACCATCCATAGGTACCGTTGGTTCCGTGAGTGTATCTACTTGGAATTAAACCTCCGATGCTTCTTCTTACATGATGATGCATTTCCACCGTACCATACTCGGGGGGGCACAATTTACCCTATTTATAGTTATGTCTTGAAGCAATTATTATTTTCAAATTTGGGTATAGTAACAAATACAAGTATAAGCAAATGACTTGATTTATACTAAAATCTAAAGCATTAATACTCCATATAAATAATTATGTCATTAATTAATTGTATTTATTATTACACTCTCCTCCATCTCTTTAAGAAAAAATTTCCCCTAATAAATTTAAAGTTTTTTTTTTATTAAAAAATATTTCTTATCCAACTAGACGAAACTTTAATGTCTTTCTTTTTCTCGAAGATACTATGACAAATTATAGCTAAGCATGAAAGGAGAAAAGCATGCCCTTAAGCCAAGCCTCAATCACAAATTAGAGGAAGGTTTTAATAAAATGAGGGTTTGCCTTTTTTACACTATTTTCTTTAATTTTGAGTTGTTCATTACCGGCAGATGATGATCACGAACTAACATATGAAAAAGAAAGTTTGGAAATATTACTTAAAACATTATAATCTTGATATTCGTTAGCGCCTAGAGTTTTTTTTTTTATTTTTTTATAAAAAAATATAAACTATTTTTAGATTATGTTAAGAATTGTTGAAAATAATAAAATCAGTAGTCTATCCTCTTCTCGATAGATCTTCTTTTCTAAAATTATAATTAAGAGTGTCATGTGTGTGTTTTTTTATTTTTTTATTTTTAATCTTGTAAAAATCAAAATTGCAATGAGACGGAAGATAATTAAGTATCTTGTGAATTACTTTATTATACGTATTGAGAAATAAATTGCTCAAAAGTTCAATAATGATTTGATAGTTAATAATTTTTATGCTATGAAAGAAGTAGAATTTATAGTCTCTTTGTTTTCCTTCTTTTATTTAGGAGTTATTCATTTCTTTTATATTATTGACTGAAAGTTACGCCTTTTAGTGTCTATTTGTCTTCTTATTTATAGATATTATTTTATTCTTCATCAATTGTAGTCCCCCACTCGTAAATTTTAAAAATCGCCTTCAAGCTTAATAATACTTAATTTTCACATTATTTTTTGCTCAAATCTTGATTATTAAAATAATCTATTTATCAATTTTCGAGATCGAATTCTATTCGTGGTGTCAACGAAGTGGGAATGGCAATCCCTAAATGAGAAAGAAAGAGTTTTGAGAAAAAAATAGGATAAAAACAGTTAAAATAAGGAGCCACCGCCGTTTTTTTTTTTTGGAAAATGTAGGGGAAAAAAAAAACCTTGAAAAAGGTTCGTGAAAATTAGTACATTTGTGCAAAGGGAAAATGATTAGCCAATTATCTCAGTGATGATCAACCTTTTAGTAGTCTAACGACACTCGTTCGCAAAACGATTACCGCAATTTAAGTAGATATTGTCTTCAAAAAGAAAAGAAATAAAATATGAAAGAGAAAAAACCCTTTTTGGTCCTCTAGTGATGGTATCGCTATCCGAGCATGTTGGAAATAGTGTATTCCCAAGAGGGAGGGAGCGTGAATTGGAATTTTAAAATTTTTCTCCTAAGTTCAATTAAACTAACAGTAGTAATACACAATCTAAGGTCTTCCTAAGCAAATACCAATTGTGCAGATAAATGTAATATGTAGTAATTAAATCATGTGCAACATTAACAAAATATCGAATATAACATACATGCGTAAGAATATAAAGTGCAAGAAATTAAAAACAGACACAATATGTTATTGGGGTTCGGCTAATACTGCCTATGTCCCCGCCTCAAACTCACAAGTAAGAGGATTTCACTAATTGCTCACTTGCGGGTGGAGCGACACCGTTTACAACACCTTATCAGGATGGTACACCAAGTTCTCCTAACCAAATTTGAACCAGTCAGGTGCTCTCCTAACCGGGTCTGAGCAAGTCCGAGACTATTCACAGGGATAGTCTCTCTCTTCCGTCAACCAGTCAAGAATACAACAATATTCAAATAATTTTTGTGTACAAGGAAATATACTTCTAAACTAAGCAGATAATGTACAACAGTATGCTCAATACACTCATGTATGATAAAGATTTATGCTCGAAGTGAGAATGTGATTTTCACTAAAATAATCTTTGAATAAAAATATATATGATCAGTGTTCAAAGATTTTATGCCCAAATAAGAGATTTCTCTAAAAATCTTTTTCTAAATAAGGTGTTAGAGAATTTAGGGTTTATGGTTCAAAAATGTTTTTGAAGATAAACACAAAGGTGCCCTTGAATCTTGCAATGGAAGTGCAAGATTCACAAGTAAAGAAAATATTTCTCCACAAAAATGTTTATCAAAGAATAATGTGGGAGAAATTTGAATAATACTCTAAAAATGTGATATGGCAAATGAATTATATATGAGAATGAAAGATATTTGATTTGTAAAACCAACGCCCAAATAATGTTTAAAACAATGCTCTCTTGTAAGATATATCAAAAGAATAATAAAAGAGAGTGAAAAATTAAGGATAAAATTTGAGAGAGTTTTTGGGCTAATCAACTTACTGATTATGAAAAATAAGGGGGTATATATAGAGTTTGACAAAAATATAACCGATGGGGACACAAGGGGTATTTTTAAAAATATTTAATTATGTTTAATGAAAAGTTAACCCTGTTTAACTACGGTAACAATTTTGTCAACCCGAGAGGTTCGGTCGACCATATTCAAGGTTCGGTCGACCATATTACTAAGTTTGGTTGACCGTGTCAATTTTGAACTACAGATTTGGTCGACCATCTCAGGGCGATTTTGAACTCTTCATAGATCTGTATCGACCCTCAATAAAATATAGCATAATAAATAAAAATGGTCAACTCGAACTCGTGGATAATGGGGACACCTGTCAATCACAGCGGAAACCTAAGCAGCAGTAAACATAAAATCCAAATCATCCATCCATAAAACATAACATCAAAAGCATAACATCAGAGTTTACTACATCTCCAATTACTGAACTTATATACAACCATTAAAATATCAAAATGACCCTAGGATCATACAACAAATATCTACTGATCCTAGTACAAAGCTTACCCTTCTAGAAGGGAAGTTCCACTCACTCAACGGCAGCCTTGACCCGCCGGTTTATCTGGGTTTCCTGAAAAGTTAATTAAGTTCGTGGGTGAGACACTTCTCAGTAAGGGAAAATAAACTAAATACAACAGTGTGATAACATGAACATTTAAAGTGCTTATACATATACAATACATTTCATAACTCTGGAAATAATCTTACTATCATACTGGATAATCATGTACTTTTATATTTGTCAATAAATCATAACATACATAAGCATCTGCTATAACTGTAATACTGAAAATATACCCAGGATGAATAGTTAGCTAATGTCATGTATTACCCCTCATGACGGGTTGTGCAGCCTGAAGGCTGGACTCGACAATGGCTGGCCGACTACTGCTGAGTCAAATATGTCTGTAAGTACGATGGGCCCACCACACCCTGGTCCGGACTGCCAAGTGGACGTCCACACTCTACTGAAAGCCACATCGACTATCCATCTTTCATCCCCTCGTGGGATGGTTAGCACTAATCTGACGTAGATATTTGATCTACAATATAACTACGGTACTGAGCCCTGAACTGAACTAAATTAACATCCTGGTTGTAATAACATATAATACATGAACATACGTAACATCATCATAGCCTCGTGCCGAAAACATAGATACAACCTCGTGCCGAAATCATAAATACATGGCCTCGCGCCAAAATCGTAAATACGGCCTCATGCCGATAATATAAATACATGGCCTTGCACCAAAACATGAATACGGCCTCGTGCCAACATTGTTTTAGGTATATACATTTTGAAAATAATTCATTTATCATACATTCGTCAAAATGATCGTAACATAACATATCTTTTCATAATACCTGAAATCATACTTCGTTCATAAAATCTTTCATATCATAATATGTTCACATAACATAATATTCATACCACACGTGCACTGTATAAAATCATACTTCTTATTCTAAAATCATAATTCTCTGGCATCTCATACATACATATATGTTTCATCATAATAGCAGTATTTCCCAAACGTACATTCCATCTATAATATACAAGTATAACATTTGCTTTTTTGAAAATAAATTTACTCATAATTAATAATAAATTGCGTGGAAAATAACTATTTTAGTTTATTCCCTTACCTGACTACTGAGAAAGCCCCTAAAATATCCTAACCTGACCCCCGTATGACTTCCTGATCAATACCCTGAAACTCAAAACTCTCAGTATTAAACATCAGTATTTTCATGCGTACATCAATTTCTATAACTACCATAAAGTCTACTTTGGCTTAAAAAGCCTTACCTCAACCTAGGGATGATTTCCAACTTCATTTTTCCAACGATCCACTCCGGTAAACTCGCAAAAAACTTCGCCAGGAGCATCGTGGTAGCCTCAAATCTTCAATCCGACGTAAAACTAGCCCAAAATCGAAGAGAGAGAGTGAGAGGGCCGAAGGGGAGAGAGAGAGAGAGAGAGAGAGAGAGAGAGAGAGAGAGTGAAGAGGAAGCTTGCAAATGAATAAAAATCGGATTTTTCATATATATAGATAGCAGAATTCGTCGACGAGCCCGACCTTCGTTGATGAGTCCTTCACAAATTTCGTCGACGAAATCCACTCCTCGTCGACAAAATTCAATCAGCTCAGAAACCCCCTCTCGGCATTTTCTCGTCGACAAAATCTTTAAAGCCTTAATCGAAGAAATCCTGTGTTCGTTGACGAAGTTTGGTAGCTTCCCTTCTTTTCCCAACTTCCATTCTCCTTTCTTTTATTATTTAAATTCCACTTTTAAAATTCGGGTCGTTATAGGTTCAGTCGACCATGACTAAGGTTTGGTTGACCGTTTATATGGTTCGGTCGACCCAAGCTAAAATGAACTACAAAAACAATCGACCAAGCTATTGGGGGGTCAATCACTTCATGGTTCGGTTGATGAGGGACGATACATTCAAAAACTAAACAGTCGACTATGCGAAGTCAACATGTTGACTTCCCAATGGTTCGGTCAACCAAGACATTTATAATGCCAATGGTTCGGTTGACCATGCTTAGTCAACACTCTGACTTTTTAGCCAACAAGGTATTTGGTCAACCAAGCTGGTTATTTACTAGGGTGGTTAAGTCGACCAGGGCTATTCAAGAACCTAAATTTGATCCTAAGTTTTATCCCTTTTTGTATAAATGTGATAGTTTAGCTTTAAGAGATTTTTCATTATGTCCATAGGGTCCTAAGGTCAGTCTAAGGCCAAGGCTTTTAAATTAAGCCCAAAAAATTTGGAGTCGGTCGACCTTTATAAATTTCATTTTAGCCCTAATATTTGACCTTAACCAATTAGTTATTTAAGAAAAGAGTTTCTGTGAAAAGTATTGGTCCCTAGGGTCAATCTACGGTCATCTTAAACTTATCATCTATATCATGCACGCAATGCATTAATTATTACAGACCAAATATAAAACTAAATGCAATACAATCCAAATAAATATCTCCTTCTTTGCTCTTCTGTCTTTCGTGGAAAACACTAGTTGATGTGAGCTTTAAGGTCTTCTGGCTTCCACTATTTTTTCCCTTATGTGTGCGCTAACATATTAAGTCTGCTCAAACACTGGATACACATATAAGAAACTGGTGCTTTGTCAGCATCGAAATAGAGATCGGATTCAAAAACTTAACAGAGCACTCCAACACGGTTTCGAGAAGGTCAAAGTATTACTCTAAAAAGGAGTTGGCCTCAGAACCCTAAGTTTTAATTGAAACATGATGGTGAAGGATGATAGGTGAATAAAACAATTGGTTTGAAAACGTCGGACTTGTATTACTAACCTAAAAAATTAAAGTTTTAGAAAAGAGGATCAGACTTGTATTATCAACATTTAGACGGTGAGTGAAAATAGTGATTTTGAAAATGGGAGATAGAATTGAAAAATGTGATTAAATGCATGGGTTTTTGAAATTCTAGGATTTCACCATCAACTTTTTAAAATTGAGAAAAATACTGAAAAATATATATATATTTTTATATTTCGGAAAAAAAGGATTAGAAAAAAGGAAGATTGCAACATTAATGAACAAAACATGGTTCATTTGGTCTAATTTTGTTAGTTAGAGTCAAAATTCTTCTCAAATTATACAACTCTCAAAAGTTAAAACTTCCATCATGCCTAGGGACAAGAGAGAAGAAAGTCCTATACAATAAAATTCTTTCCTTTATCTCGTCATCAACTACAAATATACTGTGAAAATCAAGTTAAAGAGTCCTTTTTTTTTTAAAAAGATTTTTCACCCTTTTTCGTATTTTTTTTAAGATTTCAATAAGGACTCGATTAAGTAATAAGAAAGCACAGACTAACATATATACACAATCACAGACACACATCTATGTACATATAAACACATAAAATAAAATAAAAAACACACACACACACACAAGAGCTTAATTTAGTACTTTTCATAACAAGTACTTAATTTTTAAGATGTTTCAAACTGAAATTATCCTTTCATTCCTACCCATTCTATCAATTTTCTTTAGATGAACCTATTTTGCTTGTTGGGCTAGTTTTGGAACCATGCAGGCAGTACTAAAAGAGAAAAATGACTTGTAATACTATATTCATTTTATTTGATGTACATTTATCAATAGCTTTTTGTCTTTTCCTGTAGATCTTACCATCGAATTTTTGTATCATGTTAAAATGAAAAATGTTCTATGATTGACCCATTTAGAATAGTTAAAAGAGAAACAAATTAGGAGAGGAATTTAGAATCATTGGGTAATTTAAATTACTCAAAAGGCTTGTAAGAAAATGATTGCAGGCATTAGTTGGGCCACATGAATCTATGCTATAAGATATATTATCAAATTATTAGAGTTAACATGATTGAGGTAAAGAACAAAACCCATGAATCCAAAGGTCCAATAATTGAGAACTGGGCAATGAAGACGATGTGATACTCTAATGTTTGTTAGTCCATGTTGATGACTAACCAAAACCTCAGTACATGCAACCATTCAACATACGACTCCTTACAGCTTGGCTATGCATGGTGAATCAATAGATGTCCTCAGGAGATTTTTAACAAACACTTAGTAGACACCATTCCAAGATGAACATTTTGGCTCTAATCAATTCGAAAACAGTCTTACCCTTAAAGGAGGCCGTAACAAAAAAATTCGTAACTTTAAAATAAAAGACAAGAAAATTAATACAAAATTTTGATTTTATATTGAATGAAAGATTAAGTACGATCATTGTGTATTTTTACAATGAAGTATAGTGTCCTCTACTTCAATCTCGTTGAAAATGAATCCACTTAATCGAGATCTCATGGAGTGTTTTCCTAAAGAGAATGGTATAAAAGGTGAATTTGTTTAATATCTAATATGTTTGGTGAGATCTATCAATTTGAGGGCTCGAGGTTGTTCTCGAACAAGTTGATGTTGGGTCTTTTGGAGGATCAATTTGACAATCTATGGAAGTTGGGCTTGTTTGATATTGGATCAATTTAAGAAAAATATGTTGATTTGAAGAAGTTAACAATTCTGTAGAAGATCGATTCGTGCTCAATTTACGTGAGTGCGAGTCCAATTACGAGCAATGGATGCTTGGAAGAAAAATTGATCACCCGAAATTGATGAAAATTTGAGTATTCTTCAATTGCTGAGGTTGCGGAAGAACAAAAGTTTAGTCCTTGACTTTGTGTTTGCCATTTTCTTTCTCCAAGCCAAGCCCCTTCTCCTTTTCTTTTTCGTCTCGGGAATCCCTTTTTGAGAAGCCAACCAAAGTTTTTATAGACCAAGACTAGGATTGGGTTATATCCCAAGAGCTCCCATGTCTTACCATGTGTCCTTTGTGCATAAAGTTTGGGCTAATAGGCTAGCTAACCATATTTTAATTGGTTAAGCCTATATCCCTCTGTTAAGCCCACCATTCATAAGGCTCAATGAGAGTTTTTTTTTTTTTTTTAATTTAATTTGAGTCCATTAGCATAATTAGCCAAATGATTATGTATTTTAGTTTGACTAATTAAACTATTAAAAAAAAAAATTGCATTGCAAAGCCTTTTATGTTTACAAAGGCATATGATCTAGCAATGGCCCTTTAACAAATACTCAATGATTTGTATTGGGGTTCAGTAAAATGTAACATAAAATTGTAATAAAAATTATTCAAATTCAAAATCAGATACCTATGCTGCCAAACGCAGCAAATGCATACTTGGTGGGAACATGGAAGCAAGAAAGGGAGGACACACCTAAGGTCCTTGGTCATCATGCTTACTTTAATTGATCACTCCTGCCCTATACCTAAATGAGAAAAAGATCATACAAAAATATGTGTGTTGGTTGATGGAAATTATAAATAGAACAACAGGATTGTGCCATCTCCATCAACTCTTCTGTACACCTGAATGATTGAAAAATTTGAACAAATGACTTCTACTAAACAAACCTCCTAGGGAATTGGTGGCTAACATAGTTGTTGGAACTAGCCAAGACAGAGAAGTCCCTTGAATGGTTCAAGGATTGAGAGGCCAAGCTCAACTGCCATGGAGCTCTTAGGGAATTTACAGGTGACAGCAGAAGAATTTTTTGGTCATCTTAGTCCGAGCCTAACTGCAGTTAGCCATCTGCCAGTGTTGTTTTTCGCTCTTGCTTTGGAATTGAAGTCAATTGTGGCCTTTTCCCTTTCTATTTTTTTTTTTAACTTTTATTTTTCTTTGACTTCCTTGAGCCTTGGAATTGAGATGCTTCCTAGTTTGGAGTTAAACCAAGTTGCTCCTCACTTCCTCTCCTCCTCATTTTTTCCCCCCATTCCTCTCTTACTCCTTTGAATTGGACAAAATTACATTAAATAAATTTGCATAAATTCAAATCGTCAAATATCAATTTACATGTTTGATAGGTAAGAATGAAAAGAAATCAAGTTTTTGACTTCTCTTTTCTGATCATAATTCTGTTAAAGCATTCAGTTGTTTAGTCCTACACATACCCTTCAATTGGCTTATGAAAGACGAGCCAGGCCTTGTATAGTTGTTTCATTGAATAAATTTCCACCACGCAATCATGTGTCAACATTCTTGCATCAAGGAATCATGTGAAGTTTTTCTTCTTCTTAAATTTCATCCGATGTGAAGTTTAAATCTTAAATCCAAATTTGAACAGATGTTTTATATTGAATTCTTCTGAATGCATACTCAAATTTAACTTCAAATCTATAATACCAAATGTTACTTGGCCTATTCATTCGTTTCATCTTTTGCATTTAGTATATTATATCATGTCTCCAAGCAATTGCTTATGGGTCATTCATCGCTTAAATTTTTAAATATAATTTTTAGATTTCATCATAAAAATGTTAATTCCTATACTATGAACATTCCATTCCTAAAAATTGATGTTCCACAAACCAAACATAACCGTAGTTTTCTTTTTATCCAATCCATTGAAGCTGATCTAAATATGAAACAATCCTCCAAGGAAAAAAAATGTTTTAATCCAGAACTTACCTTTTGGATTCAAACCTCATCACCCCTTACCATGAATATGTTTTTTTACATGTTACACATAACTGCCTGCATGTATTGGAAATGGACGTCAAATTGGGTAATGGGATGAAGGCAAATGATGTACATTACTAAACTGATGTTATTGCTCTAATGACTATCTTCCTTGGGCTTATGCTCTGGCTCCCACACCTTTCAGAAATGGTTCTGACTGGGATCTGCATAAGAACATCTTCCCCAAAGAAAAAATACATATACGTGATTATTTATTCCAGGCAAGAAAAATATGCAATATATTATGAGCTCTGTTAAAAAAAGAAGTCGCAATTATTTATGGTGTATGCATTTCTCTTTACGGACAGTATATACATAGTTTTGCACAATATGATGGAAATGGCAAGTCTTTTTGGGGCTTGCCGAAAAACTAGAAATCAGACCAAAGCCTATCCCATTAATCTTACTTCAGTCTAGGTTTCAATTTTTAATTTTACTTGTTCACTTTTTGTTTCAGTTTCGGGTTTAGTCGTGAAATTGAAACCAAACTCACGACGACGATAACAACAGATTAAGCTTCGAGCCTAGTGGGATCAACTATATGAATTCTTTTCTGCCGATTTATACGATCTCGGACTTTTTTTAACAGTAATTAAAAATCTTTACCCACTATCTCATTTGTATTTATTTTAGGTTTACCTTAACATTCTCATTTTGGTAATTCTTTGGATTTGTTGTTTCTTAGTCACCCAAACATAGCTGGTTTATAGTCATCCTATAAAACTTTCTATTTATTTTAAAGATATTCTGCAATCATACACCACACCAGAAGAACTTCTCTATTTTTCCAGACCTTTTCTAACTCTATGTATTACATCTTCTTTGATTTCTCCATCTTTCATAATAGATCCAAGATATAGAAATCCCCTAGTGCTATTAATTTCTTACCAAGTTTAATCTTTCTTTCAATATTCCTCCTAGCATGAAACTACAATTGATATAGTGTCTTATTGTTCCTATCCTAAAACTTCTAGATTATAAAGCTTCTTGCTATAATTCTAACTTTGATTCTGCTCCACATCTAGTTTCATCAATCAAAATAATATTCATCTGCAAACGTACATCATGCAAACTCATAATAAGTTCATCCATGGCTTGTGCAAAAACCAAACTAAAAACCCAAAAATAAAAAACTTTAAAATCTAAACAGACTTTTAATTTTATTGGATTTTATTTGAAATGACATACCAGAAACACCCGGATAAACTTTATGAGATATTGATGAACTTCTGAGTTGCATCCAATCAACTCGGGTTTTCAGGCCTCATCGATCGTTTCATGGCATAGACAAACTCAAGCAATAATCTAGAGAATAACATGAGACTGTTGCCTTAATTTCACACATTAAAATTATAGTAATATTTTCACAAAACCCTAACAAATTCCAAGCACAAAGTAAAGAAAATAAATAACGGTAATCTCAGTCACGATCTTTGAAATTTCTTCAAGTATCCTTTCCTTTCACAGTTCTTGTGATCAGGGTTTTTTAACGTTTCTTTAATGGAGCTTGCTTTTTATTTTTTGTTGGAGGTATTTTTCTCTTTTGAACAACTAGCTTGTTATTATCCTGTCTTTTAAAGACTACAAATCAAATATGGAACATAGTAACTTTTACAGCTAGAGTCCACTCCTATCCAGTCAACTTTATCCACTGAACAACACACTCTAAAGCCCCTAGTACCTACAGTTTCTAAGCAATTCTTTATTAAAGGATTGTCTCCATGGTTGTCAGAAGAGTGTTTCAGTCAGCTTCTCTCCCTGGATCTCAAAGATACATTACTCTTATTCCCAAGGTGGATTGTCCTTCAAACCTGAAACAACTCAGACCAGTCTTATGTATGTGGCTCATAAAATTATCACCAAAACTCTAGTTAATCACATTAGGTCTCACATGAAATAGGTGATCTCTTCACATCAAAGCAGTTTTATCATAAACTGGGAAACCACTGTCATCAGTGGTTCAAAAAGTGCTCCATTCCAGAAGAAAATAAAGGTAGACCAGATGTCATGGTGTGGAAAATAGACCTTGAAAAAGAATATGGAAGAGAAACAAACAGGTTCCCAACAAGCTGGGTCTCAGTTGTTTGAAGTGGTTAGGTGTTGCAATTCCTCTTCCAGGTTTGCATTGATTCGGAATGGGAAAAGGACAGATTATTTTGAACCTGAAAAAGCACTAACGCAGGGAGGGGACCTGCTCACTTCTTACATTTCTGTGTTGTCCACGGAAAAAAATTGGGCATTTTTGTTAAAGCTGTTCAGGAGAAGAAATTGAAGTCTGACAGTTTCCAGAAGAGGACCCTCACTTACCCATTTGGTTTTTGCGGATGACCACATCCTTTACTCGGATACTTCTGTCAGAAAAGTTGAGGTGCTTGAATGCCTCCAACCATGCTGTGACATTTCAGGACAGAAAGTGAGTATTGCCAAATCTAAGGTGTATTTATCCCTCAGCGCCCCAATAAGGCTCCCAGCAGGCTATTGCTTGTAGAAACAACATGCAGCACACAACAAACTTGGGGAATACCTCGGAGTTCCTATCCTACATGAAATAATATTTACCACGGAAAGAGAGATGCTTGAAAAGAAGCAAAGCAGACTTGCTTTGTGGAAAGGCCAACGACTCTCTCGCAGGGAGAGCTACAATAATTCAAGCTCTATTAGTCTATTACCTCCATCCCTCTGAATGCCACACAATTTTTCTGCATTCAAACATGCAAGGCCATGGATCATGAAACAGCTACAATGGCCAGATGTGGAAACCTCATCTCATGAAATGGAGCATGCAACTCTTAAGAGCTGTGGGGGATTTGTTTTAGAAAGTCTAGAGCTTATGAATAATACTTTATTTACAAAGCTAAAGAGGAGAATGCAAACAAACACTTCTATCGTTTGGACCCAAGTCCTTGAAAAGACACTTAAAACCGACCCGATGGAATGCACTAGGAACCAGGAAATTTCTTAGACTTTGAGAAAATATTAAAATGCAGGAACGGATCTCCTTAGGAAGGCACTGTGGGAGAGAGGGTAATGGGCAAAACACTCTTTTCATGAAAGATTTTTGGTTCCACGGTAAACCTATATCCAAGTTTCTTTTAAAAGGACAAGTCACAGGCAACACTACAAAAAAAGTACTAGACTTCATATGTCACTGCAAAAGCAGTGCCGATTAACATTTTATAGAGTTTCTGCCCTGTAGCCTTTGTTTATAATATCCTTGGTACAAAGGTGGGGGCAAGCAATGCCACAGAAGATGAGCTCATGTTGAGCCCTGCAACTAATGGTGTAGTCTATGGGTAACACAGGCAGCACAGGAAGGTGGTATTGTCAGAGACAATGCAGAATGATGGTGTACCCTAAGGATAACCCAGGCCTTGTTTGTGGCCTAAAACATATGAAGTTCTGAGATTAAGCTCTGTTCAAAATTTAAAACTGTAAAGAGGAATGGATTTTTAAAAATAAAACAAAATAAATCGAGCACAGGTGTTATCCCAAAAAAAAAAAAAAAATGAGAACCCATTTTTTAGTTTTACCTGGTTTTCAGTTCGGGATTGATTTATAAATACATAAGCTGCATTAGTCCAGTTGGGCTATATTATTATTTTTTCCTAAAAGCTGAACCAAACAAACCAATGTTCAGCCCTATGCAATTGTTTTGTTCCAGAATTTCAAGAATTTTCTCATAAATTAATAGAAAAAGTGAAATAGAAAAGACAAAACTAAAGACTCCATCTCCACTCAAAATTAAATGAACTTATTAAAGATTTGTTTCTTTTCCTATTTCATTACCAAAATTTAAACTGAAAAAAAAGAAAAGAAAACAGCAGCATGAAAGAGATCATGAAAGAATAATAGAGATAGAGATTTAGCACTTTTAATATTGAATATACATGTAATAGGTAAAGAAATTACCACAATAATGACCGTGGTGTAGACTGAAGTTCGTTGAGCTCGAGATCAGCCAGTTCTGAGCTGCCTCCCCCACTGGCAGTAACTACTTTGTTTTCAGAGTCTGCAAGTCCTTTGCTTGCATCATCTTTGCGTACATCAAGATTTGCATCTACCTCCAAGGTATTTGACAGGCAGTACTTCTGCAGCCACCTGTCAGTTTCCCAAAGGACATGCATGATGCTCTCTCGGGCAGAATAACCATGGCTCTCGAAAGGAAGAATCACCAGACGGCAAAGAGCACCATGACCTTTCAGAGCATTAAAGAAACGATCTGACTGCAACAATTGCAGATCCAAGTGCAGCAAAGAAATAAAGTCAGAAGAGATGAAAGCAACTTAAGGAATAAAACAGCCTAAAACTAGAGACTTAGATGAAGGAATTTATTGATTATTCTTTTTTTTTGGGGTGGGGGGGGGGGGGGGGGGGAATAAAAGACACATGAAAACTGATATTAAGACGTGGAAGCAATGATGGGAAAAATTATATAGTAGTCAAATGGTAATAATCATTATAAGTTGAATCAAGAAAGGGCCTTTTCTTTTACCTGCATTGTTAAAGTTCCTGGATTATTGTCCTCTTCCCCATGAATAAGCAAGATAGGCTTGCTAATTTTGTTAGCCGACATGAAAGGACTCATGTCTACATAAGTAGAAGTAGCTTCCCACAATGTTCTGTCTTCATTCTACACCAAAGAAAACATGTAGAAACAGTGAATATAGAATATAAGAAATATAGAATTCTTCAACAATTGGGAAGCATCAAAGGAACTTATTTTTTTTTTTTTACAAAAAAGAGGACTACCTGGAAACCAAAAGGGGTAAGCGTCCTGTTATAAGCTCCAGAGCGAGCAATTCCACAACAGAAAAGATGAGGTGCATGTGCTAAGAGGTTTGCAGCCATGAATGCCCCATAGGAATGACCCCCAATAGCAATTTTCTTTGGATGAGCCACCTTAACATGCAACAAAAATGCTCTAGTCAAAAAATCTATAATCAGAACCATGCTACTAAAAATTTAACCATAAACAATATAGAAGAATGAAGAAGCTTACTCCACGTCGGATAACTTCCTCTACTGCAGCCTCTGCACTTGCAACCAGTTGTTCTACATACCTGATCAGCACAAATTTGATTTATAGTTCACATGGAATACTAAGCTATTGCATTTTATGCCAGAGAATGATTAGTCTCTTCCACAAAAGGTTTCTGCTAGCTATGGCCATAAAACCAATAATTATGCCTATTTAAAGCACTCACAGAAAATAAATCAAGACCACTCAAAAGAAAGGGAAAGAAAAACCAGAGAGGAGAAATTCTCCCTTGTAAAAGTTTGTTACATTTTTAAATATTTATAAATTATTAATTAAATTAGAAGTTTTTTAGAAAATAATGCACACACAAATTAGAGTTTTCTTTCTCAAACCATCTATGATACTGATTCAATTGGGAACAGACACTAAACATCAAATCACTACTGTAGCAGCAAAAGTTACCTAAATATCATAACATTCTGAATGGCTGTCAAAGGAAAATGCATCTAGGTAAAAATGGCACTATGATAAATCCTTTTTGATGGAAATATGGAGGACTTGAAGAAATGGCAAGAGACCATGGATAATGTAATCAGATATAAAGTATTGTTTAACTGACAATCCCGATTGATAAATAATTACACATGCGACCAATTCATACAGCCACGACGCAAACTCCCTAACTGGATGACATAATAACTGAAACTAAAATCTAGATGACAATTAGCGGTTTCCTCAAAATAAAAGATCATGAAATGATCTGGAGAATGAAAATGGGAAAAAGATGCTGAAATTCTCGTCTAATAAAAAGTAGAAATAAAAGCTGGAAAGGCAATGTCAAGGAAAGAAATGAATGCGAAACCAACATGGAGAGGGTTTTTATTATATGTGGAGTTCCAATATCATTTTCACTTTCTTTTTTTTCCAAATTCCAACAAATATATTTGTTTCCCAAATATTTCTCCAAGCAATTTTCCAAACATTACCAAGTCCTCTCATAGCCATTAGCAAATTCATAGAAGGGTATCTCTTCCCTACCAATAATGAGGGAGAGGGAGTATCTGTTAGCAATATAATAAATTTATAGTCAGGCATCAGTGTGGTATCCTTCCAAGTAGAATGAAGGATTCAGTGAAAAAGTAAATTTGGTCATTAACCATAAGGACAAAATATTTATTAATTCATAAATACAGTTTCACTTTTATCAAGTAACTGAGACAGAGAACCCACATTCTTATAAATTTGGGTCATGGATTGATTACCTATCATTTGCCTCTTCATCACCCTCTCCGATAATAGGAATGGTTGGTCCAGATAAAATAGCAAATCTACAGTTAAATCAATCACAAATCAGTCCATGATGTCAACAAAACTAGCCTATAGGAATAAGTAATACTGAAGAAAATGAGTGAAATAAACTGGAAGGAAAAAAAAGTGCATGCCTTCTAGCCAGCCAAAGAAGTGCTGATGTTGGGCCTATGCCTGCAAATTCATTAGGAGAACCACGAACTTGCCCAGCAGCATCCTTGCTTTTAAATTCTCCAGGGTAGGACCAGACCAGACATGGAAGAGAACCATCTTTTGAAGAATCATATCCAGGCGGCAAATATAATGTCGCGGTGAGTTGAACCCCATCCTTCCTCTGGTACCTGATCATCTCTTTCTGTAGTGATGACAGTTGAGGGTATGGATGTGGAAAATTTGTAATTTGGGATGCCTTCTTATCTGGCCATCTTTGTAAATAATATTGGGTGTTTTCAGTTTTTGACTCCTTAGAAGCCAGTATTTTCAATTGGTTAATATATAAATCCCCTTCATTCTGATCAGACATCAAAGCAACAACAGTTTCATAATACTTTTCCTTGTCACTCTCCCATATTCGTTCTTTGCAGCCTGTATTTCTGAAAAAAATTGTGTTAGACCACTGTTGTACCATGTAGGGGGATGATGGTAATTTTGAAAAACTTACATGTCAAATAAATCAAGAAATGGAATGTTCCCTTCTGGTGTAGCACCACTTCCATTCAGTAGAATATATGTGCTTTCGTCTTTTTCCTTCTTTATCTTCGCAACAACATATGTAGCAGCAAGTGTTCTCCTCAACATAGGAGAGCCAGGATCAGAGTATACGTCTTCCGATGATCTATCAAATAGTATGCGCGGACTCACATCTTCAGATCCAGGAGAAATAACCCAGGTTTTTGTTCTCCGTGTTTTATACCAAGATTCATAAACTAGAGCCAGTGAATCATCACACCAGGAAATTCCCCTATACAGACAAAAATATCACAAATCAGATTAAAATTCTAGATTATCTCTGTAAGCAGATTACCAAAACTAAAGCTATAGCTGAACATACAAAGACTGCGTAACTTGCGGTAACCCAGCCATGATTTTGAAATATACAGGACAAGTGCCCACTTTGATGTCTAATGTGCTCATCAAACTCTACAATGTAAAATTTTTATTATAAAAGTCTCAAGAGATCCAAAATTTATGAAATAGAAGTTATAGAACTAATGCAAGGCATGGAAGTTGGACCCATACACATGTAAGCACACTAGAGCGCAAACATATGTGTAGTTTGTACAGATTCTAAGTTCAACATTCCTTAGCCCCTGGACCAGGCTCCCACTCACTCTTCTAACTTCTGATCTACTACCAGAGTATTGAGTGTTGGATATGAATGTTCAAAACCCTGATAAAGTTCAGCAACTATTCTGGTTCAAAAAACCCAGCACACCAGATTCATTAAAATTGTTGTACAGAAATTACTATTATTTTGTGCTGAAAATGGTGTTACCTAGCTTTTTCAAGAAATTTAACATAAGGCTTTTTTATAGGAAAATAAGCATCTTATTTAAGGAAAAAAATACAAAGCAGATGACCAGTACTCCACTCAAAACAGAAAGAAGACAAATATAGAAACACAATTGAGACAAAGCAAAACTCAAAACAGAAAAAAGTATAACAAAGATAGCCAGTTACTCTGAATATAAGACAATAGAACTCCTGCAAACGCATGAACCTTTCATGCTGAAAGAGAGAAGCATTGAAAACCAACTGGCATAACAAAATCATTACTCTTATTTCCCCAAAAACATGTCAAAGAAATTAGTATGAAAATAATACTAGTGATATAAGGTCTGGTCCAATTCTTCGAATAGATATTATCATTCTTTTAGACATTCGTTCCATGACAGAGAAAATCATATTCTTCTGTCAGGAAAACTAGTACTGAAAGTTCATTCACTGATTCACTAAGCAAATATATAATCAAATAAAGAATCAAAATATAGGGTAAATTCGGTTTCGTGTTATTTCTGTTTCAATATTTTGATATGCATTTGTATCTAGTTCATTTCTGTCTTCTAACGAATAGCCGAAAGATAGTGAGATTTTCTGGACATGTTTCATGTGGTCAGGTCTTTAAAAAGGCATGAACGGAAGCAGAGACAAATATTCAGACGTATAATATAAAACTATATGGATAGAACAAGCAAGTTTACATTTTCTTAATACATTCCCAAAGCTGACAACACAAAAGAAACACATCATTTGATGTAACATGCACCAACAGTCATTCATCTGTCAGATAATTATGAGATCAAATAAAAAAGCCATCTCCATACCCATATCGAAGATCAAGTTTGTGTAAGATTGATGGCTGTTCACCTTCGAGCAGCTCAGCAGGTTGCATGTATATTATATCACGTGGAGAAACTTCCAATTTTGCATCACCTCCATCTTGTGTCTCCACCCTAGAAACCCAACAGAGTTAATATACATGACTAAGAAATCTACATGTGTGTATGCATACCGATGCATGAATAGTAAAGGCTATTAAATATTGTAAAAGCATTGTGTCATGGAACGTAAAAACAAATACCACAATCAAGATAGTATAATAACAATGACAAACAACAGAGGCAATAGGTCCTTGTGCATTAATTGAAATATAAGAAAACAAATGGACAAGCAAATACTAATTATCATAGAAACGTTAATAGACAAAAAATGTTGAAACTTTTGAAGCTCATTTATCTGACCAAAGTTACGCTGTTTGATTCTACCACGGCTTCCCTACTAAAAACCAGAAATAGAAAAGCTAGCAACTTGTTAGGTTAATATTTCCAAAGCTAAAATAAATTAAAAACCTAATTGAACAAACACTCATTTTCGTCCTTGAATCATACATAAAACAATTGAAAAATATGACTAAAATAATGACAAAACAAAAGACACAAAGTTAGAAGATTGAAATTAACAATAATTATTTTACTTAATTATTATACTTCAAAACACTTTTTATTGCTACAAAAACAATTGTATTGTACGTGACAACCAAAATACAGTAAAAATATTTTTTGAATAGCTTCTGTAATTTTCATTTTTGTAAGAAATTTTAAGGGCATATATTTTAATTATAGTTCAAACTCGCATGGCCATTATTTTTTAATTTTAATAAAATATTATGTATAAATGGACGATTTGATCCACAAGAGTGAATCTGGATATTATGGGGGGGCATTTGGTTTATGACATCAAAAATATTCCTGGAATTATATTATTGAGAATAGCATGCCTATCTCATGGGAATATTTTTTTTTATTTGCATTGTAAGATTCTTATCAATGTACACAGGATTCCCACGCCAATGTTTGGTTAAACATAGGAATCTTGGCTGGTATTTTAAGAAGATGACCATTATACCCTTAACATGGGTAAAAAATATATGGAAACCAATTATATTTTCAACTCAAAAATGCTATTAGTATGTACTTAATTAAATTTACATCCTAAAATTTTCAACAATTATAAATTTTAAACATTCAACACTTAATAATTGATTAACCGAAATAATTGAGGACAATATAGTGTCTAAATATTAACTATTATATTCAATTTTATAAACAACCATATTACTTTTATTTAGCAAATTCAAAATGTCAATTAAAATGTTACTTAAGATAATTAACACTTTTACTAGACATTTGAAATGTTGTCTAATTAAAAAAAATTAATTAAATTTTTTTATTAATATTTGTTCAACATTTTTAATATTTCTAATTAACAAATTAACTAACATTATGTTAATTAATATTTTTAATTTCCAATTTAATATTTCTAATTAAAATTTCAATTCTTTTAATTAAAAATTAATTAGAATTTAATTAAAACTTTACAATTAACATTTTATATATTTTTTATAATTAAAATATTTAATATTTATGCAAATTTAAAATTTTTACTATTAGTTTATTAATAATATATTATTTCAGATATAATAATAGAGTGTGATCATATTATATTATATTATAAGGGCATTATTGTCCAAAAGCTAAAATAGTAAGGGCAATTTAGTCTCAAATGCAGGATTTTTATAGGGATAGGATTCTCATGAAACTTACTCGTGAGAGGAGGCGGAATAGAATGCCCATGTTTTATGAGAATCCTTTCATTCTTAGGAATGTGAACATGCTGCCACGTCAAATTTCCATGCTCAAACTAAAGTAAGAATGGAATGTCATGGGCAGCACATTCCTGGAAATCTTGACAGGTGCCACAAAATAAACGCCCCTAAAGTACTATAGCAACAAAAAAGCTGAAAATTAGTTTTCAATTTTTGGGAAAACAGTTGAAAACCAACAATAGAAAACTAACAACTCACACAAAAACATTTTCATAATTTGTTTCTTTGTTGTATTGCAACAACAACAGAAAACAAAAAATAGAAATGACTCTCGCCCATATTTTGTCAAATCAATTAGAGGAGGGGGGGTTTACTTTTTTTGAGGGGGTAAAAAAGAAATATATTAAGAGAAAATAAAAATAAAATATGAACTATGAGTGCATAAGAAGTCTTAAAAAGAGGAGAACCAAACATGAGAGGGTTTTACAATTGAAGCCATTATTTCAATTTTTCAGTATTAAGCAGTTCACAATATTTGAAATTGTCAAATCAATTAGAGGAGGGGGAGTTTACTTTTTTTGAGGGGGTAAAAAAGAAATATATTAAGAGAAAATAAAAATAAAATATGAACTATGAGTACATAAGAAGTCTTAAAAAGAGGAGAACCAGACATGAGAGGGTTTTACAATTGAAGCCATTATTTCAATTTTTCAGTATTAAGCAGTTCACAATATTTGAAATTGCACCAATGTGACAACTAATATCTTCCAGATTAGACCAGAAGCAAAAAGAAATTTTTTATAGTATCAAGCAATTTCCAATATCTAATAGTTAGGCCTAGAATTGACATAATGTCTTCTACATTAGATAGAAGAAGCATAAATAAATAAACTGAGGAAAGAATTTTCAGGTGTATACCAATAGAGTGTTGACGGCTTATCAGCTCTCCAATTAATTGAGCGCATCCCCTTACGCACACTATTGAATGCAATAGGAATGTCCTCTGCAAGCGGCAGATCACAAAGTTCCCTAACAAATTTCCCATCTGTTGTCCAGATGTCAACCTTCTTGGGAAATCTTCCACATGGTACAATAAATGAGTATGGCCGGTGAATTGAACTAATCATAAGGTACTTCTGATCAGGGGAGGGGTCTATTGATGTATAAACAGCTTGTGGGCCAATTTCCTTCACTGTCCCATCTAAAGAAGCCAGAACAAGTTGTGACATAGCATAGTAGTCAAACAAATCTTCATCGTATTCATCCTTCAGAAGATCCTGGAAAGTTCTAACTTGAATGACATCTTTCTGCTCATTAGATTGAATTTTTGGGCCAGAAGGAACTAGAGGTTTCTTTGGAGGTTCCCCTTGAGATAAAGGGATGGTGCATACTAGTAGTGTAGAATCATCTACCCAAATAAAACTGGGAACAAAAACAAAAAAAAAAAAAAGCATCAGCCAGACAAAGGACGAACAAATGAGCCTCCATAATAATAATAATAATAATAGCATAGAGAAAAACTAATCCTACTTGTCAAAAACTGCATTTAGATAGGTATCAGGTGACTGAAATAAAGGTCCAGCAACCCCTGTTTCAACATCAGCGACCCAAACTCTTAGCTTGCTACTATCATTGTCCTCCTGAACCACAAAATGTTTCAAAAATTAGAGGAATACGTGGTGAGAGCAAAACAAGAATGCATAAAACTAGCAATTCTGATTAGCATGAATCATGTGAATTTACTGATAGTCTCCAATTTTGGTTTCTCTCTCCCTCTACCCAACTAGCGAGTTAATAACAAATGTTCATGGCAATGATTTCAGTTGAATCTTGAGACTGGATGAAATAGGGCAAGTTCATTTTATTTTCTTCATGGAGCAAAATACTATAGTAGTTTTTCCCTGGAAAACAGTCCAGATCAGAGGCAAGTTCTTGACCAGAGACTGGAGAAGGTTTGGCAAGGTGGTTTTGTTCTCTTGTTGGAGCAAATCATCAAGTGAATTGTTGCATCAGGATCTTATTGGTGTCAACTTACTGCTTTTGAAGTGTCTTTTCTCAAATTTTCTGTGCTAGAAGCGATTTACTCAACAGAATAAATTCAGGAAATTTGTGTATTGGGTGATGTACAGGGCAACAAGTCAAGAGTTTGTGAAGGGCTTTTAATGGAGAGATTTTGCTGGGAAATTTGACTCAGTAGTGGACTCAAAGAAAGTTAGGGTTCTAGCACAGCAAGCAGAAGTTTTGCCAATGTGAAGAAGAAAGTTCAGTAGAGTTATGTGGTCAAGGGTGCAATGTGACCATCAACCTCCAACAATGATCGTTTATTGGTTTTTACATCAAATATGATCAGACAATGTAGTTTTTGGGTGACGAAGGTGAATGGAGTGAAAGGTGGTCAGCTACTAGGATTTCCATGTGGAATGGCAATGGGAGAAGAAGAAGATTTGAGTGAATCTGGGCAGAATACTGGATAAGGTTAAATTATCTTCAACTGAGACCCATCAGGTACACAATACAAGCAACTTAGTAAAGGATGGTATTCAGACTCAACACAGCTAGTCAGGACTCAGGGCCCATCAAAAGGAAATCACTAATAGTAAACCCAATTCTTAGTGAATTAGCTGTGGTTGCGCTCTGATGGTAGGGTTGTAAGACACTTGGAGCAGTTGGGTTCCCATCACTTTGTTCCACTTTCTTCTCCAGAAAAGGGAATCTCTCTAGTTGAATCGGCTATAGCTCAGCAGGGAGGTCTTAATGAAGCAGAAACCTAGCAACCGCTGGATTTAGATGGGGAGGGAAGTGTTAAAAGTCAGGGTCATATTCCAAGCTCAAAGTCATATTCATCAGTTCCAGAAAGCGGATTCGTGGTGCAACTTGAAGAGGTAATAGATTGTGTTGAGACATCGACTTCTTATAACTCTCTGATGAATGTTAGTCTTGCAGCAAAGAGAAAGGGTGTTCGGAATCAAGGTTTGATGACAATAACGAAGAACTGCATGGTCAAGTTGTCAAGGGAAGGGAGATGAACCACCTTGCTAAAAAAAGTTAAGGGAACAACATCAGGTGCTAGGGATGGTAATAGTTCTTTCAGCAGTGGAAAGCAATCAGCTCAAGCTGGATCCAGATAAATTTACTTTCAATGAGTAACAATGCAGGCAGGTGTTGAGTTGAGGAAAGTTTGTGATGGAAAATGACGTAATTCTAAGGGGCGGCTGTCAAAAATTTATAGCGTAATAATATGGTAGCTTCTCTGTTGTGAAAACTGCAATTGGCGTGATGGTAAGGTCAGATGAGAAGGTTAGTGAGGGGGACCAATTAAGGGTATTAAGGGTGAATAAGAAATGGGATGATGAGTCAGACAATGAGAATGATTTTATGGCGAATTTGCAATGCTGGGGTACTATTAGATGTGTTTAGTGAAAAGTATGGGTATGCGTACTCAACTATTCATGTTTCAGTGACTCCTTTAAAAGGTTTAGAAGGTGTCCCTATTTGTGAGGTGACAGGATGGCTAAAGAAAAGCAAATTGTAGATCACAAAAGAAACAATATTCTGCTTACCCCAGGTTTCTCCTACAAAGGATGTCAATGGGAAAGATACTAAGGCTCAACAAATGCTAGGTGAGATGGGTTTGTGGTTGTCTGATCATGGAGGGTCTTAATTTGAAATCTTCAATAAATTATGACAAAAATTGAATAAAGAGGGCCTTTTTTATTTAGGTTGTGCTAGGCTCCTTTTCATTTTTTGTTTCTTTCTGATTTTCTTTCGAGGATAACTTGTCCTCCCTTTGATAATTATCCTTTTTTTTCTCAGTGGACTTCTTTTGCCATCCAAAAAAAGGAAAAAAAATAAATTGAATCACACTATTACAGTTATTTACAGGTAGCGTATGAGGACTGACTCTGTTTCAACCATATGATTTCCAGGATTTAAAAAATATATATAGACTAGCCCCACAGCTAATTACCAATGAAATAACATATTCATTTAATTCAAATCATAATTCAAATCAAATTATGCTTCAAGTCTCATCATAATTTATTAGTGAAAGTGAGGCTGGGCATGAGAGCACATTAATCTAATGAGAGTGTCTGAGAACTGAGCATACAACATGAGAAATATGATTTCACATCAGCAGTTGGGTTGGATTTTTACCTCCTCAACTCGGACACTGAAGGCTAAATGCTGACCATCATGTGACCTTATTAAGAGAAAAAATAGACACAATGAGAACAGAGAAAGAGAAAGGTAACATTGGCAAAAGTAGGGGGAAGACATTCATGTAAGCAAGAAGCTCATCCAATAAGGTTCAACTGAGTACCTCATGCAAGGCAAAGCCAAATTCAAATTACATGATTATCTGATCATATTGAATCTATTTTGCAAAACTCAAGAGTTGAAACTTCCATAAAATAAATAAATAGAATGAGATAATAGGAATTATTTGTTTCCAGTATGATTGAAACATAAAAACATTAGGAAGATTTTGAGGAGCAAAGTATGAAAAAATTTAGGGAGATTACCAGCTAACAAAATTTAGCTTGGCACCACTAGGGAATCCATGCACTTCTTTTTCTGGCCCTAGTGTATCATCATCCATTAATTGATGGATCCCAATACCTGTGTAGAATGACCTGAAGATGAACATTGGGATCAGAAGCATATAAACAACAGCTTAAGTTCAAGAGAATTGGAAACAAAAAATACAAGACCAAATGAATATGCATGATTCTTGGTATTTCTACACTTCCCTTTTTAAACTCATCCTGCCTGGAAAACCAGTCAGGCACAGAAAATGACGGTAGCTGTTCAACAGGTATAATCCAAAAAGCTTAGTTAAAAAATTCAAGTGACCAGATGACAAAATTCAGCTAGCTGGTGTGCATTCACACCCCATTTTGGCTTATATGGAATCTAAAACCACTTGAGGACCATACTTAGCATGGGACTCGTAATGATGAAGATGAAATAGATCTTCAAATTACTATAACCACCACCTAATGGAACATAGGCATGGACAGTCAAATATCAGGTCCAACTGTCTAGAAATAATGGAACAAGTACTCCTCAAAATATACATAATTAAAACAAAAAAAAAAATTATATTATTACTAACATCCGACTTCTTGTATTGCATTTTCCATCAATACGTATACCGGCCAGCTTTTCCTCTGGTCTTGCTAGCTCCACCAATGGAGGTAAAGCTCTCCGCTTGAGAAATAGTATTTTATCTCTCAGGGGTGAAAATGATAATGCAGGAAGGGGTGGAGCATCAACAATATCTTTAATCTCTGGAGGAGGAAGACGGTATCGACCACCCAGTGCCAAATTTCCTACACCAAGTGAAAAGAAACATGAATGCCAAAGATCAGTAAAAAATTACTTGCACCAACTGGATTAAATTCATTAGGAGTACATACACGCAATTGCATGCAACAAATTAAGTATGCACACAACAATAGGTGGATAAAATAGCTCCAATTTTCTAACTGTGATAACACACAACATAATAAGCACACTATTAAGAAGGTAATTTTCTAGTAAAAAAAATGGGTTTGTGTATAACATTTTTAAAACTGAAGCGAGTAAGCATGGAAGAACACCACGCTAATGCTACTGTGGCTTGATGATCCAGTAACAAAGCAATGTTATCCAGCGGTTAATCTTGTGTCATGTATCGGTACGGTTTTATAATGATGCAGCACGTATCTCCTCTCGAAATGGGAAGGAAAAGGTGGAATTTGTTTTCTAAAGAAGAAAGACTATCAGAAAATTCCCCAAAAGCAAGTCATTCAATATGCTTAAATGCATAAATTTTCTAAAATTGAACTCAAAATTTCATGATTCGCAGGACACTGCCACACTATTCAATCTAATTCATCAAAGCACAACAAACAAGCATATTCAATAACTGAAAAAGCTCAGACGTAACAGCTCTAAGAAAATAAATCCAGCTCGCGATCATCCAACAAGCTAAAATCCTCAGAAATATTAAACAAAAAACAAACTCGACATCAACTCCCCAGACGAAATCGATGAAAATAACGAAGGAGTTGTTTCATTTTCCTCCTTTTCGCAGTACCTTCATCCTTAGTCGACGCAGCATCAGCAGCAGCCGCAGCAGCAGCAACAGCAGTAGAAGAAGAAGCAGAGCCGTTGGAGCCTCCGCCTCCGCCTCCATCTTCTGCAGTAAGCGCGCTGACTGGTGCGAGATTGAGAAATCTAGAAGCGATCATGGCGGTGGAATTAGCGGGATTCCGAGAGCAAGTTATTCGAAGGTGCAGATGAGTGGAGATGGTGGAGGAACGGGTGAGGTTTAGTGAGAGAAGAAGAGGAGGAGGAGAGAGAGAGACGAGAGAGATGCGATGGTAGACTTTGGGAAGACGGATCATGATTGATTAAAGTGTGCACCGCCGTCTGCTCTATCCGCACTGAATCACTCACTCTTTAAAAGTCTCTACAGCTTTTTAAAAATACATAAATAAATAAAGTATTTTTGCTGATAGAAAAATATACTCTCTCTTTAATTTTTATTATAAGAAGGTTGGAATTTTTTGTGAAAAATTATATGTGGGGGTTTTAATTATGATTTATCGAACATAAATCATAATATTGCAGAAAGATCATGAATTGATTAAAAAAAAATACTATGCAGTGTTGGGCGAAAATAAAATTAATCAAAAGAAAAAGTAATATAAGGCGGTCCAAAATAGAACTAGCTAGAGAAATTAACAATTATAATCGTGTATTAATTAATCTTGAATAATGTGAGTAAGAGAAATCTACAAAGGAAGAGTAAAGAAAAGCAAATAATACATAAATTAGTTGGTGGACCGTTTAAATTTATACGAAAAAATATTTAAAATCAAAACAACCATAGAGATGGAGGATGAGAAGTATGAAGGTAATTTGTCATAGAAAAAGTCTAAAAATATTTTATGGAAACAAAAGAAAACATAATTTGAGTATTTAAGAAAAAAAAAGATTAAGAGGAAGAAGTGTTGCTTCATATATCTATCATTTTCGTAATTTTTTTTTTTACAATAAATCAATGAGACTCGTGGACAAGTGCACAGAGACAGAGACACTGAGAAAGAAAGAGAGCGAGAGATATCAGTGATTCAAATATTATGATATAACATTGTAGTAAATAGTAGTTGTGTGTTTTTTGTATAGATTTTATCAAACATTTTGTGACGCCCTAAACCCACCCAATGGGGCCTGGGTGTCACGTGTTTCCATTTACCTGTATTTGATACTATAACATCAATTGCGCAACAGAAAAAAAAATAAACTAACATTAACATACTAGAGTTTTATATACATAACCCAAAAGATAGCATCCTCCGACATTCGGTATTCAAATATATACATTTCTGAAAACTTAAACAAAACCCAAAAATATACATCAAAAGTCTATACCCTCTCTATCACAAAAATGCTATGCCACTAGGCCAACCCCGAGCTCACTGAGCTCGATCTCTTGGAGGTATTGAAAAAGATAAAATTTCATATTGGGTGAGACACATCTTAGTAAGACAGAATAGATTAACACTAGTGTGTAGCTATCATGAGATTTGTGTACAAAATATGTAATTGTCATTTACAAATTAATCCACAATTATAAAATCATTCTCTATCCCTACTCATACACATGTAGCATATTTTACTAACGAGAGTTCCCAAAGATTAGGGTGATTACCTGCCCATACAAGTAGCACCCCTCTGCTCTGATACCTTATACAACCTATGACCACAACCGAAACATATCAAGACACTTACCTTACTCGGTAAGCCCTCACGTGAATAGTTTATCTCATATTTACACACATTCACACAATTGTTTACCAGCAAAGGTTCCCGAGAATAGGGAAGATTACTCGCCCATATAAGTAGCTTCCCTTCGCCCTAATACGTTATGCAACCTAGTATGGCTATATCTGATACCTATCAAGGCATTCGCCTTTCTTAGTAAGCCCTCGAGGGAAAAGTTTACCTCGCCCCAAATAAATATAATACTACAATATATAATACATTTAATACTACAATTCATATTCATCAAGATTGAGACTTTACGTATCATCGTCCCTTAATACAACCTTACACATTAATCGCCATCGGGGCGTTACATATTCCCGTCCCCCCAGACCTTTCATAATAATCACACATCACATAAATCTCACTTCACATTTCACATTCACATTTCACTATTCTCATATTATACGTGGGTTAAATTAACATTTATGCATTTAGAACTCACTGCCAGATGGATAATCTCTATCATGCTTCCCCCTATGAGGGGTTGTACGGCCTGAAAGTTGGACTTAACCCTAGTCGGCCCACCAGAGCTAAATCAGTAACAACCTCTATAGTATGTAAGTCAAATTGGTTGTTCACATACTAGTCTAAACTCTAGAAGGGACTCAACCCTTCTTAGCCCAATCGACCATCCCGTCTCCACACTCTTTCTAAGACATGTGGATGCACTAAGCTTTGCAGAAACCACGCATAATAGTACTGTGTCTCACTATGGTTCGCCAGAGTTCTCAAATCATACATTGCAATTTAACATTTACATCCTACTTTGATTAAACAATTCACATGTAGTATATATTTTCATCATATTTCAGTATTTCCAACATCTCATAAATATATTGTATTTCACAATAATTTCATTTAACTCATGCCACACAATTTAAATAATACTCATAATTATATCATCAGAAATAACAAAAGTATGTTGTTTTTGTCCCACATTGGTAGAATACTTCCACATTAGTATAAAAGATTGTTTTGAATTTTTTATATTATTTGTCCCACATTGGAGAGAAGTATTTTTTAGACTTGAGGTTGAAGCTATATAAAAAGCTCAACTCTTCATTTGTAAAACACACCTCAAAGTTGTACTTTGTCAAGAAGTAGTGGATTGATCATCGGCGCCCGAGGACGTAGGTAATTCTATACCGAACCTCGTAAATTTCTTGTCTTGTTTTTTTTATTGTTTTATTATTAGTTTCTACATTGCTTTAATTTTCTTATATATTCAATAGCAATAGTTGTAGTATTGGTGTTTGGCACAAGTGGGGTGCCCGGCACAACAATTGGTATTAGAATTAGGTTGAATAGTGTTGATATGGAGGTGTTCCTCTATTAGGATCCTTGATTCCACGTTTGATGCCTAAGAAAGACCTTGTCTAAGCGAGTGCTCAGAAATCATTGCGGCTCAGTCGCTCCCTGGAGGTCAGCCTGGTCAAAGTGAAATTTTATAGGATAAAATAGAGTAGACACAGTTGGTACGTACTATTCATCCTAGGTCTTTTGCTTTGTTGGTTGCTATTGAATATATAGAAGATGATAGAAACTAGTGCAGCAGTAGAAGAAACTTTGTCCACAAGAACTCCAACCCCTTTGGCTTTGATATCATCATCGAAGACAATAGCTAATGCTCGGTTTGAGGTGAAGAAATTTGATGGTACCAATAATTTTGGTATGTGGCAATGTAAGGTGATGGACATCTTGTATCAACAAGAACTAGATATTGGATGATAAACCGGTAGATATGGGTGACAGAGATTGGGAAAAGATCAATCGTCAGACATGTGGTACGATTCATTTGTGTCTCGCCAAAAATCAGAAATATTGTGTTATGAGGGAGACATCTGTAAAGAAATTGTGGAAGACATTAGAAGATACATTTACGACCAAGAATCTAGAAAATCGGCTCTATTTGAAAAAGAAATTGTTTCGCTTCCGGTATCAACCAGGTATTTCAATTAATGACCACATAAATGATTTCAATAAAATTTTGGCCGATTTGTTAAATTTGGATGAAAATGTGAAAGATGAGGATAAAGTCATATTGTTACTGAATTCTCTCCCTGATGAGTATGAACATTTGACGACCACTTTATTGTATGAGAAAGATAAAGTTACTTATGATGCTGTTTGTACTGCATTGATTAGTACTGATGTAGAAAGAAGGATAAGAGGGTCCATAAGGAAACAACAGAAGCACTAACAATAAGGGGACGTTCTCAGAGTCGTATGCCTGGAAGGAAGAGTAAATTTCATGGGAGAAGTAAATCTCGTGGGAGACCTGCTAAAGATGAATGCACCTTTTGTCGTGAGAGAGGGAATTAGAAGAAAGATTGCCCTAAATTACAGCAGAAGAATAAGGGAAAAGCACATTCTAATGCCAATATAACCAATGATGATAGAAGTGAGTCAGATTTTTCTCTTGTTGGAACATCTTTGTCACATTATTTTGGTGAGTGGATTTTGGATTCTGGTTGTTCCTATCACATGTGTCCCAATAGGGAATGATTTTCTAAGTTTGAAGAATTAGATGGTGGGGTTGTTTTTATGGGAAATGATAATACTTGTAAAACAACTGGAATAGGATCAATACAGTTGAAATGTCAAGATGGAACTATTAAGACCTTGATTGATGTTAGGTATGTTCCAAGCCTAAAGAAGAATCTGATTTCATTGGGTGCCTTAGAATCTAAAGGGTTCACTATCACTTTGAAAGATGGAACCTTAAAGATTAAATCAGGTGCGCTGGTGGTGATGAAAGGAATAAGGAAAAATAATTTGTATTATTTACAAGGTAGTACAGTTATTGGCTCAGCAGCTGTTGTTTCTGAGAAAGATGTAGGTTCAGATACAACCAAGTTATGGCATATGCAGTTAGCACATGAAGGAGAAAAATCTTTGCAACAATTAGTTAAGTGAGGTTTGTTAAAAGGTGCAAGGTGTGCAAACTTGAATTTTGTGAGCATTGCATTCTGGGAAAACAAACTAGAGTGAAATTTGGCACAGCAATCCACCAGACTGAAGGTATTTTAAACTACATCCATACAGATGTATGGGGGCCCACAAAAATGGTTTCGTTGGGTGGTATGCATTATTTTGTCACTTTTGTTGATGATTTTTCTAGAAGAGTTTGGGTGTATTCTATGAAGCATAAAAATGAAGTGTGTGATATTTTCCTTAAGTGGAAAAAATTAGTTAAAACTCAAACTGACCAAAAGATTAAACAGCTCAGATCAGATAATGGTGGTGAATACAGAGTGACCCTTTTATGAAGGTATGTTAGGATGAAGGTATTGTTCGACACTTCACAGTTCGAAATACACCACGGCAAAATGGGGTGGCAGAGCATATGAATCGGACTTTGCTGGAGAAAGTTCGATATATGTTTTCTAATGCTGGGTTAGACAAAAGGTTTTGGGCTGAGGCTATTAGATATACGTGTCATCTCATCAATCGTCTACCATTATCTGCAATAGGGGGAAAAATACCCTATGAGGTATGGTCTGGAAAGCCTGCTAGTGATTATGATTCTTTACATGTATTTGGTACTATGACTTATTATCATGTTAAAGAATCTAAGTTAGATCTAAGAGTCAAGAAAGCAATATTCTTGGTGATAAGTGCAGGAGTCAAAGGATACCGTCTTTGGTGTCTAGAGACGAAAAAAATGATTTTAAGTAGAGATGTAACTTTTGATGAACTTGCGATGATGAAGAAAACAATACGCAAGGAGTCACAAGTTGAAGAGAAAACCAATGATACTCAACAACAGGTGGAGGTTGAAACAATTTTGGGAAACCTAGTGAGAAATGAGACTACATAAGGTAACTCTCCAGTTACGATGGGGAATAGTGTACAAGAAGAGGAGATTTCAATTTGAGAATCTTCACAGAAACAAGAATCAATTGTTTCTCAAAGGCCAAGACGAGAAATTCGAAAACCTGCTTGGTATACTGATATGGTGGCCTATGCACTTCTAGTTGTGGATGATAATGTTCCTTACCCTTTCAAAGAAGTAATGAGGAATCCTAAATCAGACAAGTGGAAAAAGCAATGGATGAAGAAATGCAATCTCTTCATCAGAATCAGACTTGGTAGCTAGCCCAGCTGCCCAAGGGTAAGAAAGCAATTGGTTGTAAATGGGTTTATGTAAAGAAATAAGGATTTTCATATGCAAATAATGTTCGCTTCAAAGTTAGATTGGTAGCTAAGGGCTACGCACAGAAGGAAGACATTGATTATAATGAGGTATTTTCTCCAGTTGTTAAACATTCTTCCATTCGAATTTTGTTGGCTTTGGTAGCATAATTTGATTTTGAACTAGTTCAACTCGATGTAAAAACTGCATTTTTACATGGTGATTTGGAAGAGGAAATCTATATGACTCAGCCAGATGGATTTCAGGTTGCTGGAAAATAAAATTGGGTATGTAAACTGGGTAAATTGTTGTATGATTCAAAATAGTCTTCAAGATAGTGGTACAAACGATTTTATCAATTTATGATGGGTTAGAAGTACATCAGAAATAAACATGATCATTGTGTTTATTTTCGCAGACTACAAAATTGATCTTTTATATATTTACTCTTGTATGTTGATGATATGTTGATAGCTTTAAAGAATAGGGAAAAAATCAATAAGTTGAAAACTCAGTTAAATCAAGAGTTTGAGATGAAAGATCTTGGTGAAGCAAAGAAGATACTTGGCATGGAGATTCGCAGAAACATAATGAGAGGAAGAGTTAGTTGTCTTAGAAACAGTATTTGAAGAAGGTAGTATAGAGTTTTGGCATATCTGAGCAGTCAAAACCAATAAGCACTCCTCTTGCTCCTCATTTCAAATTTAGTGCGACTTTATCTCCTAAATCAGATGAGGAACGTAAGAATATGTCACAGGTTCCTTATGCAAGTGCTGTTGGTAGTCTGATGTATGCAATGGTTTGTACTAGACCTGATATTTCACAAGTTGTTAGTATGGTGAACAAGTATATGCATGATCCGGGTAAAGGACATTGGCAAGCTGTGAAATGGATTTTGAGATATATTATGAATACGATTGATGTTGGTATAGTATTTGAAAAAAATAATACTATTGATCAACGGGTTGTTGGATATGTGGATTCGGATTTTGCAGGTGATTTGGATAAACGTCAATCAACTATTGGATATAATTTTACATTTGCTAATGGTTCAGTGAGTTGGAGGTCTACCTTACAGTCTACCATTGCTTTGTCTATAACAGAAGCAGAATACATAGCAGCTTCAAAGGCTGTTAAGGAAGCTATTTGGTTGTAGGGTTTACTTGAAAATTTAGGAGTTGTTCAAAAGCACATGGTTGTATTCTGTGATAGTCAGAGTGCTATTCACTTGGCAAAGAACCAAGTCTACCATGCACAAACGAAGCATATCGACATTCGGTTTCATTTTATGCGGGATATTATTGACGGAGGGAAGATACTTGTTCAGAAGATTGCTACAACTGAAAATCCCACATATATGTTGACCAAGATTGTGACAACAATCAAGTTCAAACATTGTTTGGACTTGATCAATATCATGTAAGTCTGAATAATTTTGGAAGGCGCCGATGATGTGGAACTCCAAAAAATGTTGGTGACTGAAAAATTTGTTGAATTTATCGTCAAGGTGGATATTTGTTGTTTTTGTCCCACATTGGTAGAATACTTCCACATTAGTATAAAAGGTTTTGAATTTTTTATATTATTTGTCCCACATTAGAGAGAAGTGTTTTTTAGACTTGAGGTTGAAGCTATATAAAGAGCTCAACTCTTCATTTTAAAAAACACCTCAAAGTTGTACTTTGTCAAGAAGTAGTGGATTGATCATTGGCGCCCGAGGACGTAGGTAATTCTATACCGAACCTCGTAAATTTCTTGTCTTGTTTTTTTTATTGTTTTATTATTAGTTTCTGCATTGCTTTAATTTTCTTATATATTCAATAGCAATAGTTGTAGTATTGGTATTTGGCACAAGTGGGGTGCCCGACACAACAAAGTCAATCCATGTTCATCATCAGTTTTACTGAAAATATACATCAAATTATCTCCACAATTTCAGAAAAACTCATTACTTTAATCATTCCATTTTCGCAAGTAATAACTATAGCCCTAGTCTAAAAAATATCAGTTTAAATGGTTGGCTTTCATTACTTGTAGGATAATAATATTAATACGCAAATAATTTCCATTTTAACAGGTGAAATTTCAAATCAACTGGCTTAATCTATTTCCCTTACTTGATTTCTTGAACTACGATAGTAGGAACCCCAAAATGATGCCTACGGCGCTCACCCGAACCCTGATTCAAAAACCCTAGTTTATCAACTCAAACCCCAAATCAACAACTATTAAACATCTCCAAGCTCATACACCCCTTTTAAATAATCATATAGTAGACTAACGGCTCATTTTTACCCTTACCTCAACTTTAGGTAAAGCTTGAAAAAACTCCGTTCGAGAATCCACTCTGCTAGACTTGTAGATAATTTCCCGTAGATCCTCGTAGCGACTTCCGATTGTCGAATCAGGCGATGAACGACGAGAAAATCAAAGAGAGAGAGAGAGAGAGAGAGAGAAAGAGAGAGAAGCGTCATTTTAGAGAGAGAAAACGAAAGATTTCAGGTTGCTTAATGAGTAAGAGATGAAAATTTCAATTTATAAATTATTGATTCAGCCAACCTCATTGACGAAATGACATCTTCGTCGACGAGTTACTGAAGGACGTTCGTCAACGAAAGAAGGACTTCGTTGACGAACCCAAATCCTGAAATTTCTATTGCTCAGGATCTTTTCGTCGATTACACCTGAACTTCATCAACGAACCATAAAAGGACCTTTGTCGACGAAAACAGGAGATTCATCGACGAAACCTACTATTTCTTAAAAAAAAAAAAAATTCCCCTTTTTCATTCCTTCATTATTTTCCATAAATAAATTTTTCGAATCTCTACACATTTTCTATTGTGAATCAACTTCTACACTCTATTTTTCAACTCTATGATCATACATATTTAGACAACAAATAAAACTTAAAATAAAAGGAAAAAGAGAGTTAGTACAAACTATAAATGCTTGCTTTCCAAAAGGACCTCCCTATATGCTTTTTTTTTTTTTCAAAGTTTGGACCCACTTTGATTCTAGAAGATATGAATTCCATTTTTTCCCTTATATTCTATTCTCACATTGATATGTTGTTTCACTCTTTCATGTTCATTACCTAACTTTACCCTCGTTATAATTTTTATTCTGCCAAAGCCTCAAAATTTTCATCATGAAATCCCCATCCAGATTGCGAATTAAATACTTAGATCACTTAATTCCCAAGTACAACCATGTGAATGTCAAAAATCAATCACTTACTTTACAAATCATATATATTGAAAAGACAAGCTTTCGGGATGGATACCAATTAACTATTATATTTTATGTGTCTGTGTATTTAGGACTTAAAAAAATAATTTAAATTAATGTAATATAAATTTGTATTGAAATTTGTCCAAAGGCATCAAAATTCAAAACTTATTGCATCAAAATTCAAAACTAATATTCGAAATTTGTACTTCCAAATGTAGCGGTAATGGAAATTAAGAAACACTGAAAAATAGATAAGGACAAAAAAAAATCATTTAATATAGAATATATATTAAATTTCCTTGAGAAACTCAACACTACATTTTGAGTGGAAGATGAAACGAGGGAGAGGCTCTTTTATTAAAGAGCATATCTCAAGAGAGCATAACTATCTTGATATAACAATATATTTGTCCAATTTCTATATTTGGGAGAGGTTTTAAATTTAAATTTATGTATATTTGAAAAAATAAATAAATAAAATATAATTTTATCTAAATTCATACAAATTTAAATTCGAAACCCGAAATTTATGCTTCCAAATACATTATAAGTGAATTTAGTCCCTAAACAATAAGTGAACAACGTATTAATATAAAATAAATATTCATATATTATTTTTGGATGAACTTCAATAAGAGCACTGTGGCATTGGTCAAAAATGGAAGCCAACACTGCCAAAGAAACACAGTTGGTAAAAGAGAAATGCATACTTGTAGAAAGATTATCAATATTTGTTACTTTTTTTTCCCCCAAATTCTCTCAATTTATATAGTTTCATAAGTATGATTATACATTACATATTACATTGCAAAAAATGTCCTTTTTAGTGACAAGTATTAGTGACCAATTAAAAACCGTCACTAATAATGCATTTATAGTGACACAAAAATAATTCTCCGCTAATAGTTTGAGTACTCGTGACGAAAAATAGATTTTTTATTAGTGATGGTTTTGTCTTATTAGTGACAATTTTATTTTGTCACTAGACTATATTTTTGTAGTGTTAATTGGTTTTAATCAAGAAATGAAAGTTACTTGACTAAGAATATCAAAATGAATGAGTAATGACTCATTGTGAGAGGAGTTACCTACTTGATGTCTATTGCAAGTGGAAGGGCAAAAGAAGTGATAAAAGAAAAAAAAAAATTCTACATTTTATTTTTCTAAAATATGTTGCAAAAATTTTAATTTAATTAAAATGCTGAGTTATGACTCATTTTCAAAGGGATTATTAACTTGAAGTTATTACAAGTGTGTGAGGTTTCATGTGAAGGACACGGGGATAGACTTCAAATGGATAACCCCACTAAATATGAGTCATAACTCAATATTTTAATTTAATTAAAATCTTTTTTTTGGGGGGGGGAGGGGGGAATCCTTCTTCCACTATTTTGTACAACTTAGGGCAAAATCCTTCTAAGTTTGTTTTTTATCTCCAATTACTAAGAAAAAAATAATTTTTTATTTGAAAAAGGGATAAAATTAATTTTAAAATCATAAAAAATGGAAAAAATAGTATATATATATATAATTTGGGAAAGTTTTAAGACATAAAAATTAAAATAAATAATTTTTTTTAAATAATTAATTAAAATTTTGGATAAATTTTGGGAGTTTTGATGTAATGACCTGCTTAATTAACTGAGTTTTTTTTTTTTTTTTTGCAATGATATTCTACATGCTCTGATACCAAATAATTAACCTAAGCAGCGAAAAGCATAAATCATATAGACATAACCATATGAAAATATATACACAATACAAAACCAATACCAGAGTACTACATGTTTCCCAAAATATACACATATCACTGTTCCCAAAACACCCTTAACTAGCTAGGGTATACAAAATCATTCCCAAAAATATACTCACTCTCCACTGACAGGGCACTACTGAAGCCCTTCTATCTGCAAGCCTGGTCTGCTCACCTACTTGGATCACCTGAAAAATGATTCAATACTCGGATGAGCCAACGCTCAGTAAGACGAAATATGTTATTACTAGTGTGTGGCAAATGAGCTACTATATCATGAAAATCTGTTTTCAAATAAACATGTATAACTGAAAATATAAATAAAGTATAAGTGATAAAATCTACCACCCTCATCCCTATTGCTTAACATGACAGTATTGGAGATTATTATTCAAAATACTTCTAGTATAAGTAAGTACGTTCCCTGTTTCTGTAAATCTATACATACATAATAATAACTAAAAATGTTCCCTGTGGATATCTATGTGTCATGACTTACTCCCTCATGACAAGGTTGTGCGGCCCGTAGGTGGGATTTACCCTGACTGGCCAACCAGGAATAAATCACTATACTCCATCGGTCAATCTGTCCACCTTAACCCATATCTGATGGGGAGCTTGTCCTCATCAAGGGACTAGGTGATCGACCTACTACCACATATTATCTAAATAGGTGGTGCACTTATAAAGTAACATAATATCTGTAGCAACGGTACCGTGCTCTGTAACTGCATAGTCCAACAGGGTTTGATACTATATAATGTATTTCTATATACAACTATCTGATTTACCATGATTTTGAAATAATCGTAATAACCATGATGCTGCAAAAATTGTACTGTAATTCATACGTCATAATACTGAGAACTGTATAATCATAAGACTGAAACTGCATAATCATAATACTGATATTCTTATAATCATGTTACTGAGATTCAAAAAATCATGGTACTGAAATATCGTAAAATCAGGATACTAAAATATCGTAAAACATATCTTTGTACTATATTTATATTCACAAGTCACACGATACTTTAATACATAATTTTCATCATTTAATAAACTGTATAATATTTTAAAAATACCTAGCATAGCATATTTCCCTTACCTGACTACTGGAAAGCCTCTATGGGATACTAGCCTAACACCCGCAGGGTCTCCTACAAAACACCCTAAAAAAATAATATTTGTCAGAATAGAATATCAGTATTTTTCTGCCTACATCATTTCCTATATCTATCATAAGGCCAAAAATAGGTTAAAAGGCCTTATCTTGAATTTGGGATGAAATTCAACTTCATTTTCCAATGATCCACTCCGGCAGACTTGTAGAGAACTTTGTCAAGAGTGTCATGGTGACTTCGATTTGTCGATCTGGCGACTGGAGGGGCCGAAATCGAAGAGAGAAGGGAGAGAGTGACGTAGAGAGAGAGAGGAGCATTGAAAGTGAATAAAAATTTAGTTTTTAGCTATTTATAGGGCTAGATTCATCGACAAGACACGTCACTTCGTCAACGAGTCCTTCATTAAATTCGTCGACGAAACCCTGTATTCGTCGACGAAATTCAGAGCAGCCCAAAACCTTCGTTCAGTATTTTCTCGTCGACGAAACCCTGTACTTGTCGACGAAGCCCTGTATTCGTCGACAAGTCCTGGAAATTCCTTGAATTTATTATTATTATTATTATTATTATTATTATTATTATTATTATTATTATTATTTCCAAAATGCGATGTCGTTGACGAACGCGGAGCGTTCATCGACGAAGTCTGCGACCTCCTTCTGTTTCTGTTTCCATTTCTCTCCCTCATTATTATTTAAATAATATTATTTTTCGGGTCACTACGTTTGAAATTTGAGAAAATACCCAAAAAAATCATAAGCTTGAAAATAAAATGAATATAAAATTGAGAAAAATCCTTCAAAACATCATAAGAGTTGCAAAAAAAAAAAAAATTTAAAATAAATAAAAATAGTGGAAAATTTATAGAGCATTTCTTGACTTTTTTGAGAATTTTTTAGTGTATTTTTTTTCTTGGTTGTTTTAACCATTTTTCGGTGCATTTTCTGTTTTGATCATTTTCTATTAAATGATTGAGTGTCTTTTCTTGATGTTTGTCTTCGTTGTGTTTGTGTATGTACATGCACGTTTCCTTTAATGAGCCATGATTATTTGAGGTATTTGAATTTCACTTATAACTCGAGAGGCATTAGATTTAGTATAATTGAGTTTACTCAATGATTCTATTAGACCTTTTGATTTTGAACGCATTCTTTCTACTTATTGCAGTTAACTTCTTTTTGCATGTTAATCGGTAAATCTTACTTATTTTAAATAAAATGAAAGAATCAAAAGTCTTGATAGTTAAATTTGAAGACAATCTTAGATTAATCAAGTATCATTTGATGAATACCTTTATCTCGTATAAATGATTCCTGAACTTGATTTTAGTGATGTAGATCTTGAGTACTTGTAATAACCCAAAAAAAAAATGTGTAGAATAATAATAATGGTCATTTAGTTAGTATCAAAACGAAAGTGTTTTTCTGTTAAAATCCTTGATTCCATGTTTGATGTCTAAGAAAGATCTTGTCTAAGCAATTGCTCAGAGACCATTGCAGTTCAGTCACTCCCTAGAGGTCGGTTTGGTCAAAATGAAATTTCATAGGATAAAACAGGTAGACATTATTTGTATACGTAAAAAAATGCATAAAATATTATTTTGACTGATATAATTTGTAGAAATATATGATAAAATAAAATAATATAAGTATCCTATGCGGGGCCCACATGAGTCCCGAAGCCGTGTGGGTGTCCACATGAGTCTCGTAACTGTGTAGGGCTCATAAAATCGTATAAGGATTATTAGAGTTACGTAGGACCCATTAGGGTCTCAAAGTTGTGTGGGGCCCACATGAGTTTTCGAAATTCGAATTTAATTTTTTTTCAAAAAAAAAAAAATATAGCTTCAAAATAATAACAATGATAATAATGATGATTTTTTTTATAGAAAAATATTTTTAAAAATAAATAATTAATTAATTAACTAAATTAATTAAAAATTAATTAAATGTGAGTGTTGGCAAGCACTCCCATTTCCCCCACATGATCTCCATCCCTATCCCATACTTAACCCATACCTAATCCGTCTCATGACCATTCTTTAATTTTAAAAAAATTATAATTTCACCATTCTCCTTACACTTTTATAAATTCTATTTTCTTTTCCAAAATTTTCCTACAAATAGGAAGCTCTCAACCTTCATTTTTCACAAAAAATTTCAAAGAAGGAGAAGGATTAGTAAGTGAAAAGAATTAGTGGTGGAGAGAATTTTTGGGTAAATTCTCACTCACCCACTCTTTCCGATCTCATTTTTTTGAAATATTCATTGTATTCGTAGCACAAGGTAAAAGAAAATGTAAGTAAATTTGATTATGTTAGATTTTCATTTAAAATTTGTACCCGAGTTTATTTGTAAATAAATTTCAATTATATTACTTAGTTTCATTAAATTCCCCTAAGTTTATTTTTACGCATATTTAATTATATCAGTTTTAATTTTTAATATTTTTGCATTTATTTTTGGGTTAAGAAATGTTCTAATCCACTTGGATAATTTTCAGCATTTCTTTCTATTCAAATATATATAACACAAAAATTGTGTGACATGAGTTTATTTTTACGTTGCATGTTTCATGAAAATATGAGTAAATATGAGATTTTCACAATATTATTTTAAATTGCATAAATTATAATAAGATGATTTTAAAACCTTTTATGACAAAGGAAGTTCAAAGTTATAGATGCTCGGTACCATAACCTAAAGTTTAAACAGATCAGAGTGCACCCATACTGTTTACAGAGTGGTTTTATATGTTAGTAAATTTCTTTTAAATGCACACTTGGTTCCAGACCAGGACTTAATAAGGAAAATCTCACTTAATGATTATGTACGTTGATTTAGTTTGGTTGGTCAACTAGGTAAGTCCAGTCTTCGGACCGCACAACTCAGTCATGGGGGTAAACATGACTTATGACTAACAGGCCTAAGAGTGGTTTTTATAATATATGTCTATACATATTTAATTACGTGTACATAGTTATTGATGATTTGAAGGAAAAATATATGTTTATATGAAAATGAGCATTCTTGTGCCTAAATGATGATCTAAAGAGGAAAAGTATGTATATGTATATAATTAAATATTTTTACAATTTTAAAATTAAAAGTTTAATTTAACAGTCACAGTTAATAGTTACTATTATAGTTGATGGTAAAAGTTTTATGCAAAAAATTTTAAATTTACATTTATTTTAAAAGCAGTTTTGAAGTTATAGTATTAAATATTATTTTACGAAATTTTAAAAGCTCATTTTAGCCACACACTAATAATAATTTTATTTACTTACTAAGCGTTGTCTCACCCCAATTATATTTTACATTTCAGATAACTCTAAAAGACATATCAGAAATCAAGCATAACAAGCATGCGGATGAGAATAAAAAAATAAAGGTTGATTAGAAAAATTAGTATGATGTCAATGCTTGTGTAATTTCTTTTCTTTTGGAATAATGATTGTAATACGGTTAATTAGTGTTTTGGTTTAATAATAATTGAGTTTATTTACTTCCGCTGTAAATCAATGGTAAAAAGTAAATATCTCAAATCTTTCAGGGTTGGGGTATTACAGTTCGGGTTTCCTTAGCCTTAGCTTTGATTTAGAAACTTATTAATCGGTAGCAATTAGATGATCTAATCACATTTAGATAGATTAATAGTTAGAAGCAACTCGTTGGATTTTATTAAGCTCATTTTCACCGTCCCCATTGTCTTTTACACTTTTAGTACCCCAAACCTAACATACTTTATATATTTTCATTTTCGAGATTGCAATTCCTTCACATCGAGGTCCTTCCGAAACTTATCAAATGGTATAATACATTTGAATAAAGACATAATACAATTATATTATCACTTGACAGTATTTTGGAATTTTTATATGAGACTATATATATTATAATTGAGCATTGAAACCTTAAGATAGTTATCATTTGATGATAGTAGAAATTGCATAAGGATTTTATGGATATAGATATATTGCCCAATCACGTAAATTTGTTATTTCTTTCTCTATTTTTCTGTATTTATTTTTTTATTTATTACATAGGAACTTCAGCCATCAACGAACCCTTCGGACCCCCTGGTGCGGCACCAAACTTACAGATTAGCGTCCTCCGTCCCCAAGTCTTGCTAATCAAGGTAAAGTTCGGAATGCGGACACGGCTTCTATGCATCAGTTGGACGTCCAGCCAACTCGACTCCCGAGACATATTTCCATTACCATCTACGGTCCCCGCTGGCTCACAAAGCGAACTCTCACCATCCACGGTTCCTGCTAACTCACAGTGTAAACTCTCACTATCCATAGGTACCGCTGATTTCGTAAGTGTATCTATTTGAAATTGAACCCTCGATGCTCCTTCTTACTTATTGATGTCTTTTCACCGCACCATGCCCGTGGGGGCATTTATTGTTTGTATCTTTTCTTGAGAGTGATTCCACAACATAAAAAAGTTAAATATTATACCATTCATTTTGGTAAAAGTATTAATTATATTTTTACTAAGTACTCAAAATTTATTTATTTTTAACAATTCCATTTTACATGAATCTTTTAATAAGTTTTTTTTTTTTTACTTTATTTTCAAAAGTCAAGAAAGTGAAATTAAACCTAAGCACTTTCTAATAATGTTTACAACAAATATTTCAAAATTTAAATTTAAACTTATAAATTTAGATGAAATTTAAAATAAATTTACAAACTAAAAAAAATTTAAAGTCAGAACTAGGGATGACATAATTGGGTTAAAACTAAATTAACCGAGTAAATTCGGTCAGTTCGGTTAGGTTAAAAATTTATTCAATTCGATTTGATTTTCATTTTTGTTGAATTTCATTTTTTTGATTTTTGATTTGGTTTTTGGGTTCGATTATTTCGGTTATCCAAATTAATCAAATAATATAAATTAATAATAAATAATTATATATATAATATGTTAAAATATTTTTTATATATACTAAAATTTTATTTCTTTTTATATATTATATATATTAAAATTATATATTATTTATATTTTATATATATTAAAAATCTTTATATATATTTTAAAATATTAAATTGATTAAAATCGGTTAACCGAAATTCGGTTTGATGAGTTTTGAATTCGGTTAATTATAAAATTTTGATCAATTCGATTAAGGAGATTTTTAAACTAAAATTTTTTGATTAATTAATCAAACTCACCTCACCCTCACCCCTATTCAGAATAAAAAATAAAGGCTTCTTTCTTCAACAAAAACCACTCTCAAGAAGAAAATGTGAAAAATATCTGGCATCAAGGGATGGGATTTTTTTTAATAAAAATATCAAAATAAGCCTAACGTGGCAGCCTCCCATTGGTTGTCACCTGATAAGAAGTGTGCGTTCCCAAAGCATTTCCAGCTCCAGTTATATTGCACCCTCTTCCAAACCAAAACCCACACTCCAAAAAATAATAAGAATAAAAGATAACAGAAAGAAGAAAGAAATGGCATCATCAATATCCGGCATGAGCCTCTCCGCCCCTCCCAGGGTCTTGGCCAGGGCACCAGACGCTCCGAAGGTCCGGCCCGTCTGGTCCCCGCAGCTGAACCGCCCGTGGAAGATGTCTAAGGGGTTCGGGTCGGGCGCGTTGCGACTCCGCCCTGCGGCCGCCGCGCCGGATAAAATATCGGAGAAGGTGGAGAAGAGCATAAAGAACGCGGAGGAGACGTGCTCGGACGATCCAGCGAGCGGAGAGTGCGTGGCGGCGTGGGACGAGGTGGAGGAGCTAAGCGCCGCCGCGAGCCATGCCCGGGACCGGAAGAAGGAGTTCGACCCGTTGGAGGAGTACTGCAAGGACAACCCGGAGACGAAGGAGTGCCGGACCTACGAGGACTGATTACGGGCGTAGGTTTAGCTTCTTAATTGAATTTCTTATGTTTTATTTATGCTTTGTTTATGTGAGATTAGACCTGTCATATGATGAAAGCTAGTCATGCTTTATATATATATATATATATATATATATATATATATATATATATATATATATATATTACCGTAAGGTTAATTTGGTCATTACACAGAACTAGCTCTTTTTGTTACTCTATTAATAATTTTATCTACCTCTGAAAAAATAATTTTTTATTATTAAAAATAAAAGATGTGGATGCATGTTATTATTCATATTTGGGCACATTTATCAGCTCCCTCGAACATTTTAACGATGTATTTAGAAAAATAATTACAAATATTTTTATTTAAAGTTCGATGGAACTCATTTAATACTCAAAATTAACAATTCGCAAGTTTGACTCGACTCGTCACATGGGGATGTTTGTTAAAATTAAGTGTATAATATGGAATTCGAATCTAATTTATTAAATCAATTCAATTTTGGTGTTGGTTTTTTTTTTTACACTTATTTTTCATAAGGATAAAATTCAAAAAGAGACCTTCGGATTTTCCTCTTATTGAAGATTCAGCTATACATATTTTGAGAAAACTCAAAGTAGTCACCAGATTATCTAATGACTTATCGACTCACTTACTTTTAGTAAATCGATTTAGACATAACATAATCTCTTCATATCTCCTTCAAATTTAACAAGAAAAAAATAGTTATAATAAACTAAATATAATTAGTTATATAAAAAATTATGTCGATGAGATAAAACAAATGATGATGTAAAACTCCTTATGAGTTCATAATAAGGAATTGGATGAGGAATTAATATTTCCATATTTGATGATAAGAGTATCTATTCATTTTTTGGTACATCTTGATAAGGAATATGTAATGTAAAGACCTGAACCCGATTGGATTCTTATATATAAATTTTTTAGTGATTGCAAAAAAATATAAATTATTTTTATTACCAGAACACTAATTAGTTTTATTATAAATATATGTCTCAACTATTAAAATACAAATTTCTAAAATTTTAAAATATATAAACATATTATAAATTATATTATGCTAATTTTTTTATTCTACTATACTCTTTTTATTTCCGCCCATGCACTTACTATGCAAAATTTCTGGTACACTCTTCAAAATGATGTGGCCAAAATGAGTTTTTCATAATATTTTAATTTAGTAAAAAAATATTTAATATTATAACTGCAAAATTGTTTTAAAAATAAATATAAATTTAAAAATTTTTATATAAAACATTTACTATCATCTATAACAGTAAAATTTATAATTATATATTATAACTGTTAAATTGAACTTTTTAAATTTTAATACTATAATATAATATTCAATCATGTATATATACTTTTCATTATTAAATCATTATTTAGGCACAAAAATGTCTACGTTCACATAAACATATACTTTTTCTTCAATTAATCAATAGTTCTGTATACGTAATTAAATATGTATATACACTTACTATAAAAAAAAAAAAATCATCTTTAAGCCTATTAATCGTAAGTCATGTTTATCCCCATGACTAGATTGTGCGGTCTGAAAATTAAACTTAACTGGCTGGTCGGTCAAACTGAATCAACATACATCATCATTAAATGAGATTTTAATTATAAATTCTAATTCGACCAAGGTGTGCACTCAAGAGAAATTCACTACCATATAAAATCTCTCTGGAAACAACGTAAGTGCATTCTGATCTGTTTAAATTTTAAGATTCAGTATCGAACATTCGTAATTTTTTGCATCATCTGTGTCATAAGGGATTTTGAAAACATCTTATTATAAAATTAATTTATAAAATTACAATAATATTATGAAAATCTCATTTTTATTCATATTTTCGTGAAATACGTAACGTAAAAATCAATGCATGTCACTTTTACTCATATTTTCATGAAATATGTAATGTAAAAATAAACTCATGCCACAATTTTTGTGTTAAGAATATTTTTTTGAATAAAAATTATTATTGTAAAATACCCAAGGGTTTAGAACATTTCTTGACTTAAAAATAAATGCAAGTATATTAAAGATACAACTGATATAATTAAATATGTGTAAAAATAAATTCGGGAGAGTTTTATGAAAATAACTAACATAATCAAAATTTACTTACAAATAAATTTGAGTATAAATTTTAATTAAAAATCTAACATAATCGAATTTACTTACAAATAAATTCGAGTATGAATTTTAATAAAAGTCTAACATAATCAAGTTTACTTACAAATAAATTCGGGTATGAATTTTAATAAAAGTTTAACTTAATCAAATTTACTTACAAATAAATTCGGATATGAATTTTAATAAAAATTTAACATAATCAAATTTACTTACCTCTTACTTGTACTACGATCACAACGAATATCTTTTAAAAAATGAGATCGAAAAGAGTGGGTGAGTGATAATTTTAATTATAACAAAAATTCTCCCTTCACCACTAATTCTTTCAGTCACTAATTTTTTGTGAAAAATGAATGTTGGGAGCTTCCTATTTATAGGAAAATTTTGGAAAAGAAAATTAAATTTATAAAAGTGTGCGGAGAGGAATGAAATTATAATTTTTAAAAATTAAGGAATGGATATGGATGAGTTAAGTATGAGATGAGGATGGAGGTCATGTGGGAGAAATGAGAATGATTGCCAACACTCCCATTTAATTAATTAATTAATTAATTTTTATTTTTTTAAAATCATTATTATTATTATCATTATTATTATTATTATTTTTAAGTTATGTTTTAGTTTTTTTTTTTAAAGATTTATGATCAAAATTTGAAAACTCATATGGGCCCCACATGGTCTTGTGGGCCCCACACAACTTCGAGACCTAAGTGGGTCCTACGTAACTCCGATAGTTCTTACACGATTTTATAAACCCTACATAACTTCAGGATTCATGTGAACCTCACATGACTTCGGGACCCATGTGGACCCCACACAGTCTTGTGGGCCTCACATAAGATACCTATGTTATTATTATTATTTTACCATATATTTTTACAAATAATGTCTGTCAAAACACTATTTTATGTATATATACTTATTTACGTGTACAAACAGTATATATCCTGTTTATCTTATGAAATTTCATTTTGATCAGGCCAACTTCCAAGGAACGACTGAGCCGCAAAGGTTTTTGAGCACTCGCTAAAATAAGATTTTTCTTAGGCATCAAACATGGAATTAAGGATCCTACAGAAAAGCACTTCTGTATTGATATTAACTTAAATATCATTTTTATTATTTTATTATTATTATTATGCTTTAATAGTGTATATATTTTTGGGTCATCACATTCTTCCCTCCTTATAAAAATTCATTTTCGAAATTTGTTAATTTAAAATGAGTACTGTATAATTGGTTGCTCTATTTGAAAGAGTAAATTGATAAACAATTTGGTTAAATCTTAAAATAGATTGAGGGTCAATTTAGCAAAATATTTTATTTTAGGAACTGAAGTGTGAATCGTCGATCTAATAGGAATTGAAATGGAAAAGAAATTTAAAAGATGTGGAAAAGGATAATTATATATATATATATATATATATTTATACATGTCCTATAAATTAAAAATATATATATAACAAAATTAAATAAAATCTGGCCTTTAGAGCCTTAACTCAACGTCAACATTTATCGAAGTGCTAGCGGTGTCACTGCTAACTGCTTGGGTTCTTTTTTGGCGGAGTTGACCTCTTGTAATGTCGTTGGCTTGGGTCGAAAAAAGGGAGAGAACGCCCACTTGTTCGGCAAGGGAGGAAGGGCTGCCCTCTTCCCCTTGTGGCCTTTGGTGGGGATGCTCATAATAAGTCATCGGTGGTCTATACATGAGTTTCAATGCGTTTTGGATCTTTTGGTAATGGTGGAGTAGGTCAGCATTATCACAAACCCTTAGTGTGGTGACTTGGATGTTGCCATTGTAAGGGTTATGGTTCATTGGTGTGATATTAGTTGTAAGTTTCATAAACGGAATATTGTCGATAGGGATGAGGGTACAAGTGGTTGGAAAAATGGTAGGGGCACTGCTCGGGGCAGTAGTGGCGAAGGAGGTATGATGGAAAATTGGTGGGGTAGTAGTTAAAATAGTGGCTTCTTCAACTGATCCCTGCTTACGCCTATGGTTCTAAAGCGTACATTTTTTGGCTCGATTGGACCATACCATCGGAGTCGTGCTACAAGCAAGATAGCCCACTCCCCAGAAGGGAGTTCCCATTGACTGCTGCAGAATGCCTCCTCTAAATCTTCAACTGTGCCTTATTAGATTTCCATCTTTGGATTGGCGATCTAGTGATGGTTTCAGTAACTTGGGGAGTTGGGTGATTTGACATTATTTTCAAGTAATGAGACAACCAAGAGAAAAGTTGGGAAGAACTAATCTCTATAAACTGAAATATGGTTGTTCAAGATGGTAGAAAGTTGTGATGCTTAGAGTTCGAGGAATGCAGACCCTTTTTATAGGGGAATGGTCGCGTGTTGTGGAAATCGAGAGAGAGCAATGTGTGTCGCGAGAATCGAGAGAGAGTGACTCGTGTCACGGATATTGACTTACTTCTAAAAATGAGTAGCACTAGGGTTATCCTAAGTATAGGAGTTACGTCGTGTAATAATTAGCCCAAATAGGCTAGATCGTCTCCATGAGGGATGCAAATTAGTTTTAAACTAGCACAAAAAAAAAAAAAAAATTTATTGAACATGGTTTAGATTCAAAATCTTTGAGTTTTTGAGATTTTCTAATGAAATTAAATGACGCAAAACCTAAAATATGAATCTAACACACATAAACCAATCAACAACTCACTAATTAAACACTCAAATAGTAAACCAAAAGCAAGAACCTCTCTAATCAGATTTAAATAAAGACAAACTAAACCTAAACCTCAACTATAATGTAAGAGTAATAAGCCGACTCAACACAAAAATAACTTAAGTAAAATAAATTGATCCACAATATCTAAAAATAAACTGAACTTAACAATAGCTCAACTAAATAAATATACTAATCTTAACAATAAATAAACACAAACAAAGTCTTAAAAAAATTACTAAACTTAAACTAATAAAGAATTCCAACAAGATGACCAAGATGACATTAAAGAAAGTTAATAAGCAAAAAAGTTTCAACAGGGTATTTAAAATGACATTAAAGTTAAATAATATAAACAGTAAGGTATTTAAACTGAAATTAAAGCAAAAAAGTACAAGTAAATAGTAACAAGGGAAAGAGAGAGAATGAGAGAGAGATGAGAGAGAGCCGTAGATTGGAGGAGTGAGCTTCAGCAGCAACAACTACTACTTGGTTCCCCAAGAGAGAAAACTCCCACTGTGCGGCGCTCTTCCCAAAGCACATCTCCTCAAAAGCTACCTAGAACCCTAGCTCCTTCCTTTTCTACTTTTTTTTTCCTCCCTTACCCTTTAGGTTTCCAGTGCCTCCTTAGTTGAAAGAAGCCCCTACCAGTGTCACTTGCATGGCCGGGTCACATCATGACCCGACCCACTTCATTTTTTTTCTTTTCTTGTTTCTTCTCTTTTCCTTTTTCTTTGTTCCACCGCGCACAAGCCCTATTTTGACCATATTAAAGTCCGTATCTTTCAAAACTCAAAACATGAAAGTTGTAGAGCTCTTTCTCAACTTTCCCCAGAATTTTGAATCATCTAAATCGGAGCTCAAACGAGAAAGTTACTCCCAGAATACGAAGTAATTCCGAAACAGTCCACAAAACAGCGTGTGGTAAATTCACGTCCGATTTTGACCTTGATGCAGTTAGTATTTCTCAAAATGCAAAACATGAAAATTGTAGACCGTTTTCTTATCTTTTTACAACATCTTGAATCATTAAAATTGAAGGTCGGATGAGAGAGTTACGCACAGATTACGAAGTACTATCGGTTTTTAACTTCTAATAATAGTCTTGCGATAAAAAATACCAAAAAATAATAATTTACTCAATAAAATCCAAATATTATAAACATGACACAATGTTAATTTATTGAGATTAATAAGGCATTTAATTAAAAATATAATTCCTAATGCATGAATTAAAACACTTAATTATGCAATTTAAGTGCGTAATCAGATATCGAATGACACGTTTTGTAAAAATCGAGGGAGAGCGACGTGTGTCGCGAGAATCAAGAGAGAGCGACGCTTGTCACCGATATCAAGTGACGCATTTTGTAAAAATTAAGAGAGAACGATATGTGTCGCAAAAATCGAAAGAGAGTGACGCGTGCTGCAGAAATCGAGCGAGCGACGTGTATTGTAAAATTTGCAAACTCAAGGTTCTGTTTATGTTTCTATATCTTTATTAATACTTTAACTATAATTAATTTCATACTCAAGTTACCACTTGGGTGGGTGGACTAGTAGTAAAGAACCGACCGTGCATCCATGTGATCGCGGGTTCGAGTTCCCACTATACCTAAGTGGTCTCATATCTTGATCTTACTTTGGGGGTAAGTGAGTTATAGTCGATGATTTCCATCCAAGAGACTTTTTTTTTTTTTTTACTGTGAGAGTATCCATTATATATATATATATATATATATATTTATTTATTTATTTATTTATTTATTTATATTCTAATATTATTATTATTACATTAGGTCAAATATATGTTGGGTATGTTTGACTGATCGATAATTTAACATTGGTTAGTTATTTGAAAAAGATTAGTTAATTTTTATATTACTTTCATTAATGAATTTTTTTAATATATAAAGTTTTATTTTTATTTTTATAATATAGTAAAATTTAAGTTGTATTAACTTTTATAAATTTATACAAAATAAAAATTAAAGATTCGATCAAAATTCGTACTCCTAAATCAAACTTAGATACTTGATGGTAATTAAATATGTAATGTATATATATATATATATATATATATATATATTTAACTTGCACATGTTAAGAGATTTTTTTTTGAATTTAAATAAAATATAGTAACATTTAAATTGTATTTAGTCCCTTATAAACTAATACAAAATTAAAATTAAAGATTTTGTTAAAATATATATTTCTAAATTAAACTTGAATGTTTTTATAAGAACTGAATATACAATGTAAAAATACATATTCATATCCAATTTGCACATGCAAATAAATTTTGGGTAAATCCAGATTTTAGAATAAACCGTTTATTCATATCTATTTGTATGTGTAATACCTCAAAACTTAGTACGAACTAATGTGTTACTTCTTATATTTTTAGTAAAACAATAACAACGAAAATAAATAAATCTTGAATATTATTATATTATTATATTTATATATGTGAAAAATTTTTATTATTAATGCATAGATCTAATAATTAATTATGAGTCATAAATATGGGTACGTGTTTTTATAAATATAAATAACATATTTAACTGAATTAACGTGTCTTCATTAATACTATCATTTTTCTTAGAGAATATAAGATTGTTACCTGTCCTTGGGAGCCTTTGCGTTAATCTCATTTCCTCAAATGTAGCTATCTTTAGGATTCATTGTTAAATAATGAACAAATGTTATTTTAAAATCATAAATCTTTTATTAACGTAGAACAAGCCAAAATAAATATTCTAAACTACCCAATCCTACCAAAATCATATTTTATGCTTAAGTTCTGATAAAATCTATATGCTAGAGTATATAAAACTTATATCCTATTATCTGATACCAATTGTAAGGACCCAAACTTGAGTAAATTCTTATGTATAAATTTTTCAGTGGATGCAAATAAATATAAATTATTTTTATTATCAGGGCACTAATTAGTTTTATTACAAATATATGTTTCAACTATTAAAATGCAAATTTTTAAAATTTTAAAATATACAAACATATTTTAAATTGTATTATGCTAATTTTTTTTATTCTATTATATTCTTTCTATTCCCGCCAATGCACTTGTTATGTCAGATTTTTGAGACACTCTTCAGAATGATCTGAAACGTAAAATAATGATTGAGGTGAGATGACGCTCAGTAAGTATATACGATTATTATTAGTGTGTGATCAAAATTAGTTTTCATAATATTTAATTTCATAAAATAATATTTAATTCTATAACTTCAAAACTGTTTTAATAAATAAATATAAATTTTAAAATTTCTATATAAAACTTTTATTATCATCTATAACAGTAAAATTTTATAATCATATATTATAATTGTTAAACTAGACTTTTTAACTTTTAAAATTATAACTATAACGCTCAATCATGTATATATACTTTTCATTATTAAATCATTATTTAGGTACAAAAATGTCCCTATTCACATAAATATATACTTTTTCTTCAATTCATTAATAGTTCTCTATACGTAATTAAATATGTATATATATGTACTGTATAAAAAAAAATCACCCTAAAGTTTGTTAATCGTAAGTCATGTTTACCCCAATGATTGGATTGTGTGGTCCGAAAATTGAACTTAGTTGCCTCGCAGATCAAATTAAATCAACGTATATCATCATGAAGTGAGATTTTCTCTATTAAACTCTGATCCGACCTAGGTGTGCACTCAGGAGAAATCCACTACCATATAAAACCACTCTTTAAAAAGCATGGGTGCACTGTAATCTGTTTAAATTTTAAATTGTGGTACTGAATATTTGTAATTTTCTGTATCGTCTGTACCATAAGGGGTTTTGAAACCATTTTATTATAAAATTTATAAAATTACAGTAATATCATGAAAATCTTTTTTTTTTTCTTATTTTAGTGAAATACATAACGTAAAAATCAACTCATGTCATTTTTACTCATATTTTCATGAAATATGTAATATAAAAATAAATTCATGCCACATAATTTTCGTGTTAAAAATAATTTTTGAATAAAAATTAATACTGTAAAATACCCGAGGGTTTATAATATTTCTTAACTAAAAAATAAATACAAGAATATTTAAGATACAATTGGTATGATTAAATATGCATAAAAATAAATTCAAAATTTTTTTATGAAAATAAATAACATAATTAAAATTTACTTACAGATAAATTTGGTTATAAATTTTAAATAAAAATCTAACATAATTGAATTTACTTACAAATAAAATCGGGGATGAATTTTAATAAAAGTCTAACATAATCATATTTATTTACAAATAAGTTTAATTATGAATCTTACTAAAAGTTTAACATAATCAAATTTACTTACAAATAAGTTTGGGCATGAATTTTAATAAAAGTCTAACATAATCAAATTACTTATCTCTTACTTAACCTTGTGCTATGATTATAACGAATATCTTTTAAAAAATGAGATCGAAAAGAGTGGATGAGTGAGAATTTTAATTATATCAAAAATTCATCCTCCACCACTAATTCTTTTACTAACTAATCATTCTCTTCATTTGTAAATTTTTTGTAAAAAATAAATGTTGAGAGTTTCTTATTTATATGAAAATTTTGGGAAAGAAAATTAAATTTATAAAAGTGTGGGGAGAGGAGTAAAATTATAATTTTTTAAAATTAAAGAATGGACATGGATGAATTAGGTATGTGATGGGTATGAAGGTCATGTGGGAGAAATGGAAGTGCTTGCCGACACTCCTATTTAATTAATTTTTAATTAACTACTTAATCAATTAATTAATCTTTTATTTTTTTAAAATCATTATTATTATTATCATTGTTATTATTTTTAAGTTATGTTTTAGTTTTTTTTTTTGAAAAAGATTTAAGTTCGAATTTTGAAAACTCATGTGGGCCTTACACAATTTCGAGACTCAAGTAAATCCTACGTAACTCCAATATTTCTCACACGATTTCATGATCCCCACATGAGTCAACTTCGAGACTCATGTGAGCCCCACATAGGATACCTATATTATTATTATTATTATTTTACCATATATTTCTATAAATTATGTCTGTCAAAATAATATTTTATGTATATATATACTTATTTACGTGTACAAAGAGTATTTATCCTGTTTATCTAATAAAATTCCATTTTGAACATGCCGACCTCCGAGGAGCGATTTAGCCGCAATGGTCTCTGAGCACTCGCTAAGATAAAGTCTTTCTTAACCATTAAACATGAAATCAAAAATCCTACAGAAAAATACTTCTGTATTGATATTAATTTAATGACAATTATTATTATTATTATTATTATTATTATTATACCTGAATCATATATATATTTTTGGGTTATCACATTCTCTCCTCCTTATAAAAATTTCATTCTCGAAATTTGTTAATTTAAAATAAGTATTGTATAATTGGTTGCATTATTTGATCTGTAAATGGATGAATGATTTAACTAACTCTTAGAACTGATTGAGAGTCAATTTGGCGAAATATTTTATTTTAGGAATTGAAGTGTGAATTGTCGATCTAATAGGGGTTGAAGTTGAAAAAAAATTCAAAATATGTGGAAAAAAATAATTATATATATATTTATACATGTCCTATAAATAAAAAAAAATATAAAACAAATTAAATGAAATCTGACCTTTAGAGCCTTAGCTCAACGTCAACATCTTTCGAAGTGCTAGCAGTGTCACTGCTAACTGCCTGGGTTCTTTCTTGGCAGAGTTGATCTCCTGTAATGTCGCTGGCTTGGATTGAAAAAAGGAAGAGAACGCCTATTTGTTTGGTAATGGAGGAAGAGCTGCCCTTTTCCCCTTGTGGCCTTTGGTGGGGATGCTCATAACGAGCCATCGGTGGCCCGTGCATGAGTCTCAATGCGTTTTGGATCTCTTGACAATGGTGGAGTAAGCCAGCATTATCACAAACCCTTAGTGTGGTGACTGCAACGCTGCCATTGTAAGGGTTATGGTTCATTGGTGTGACATTAGTTGTAAGTTTCATAGACGGAATATTGTCGATAGGGATGAGGGTATAAGTGGTTGGGAAAATGGCAAGGGCACTGCTTGGGGCTGTAGTGGCGGAGGAGGTATGATGGATAATTGGTGGGGCAGTAATTAAAATAGTAGCTTCTTCAACTGATCCCCGCTTATGCCTATGGTTCACAAACTAAAAGTTTACATTTCTCGGCTCGAGTTGACCATACTGTCAGATTCGTGCTGCAAGTAAGATAACTTGCTCCACAGAAGGGAGTTCCCTTTGATTGCTGCGGAAGACCTTCTCTAAAATCTCCAGCTGTGCCTTACTGGGTTTCCATCTTTGGATTGACGATCTAGTGCTGCTCTCAGTAACTTGGGGAGTTGGGTGATTTGACAACATTTTCGAGTAATGAGACAACCAAGAGAAAAGTTGGGAAGAACTAATCTCTACAAACTGAAATGTGGTTGTTCAAGATGGTAGAAAACTATGATGCTTAGAGTTCGAGGAAGGCAGATCATTTTTATAGGGGATGGCCGCGTGTTACGGAAATCGAGAGAGAGCGACACGTGTTATGGATATCGAGCGACACGTTTTGTAAAAATCGAGGGAGAGCGACATGTGCCGCGTGAATCGAGAGAGAGCGACGTGTGTCACCAATATCGAACGATGCGTTTTGCAAAAATCGAGGGAGAACAATATGTGTTGCGAAAATCGAGAGAGAGTGAAGCGTGCTACAGAAATTGAGCGAGCGACGTGTATTGTAAAATTTGCGGACTTAAGGTTCTATTCATGTTTCTGCATCTTTATTAATACTTCAACTATAATTAATTTCATACTCAAGTCACGACTTGGGTGGATGGCCTAGTAGTAAGGAACCGATCGTACATCCATGTGATCGTAGATTTGAGTTCCCACTATGCCCAAGTGGTCTCATGCCCTGACCTTGCTTCGGGGGTAAGTGAGCTATAGCCGATGATTTCCACCTATGAGGATATATATATATATATATTTTACTGCGAGAGTACCCCTTATATATATATATATTCCAATATTATTATTATTATTATTATTATTATTATTATTATTATTATTAGACCAAATATATGTTGGGTATGTTTGACCAATCAATGATTTGGCATTGGTTAGTTAATTGAAGAAGATTAATTAATTTTTATATTACTTTCATTAATGAAATTTTTTTTTTACTATATAAAGCTTTTTTTTTTTTTTTTATAATTTTATAATATAGTAAAATTTAAGTTGTATTAATTTTTATAAATTTATACAAAATAAAAATTAAAGATTCAGTCAAAATTTGTACTCCTAAATCAAACTTGGATACTTGATGGAAATTTAATATGTAGTGTATATATATATTCATAATTAACTTGCACATGTTAAGAGATTTTTTTTTTTGGAATTTAAATATAATATAGTAACATTTTAATTGTATTTAATTACTTATAAACTAATACAAAATTAAAATTAAATATTTCGTCAAAATATATATTCCTAAATTAAACTTAAATGTTTCGATAAAAACTGAATATACAATGTTAAAATACATATTCATATCCAACTTACACATGCAAAGAAATTTTGGGTAAATTCAGATTTCAGAATAAACCGTTTATTCTTATCTATTTGAATGTGTAGTACCTCCAAACCTAATAGGGTTTAATGTGTTACTTCTTATATTTTTAGTGAAAATAATAATAGCGAAAATAAATAAATCTTGGATATTATTATGTTATTATATTTATATATATGAAAATTTTAATTATTAATGCATATGATCTAAAATTAATTTTGAGTAATTAATATGGGTACGTGTTTTTACAAACATAAATAACATATTTAACTTAATTAACGTGTCTTCAATAATACTACCATTTTTCTTAGAGAATATAAGATTGTTACTTATCATTGGGAGCCTTCGCGTTTATCTCATTTTCTCAAATATTACTATCTTTAGGATCTATTATTAAATAATGATCAAATTTTATTTTAAAATCATAAATCTATTATTAACGTAGAACAGACTAAAATAAATATTCTAAACTATCAAATCCTACCAAAATCATGTTTTATGCCTAAACTCTGGTAAAATCTATATACTAGAGTATGCAGAACTTATATCCTATTCTCTGATACAATTGTAAGGACCCAAACCCGAGTGAGTTTCTACATATAAATTTTTCAGCGGATGCAAATAAATCTAAATTATTTTTATTACTAGAGTACTAATTAGCTTTATTACAAATATATGTTTCAACTATTAAAATGTAAATTTCTAAAATTTTAAAATATACAAATATATTCTAAATTGTATTATGCTAATTTTTTTTTTATTCTACTCCACTCTTTCTATTCCCGCTCATGCACTTGTTATGGTAGATTTCTGTTACACTCTTCAAAATGATCTGAAATGTAAAATAATGAATGGGGTGATACGACGCTTAGTAAGTAAATAAGATTATTATTAGTGTGGGGCCAAAATGAGATTTCATAATATTTTAATTTCGTAAAATAATATTTAATACTATTGTTGACTCTATGAGTCCAATCCGATATTGATAATGACAAATCACTCTGTATTTGATCTGTGCATTGAGTTTGTGAACAGGAACTATATTAAGCATGCATGGAAAGATAACGAGTCATGGAAGCCATAAAGTAAATCTAACACATCTTGCCAAGATCTATGGAGCTCAAAGAGTACGAGAATCAAGATGCAAGCGGCAAAGTTTAAGAACATCTTGGGAATGGGTATTTAGAACTCATGTACTTACATTTTTATATGATTTAATTTGAGGCTCAACATAACTTAAAATGATTTTAGGATTCATGCATTTCATGTATATCATTAGGGAACTTTCATGGATTTAGAAATATTTTTAAAACCTTGGAAAGTATCCTTATAAAAGAGCCAAAAAAGAAAGTAAAATAGATTTTAAATTAAAAAAAAAAAAGAAAGGAAAATTGAGAAAAAGGCTACTTTAGTTGCCTGAACTCACCTTCAGTAGTCTGAAGAATTTCTTTAGGAGTCTGAAAATTAAGTTCGGTAGTCTGAAGAATTAATCGGGAAACATAGCAAGAAGGCCGACGTACTTCAGTTGCTTGAACTGGAACTTCAGTCACTTGAAGTCACTTTAGGAGCCTGAACTTCAACTTTAGTTGCCTGAAGTCGCAAGAAAGTTTAAAAATCATATTTTTATTAAACGAACTCACGAGCTATTTATTTGATCCAACGGTTGAGATCAATCCTAAGGGTAAGACACTATAAATACTAAATATCTAAACCCTAGAATCAAGTTAAGACACTCAAGAAAGAGAAGAACACATCTTGTTAAAAGAACATTGAAAACTTGCTACTATTGCTATACGATTACCTACACTTCAATCTCTAACCATCAAGCTTGGGCAAATCAACTCAAAATCTCAAAGGGAACTTGTTTTCTCATCTGAATTCTCATTCTAGTATTGAGGTTTGATCATTCAATTTATTATCTTCAAAAACTTCTCATCTCATTACTTGTTCTTGATTATCTTTAGAAAAGTTTGATCTTGTGTGTGTTCATACATATAAAAAATTGTTTTTGAAAAGATCATTACTTGAGAAAGTTGTTTAGCTATTAATTGATTGTTTTTTATTCAAGAGTATATATATGTAGTTTTCATAGAGCATTTTATTAAAAAATCTATTTTTGATTAGGTATTAAAAGGTTGATCTTGAAATTGCTTATACATATACATATTTATTTGAAACAAGATCGTTACTTGATTAAGGTTGTGTTATTGATTTAATGGTTTGATTCAAGTGTGCATTCAGTTATAGGATTCATATTTTATATATATTAAAACACTTGAGAATATATCCTTGGTATTCATAAATATCTATTTTATTAAGGGATATCTTGTTTGGAAAATCTTATACTCAGTATTTTGATATTTGAATTACATATCATATATATATTAACATTTTACAAGATCGGGTTGTGATTAAATATTTTGAAAGAAAGCCTTTTGATATATATTGATAAAATATTCAAGATAAGTTTTTTAACAAGTTCACATTAGATATATTTGTGCTTCTTTACAAAGTGAACTAGAACCCTAATATACTCCAAAGCATTTTAAATATATCTTACGTGGGAGTTTTGGTTAAAGAGGGTTTGTATGTTGAAGTATATCATACATAAAACGATTGTATCGTTTTCATACATTCATGAGCTTCAAGTTTAATCATATGCTAATGTGTTAGGAATTTGATTTGTACTCACACGCTTTTGTTAGAAGCATTTTTGAGTGTTATTTTTCAGATTCTATTGTATACACGGTTCGGTGTGTGAATCGGTGTGTGAGGAGAGAGTTGTATTTCTTGTAAGCAGTGGAGTAGGAGGGAGACGTGCCTCTTGTAAGCAGCGGATTGTAAGGGAAGCTCCATCCCAATTTAAGGAGCAGAGATTTAGTGAAATCCTTGAGTGGTTGCTCAAGGCGAGAATGTAGGCCAAGTCGGGTGAATCTCGTAAAAATCGTGTTTGTCTTCTCTCTTCCCTTTAGTCTTTATTTTCAGCACTGTATTTAAATTGTGTACATTACATGTATAGGTTGGATAGTCTTACACATAAGTAATTGAGTAACAAGAATTCATTGGTAAATATATAATAAAGGTTTAAGTGGTAAATAAGTGTCAAAGAATTTTTTAAATATCCAATTCACCCCCCCTTTTGGGATTACACCTGATTCAACATTTGGTATCAGAGTGGGTTTACATATACTTGATAGTTAATTTGTAAAAAGATCACATGACACACATTGGTGTAACTCCATTCGGTAAGGGACACTCATCCACTAGACCACCCATTTTTTGTGGTATAAATTACACCTATTGAAAACGTAGGATGAGCATATATCTACTGAACGTAGATTGGAAGGTTTGGAAAATAGTGACTAAAGGAAATCACATTCCCATGAAAGTAATTGATAAGATTCATGTACCTAAAACTGAAGATGAATATACTGAAGAGGATTGGAAGTCAGTACAAATCATTGCCACTGTCATGAACTTACTTTTCTGTGCATTAGATGTCAATGAATTTAATAGGGTAATGACATGTAACTTAGTTAAAAAAATTTGAGAAAAATTAGAAGTTACATACGAAGGCACTAAAGAAGTCAAGGATAGTAGGATAGACATGCTCACTAGTGAATATGAAGCATTTAAAATGACGACTGATGAACCCATACAATCCATGTACACTAGATTCACACACATCATTAATTCTTTAAATGCTCTTGGAAAAACTTACGCTACTTATGAGTTGATTAGGAAAATACTTAGGGGATTACCTTTAGTGTGGGAAGCGAAAGCTACGACAATAGCAGAAGGGAGAAATCTCAAGGAGATATCGGTGGACGAACTCATTGGATCGCTCATCACCTATGAGCTAGAAATAAACGAGAGGAAAAATGAGCAAAGTAAAGCAAAGAAGGTCACTGCATTTAAGGCATCATCAAGCTATTCAAGTGAAGGAAGTGATTCCAAAATGGATGATGACATGGCCTTGCTAACAAAGAAGTTTGGGAAGTTTTTGAAGAAGAACAAGAAATTTAATAGAAAATTCTAGAACTCTAAACCGGAAAGAGGAGAGTAAAGCATGAAGAAAAAGAAGGAGGATCCACCAACATGCTACAAATGCTGAGAAGTTGGACACATCAAGCCTGAGTGCCCCAAGCTCGTAAAAACCTCAAAGAAAAAAAAAGAAGGCGTTGAAAGTCGGCTGGGATACACACAGCACTAGCTGCTCAGAATCTGAATCCAGTGACGACAAGGTGGCCAATCTATGTCTAATGGCACATGATGACCTTGAGGTACAATCATCATTTTCCATCATTGTCATATTATTCTAGTGATTTTGAAAATGAAAATAATATGATTTCATATGATGAACTGAAACAAGAATACATGTACACTATTAAAATGCTTGAGCAGAAAACAAAGAAAATTTCTGAGTTGAGAAGTAAAGTCAAAGATCTTTCAAACTTACTTGAACGTCAAAATGAATCTCATGCATCTTTCATAAGAAATAAAGATTTGAAAATTGAGGAGTTAGAAAAGGATTTGAAAGATTAATATGAAATTATTTGTAAATTTACTGAAGGACAAAACAATTTTGAAAAACTCCTAGGATCTCAAAGAAATTCTCTAGAAAAGGAAAGGCTCGGTTTTAATGGTAAGGAAAATCTAAAGAAAAGACATCTTTACGTGGGTTATTTTACAAAAGAATCAAAGTCATATGTTCCAATTAAGAATTATTATAGAAATACTACATGCTTTAAATGTAGAAGGTTGGGTCACGTACAATTCGACCGTCCTTTCAAAAATAAAGATGTAAAAATAAAAAAAGTATGGAAGGTCAAAGGTCAATCTAGCACTAACCCCCTTGGACCCAAGACAATCTGGGTACCAAAGCTAGTTGTTTGACTGTGTCTTGCAGATTTGCTTAAGATCAGTATCCTCAAAAGATAGATGGTATATGGATAATGGATGCTCACATCACATGACCAGGGATAAAGCAAAGTTCACATCCATCATACCCAAGGATAAAGGGTTTGTTACTTTTGGAGATAATGCTAAGGGAAGGATCACAGGTGTAGGTAAAGTCGGTAATGATTCCTCACTCATTATAGATGATGTTTTATTAATTGAAGGTTTAAAGCACAATTTATTGAGCATAAGTCAACTATGTGATAAAGGCTACAAAGTATCATTTGAACATGACAAGTGCATAGTTGAACACAAAACTGATAATAAGACACTTTTCATTGCTAAGCGTCATGAAAACGTATATACCATAAACTTTGATAACTTAACTTCACAGAGTGTGACATGCTTATCTACTATAAATGAAATAAGTTGGATTTGACATAGGAGACTAGGACACGCAAACATGGATTTAATCTCAAAACTAGTTAAGAAAGAATTAGTTAAGGGACTACCTAAGACTAAATTTGTGAAAGATAAAATCTATGATGCATGCCAACTAGGAAAATAAACAAGAACAAGCCTTAAGAAGAAAAAAGAGATCTCCACTACTAGGCCACTCCAAATGCTACGTTTAGACTTATTGGGACCAAACCCAATTTGGAGTTTAGGAGGAAAATCATACGCCTTTTTCATAGTTGATGATTTTTCAAGATACACATGGGTATTATTCGTAGGTCACAAAGATGAAGCATGTGAACAATTTATAAACCTGTGCAAGAAAGTTCAAAATGAAAAGGGATACACAATTACTAAAATTCAAAGTGATAGGGGTAGAGAATTTAAAAATCAAGGCATAAGAATTGCCCATAATTTTTCAGCTCCTAGAACACCGCAACAAAATGGTGTAGTTGAAAGGAAGAATAGGTCTATACAAGAAATGACCAGAACTATGCTTAACAAACATAAATTACCGAAATACTTCTGGGCTGAGGCAGTGAATACCGCCTGCTACGTGCTAAATAAAGTTCTGATTAGACCATCACTTAATAAGACTCCTTACGAATTATGGAATGACCATAGACCAAACATATCATATTTTCATGTCTTTGGCTGTAAATGTTTTGTGCTTAGAAACAATGAGCATCTAGGAAAAGTTTGATGTGAAATCAGATGAAGGTATCTTCCTAGGGTATGCCTTAGATAGTAAAGCCTATAGAGTATATAACAAACAAACATTGACGGTTATAGAATCTATCCACGTAGTGTTCAATGTGTCAAATCCCTTCTCCAAAAGAACTTATGAAGATGAAATTGAATTAAACAAGGAATTTGAAGAACTATCAATTGAGAATGATTCAGAAAAGAAAAATGAACTTAAGGAACCATCCATTGAAATTGATCAAACTAAAAATGAGGTTAATGAACCACATAGAGAATGGAAATACATAAAGAATCATCCCATAGATCAAATAATAGGTGAACCATTACGTGGAGTAGTCACTCACTCCTCTTTTAGGAACATGGTTAGTCATTTTGCATTTCTATCTCAAGAAGAACCTTAGAATGTGAGTGAAGCTATAGAGGATGAATCTTGGGTGTTGTCCATGCAAGAAAAATTAAATCAATTTGAGAGAAACAAAGTATGAACAATAGTTCCCAGGCCTGAGGATAAGTCAATCATAGGGACCAAATGGATATATAAGAATAAGAAAGATGAACATGGAGTAGTTGTGAGAAATAAGGCTAGATTAGTAGCTTAGGGATATAATCAAGAAGAAGGTATATATTTTGAAGAAACATTTGCCCCTGTAGCTAGGATGGAAGCCATACGAATGCTTTTAGCATATGCAGCTTTTAAGGATTTCAAGCTATATCAAATGGACGTCAAAATTGCATTTTTAAATGGTTACATAAATGAAGAAGTGTATGTAGAACAACCCCCAGACTTTGAAAACCATAAGAATCCAGATCACGTGTATAGACTGACGAAAGCCTTGTACAGTTTAAAGCAAGCTCTTAGAGCTTGGTATGAAAAGCTAAGTGGTTTTCTATTAGAAAATGGATTTATAAGAGGAAAGATAGATACAACCCTGTTCATAAAATCTAAGAATGATGATATTCTCCTAATGCAAGTATATGTAGATGACATCATATTTAGCGCTACAGATAAAGAATTGTGTAATGAATTTGTCAATACCATGCAAAATGAATTTGAGATGAGCATGATGGGTGAACTAAATTTCTTCCTAGGACTTCAGATCAAACAAGAAAATCATAGAATATTTATAAATCAATCAAAGTATATTAGAGACTTACTCAAAAAGTTTAATATGGAAGATTGAAAAATACTAGGTACACCTATGAGCGCTTCATTGAAATTAGACAAAAATGAACAAGGTATACCAATAGACGTCAAGTTATATCGTGGAATGATAGGTAGCTTATTATACCTAACTGCCAGTAGACCTGATATAATGTTTAACGTATGTTTGTGCGCAAGATTTCAATCTGCACTAAAAAGTCTCATTTGCTAGCTATTAAACAGATACTTAGATATCTGATAGGAACTGTGGATATTGGGTTATGGTATCCTAAGTACACATCCTTTGAGGTTCTTAGTTATTTAGATGCTGATTTTGTGGGTAGCAAAGTGGATAGGAAGAGCACTAGTGGTACTTGTCATTTCTTAGGACACTCCTTGGTCTCTTGGTTTTCCAAGAAACAAAATTCAGTTGCTCTTTCCACAGCTGAGGCTGAATATATAGCGGCAGGTAGTTGTTGTGCTCAAATGCTTTACATAAAACAACAACTGAAGGATTTTGGATTAAGTTATGAAACAATCCCTATAAGATGCGATAGTACGAGTGCAATAAATATCTCAAAGAATCCTATATTACATTCATGAACTAAGCACATAGAAATACGACATCACTTTCTTTATGACCATGTGCAAAAAGGGGATGTAACACTAGAGTTTGTATGCAGGGATGAACAATGGGAAGATATATTCATGAAACCAATTGTGGAGGATAGGTTTATCCAAATTAGGAGTGAATTAGGTCTCATGCATAGTCGAGAGGTTGCTTAGAATTATATTAGATGATATAATTCAGGGGGAGCAACGTCACATACGATATAATCACTTGGTATTGCATTAATCAAAAAATGGACACGTTTAAAACCTTAAGATTTCTATAGGGAGAAGAACATAAGGGTATGTCTACTCATGCTTTCTTAGTTTACACTTTTTTGTTGATGTCAAAAGGGAGACAAAATTGGAAGCAAAAATAATAGAATGGAATTATGTAATAGAATTGAATTATGCAAAGAGGGAGATATGTAAAGGGAGAGAAACAGTTGTTGATGTCATGAATTGAAACATCATGAGCATATTCATTATAAGCATATTCAGGAACTTTGTGTATGAACATGAGCATATTGTTATTCATTGAATATTTGATGCATTCATTGAGGGGGAGCCTTGTTAGGCATAACCCATTATATATTTTTGCTCATGCATTTGTCATCATTAAAAAGGGGGAGATTGTTGACTATATGAGTCCAATCCGGTTTTGATAATGACAAATCACTTGTATTTGATCTGTACATTGAGTTTGTGAATAGGAACCATATTAAGCATGCACGGAAAGATAACGAGTCATAGAAGTCATAAAATAAAGCTGACACATCTTGACAAGATCCATGGAACTCAAAGAGTACGAGAATCAAGATGCAAAAGCCAAAGTTCAAGAACATCCTTGGAATGGGTATTTAGAACTCATGTACTTACATTTTCATATGATTTAATTTGAGGCTCAACATAACTTAGAATGATTTTAGGATTCATGCATTTCATGTATATCATTAGGGGACTTTCATGGACTTAGAAATATTATTAAAACCTTGGAAAGTACCTTTATAAAATAGCTAAGAAAGAAAGTAAAATATATTTTTAAATTTTTTTTTAAAAAAAGGAAAGTTGAGAAAAAGGGGACTTCAGTAGCCTGAACTCACCTTAAGCAGCCTGAAGAATTTCTTTAGGAGTCTGAAGATTAAGTTCGGTAGCTTGAAGAATTAATGGGAAAACACAGTAAGAAGGCCGAGATACTTTGGTTGCCCGAATTGGAACTTCAGTCGCCTGAAGTCACTTTAGGAGCCTGAACTTCAACTTTAGTAGCATGAAGTCACGGGAAAGTTTAAAAATTAGATTTTTATTAAACGAACTTGTGAGCTATTTCTTTGATCCAATGGTTGAGATCAATCCTAAGGGTAAGACACTATAAATACTAAATATCTAAACCCTAGAACCAAGCTAAGACATTCAAGAAAGAGAAGAACACATCTTGTTGAAAGCACATTGAAAACTTGCTACTATTGCTATACGATTGCCTACACTTCAATCTCTAACCATCAAGCTTGGGCAAATCAACTCAAAATCTTAAAGGGAACTTGTTTACTCATCTGAATTCTCATTCTAGTATTGAGGTTTGATCATTCAAGTTATTATCTTCAAGAACTTCTCATCTCATTACTTGTTCTTGATTATCTTTAGAAAAGTTTGATCTTGTGTGTTCATACGTATAAAAAATTGTTTTTGAAAAGATCATTACTTGAGAATGTTGTTTAGCTATTAATTGATTGTTTTTTATTCAAGAGTATATATATGTAGTTTTCATAGAGCATATTATTGAAAAATCTATTTTTGATTAGGTATTAAAATGTTGATCTTGAAATTGTTTATACATATACACATTTATTTGAAACAAGATCGTTACTTGATTAAGGTTGTGTTATTGATTTAATGGTTTGATTCAAGTGTGCATTCAGTTATAGGATTCATATTTTATATATATTAAAACACTTGAGAATATATCCTTGGTATTCATAAATATCTATTTTATTAAGGGATATCTTGTTTGGAAAATCTTATACTCAATATTTTGATATTTGAATTACATATCATATATATATATTAGCATATTACAAAGATTGGGTTGTGATTAAATATTTTGAAAGAAAGCCTTTTGATATATATTGATAAAATATTCAACATAAGTTTTTCAACAAGTTCACATTAGACATATTTGTGCTTCTTTACAAAGTGAACTAGAATTCTAATATACTCTAAAGCATTTTAAATATATCATTACGTGGGAGTTTTGGTTAAAGAGGGTTTGTGTGTTGAAGCGTATCATACATAAAACGATTGTATCGTTTTCATACATTCATGAGCTTCAAGTTTAATCATATGCTAATGTGTTAGGAATTTGATTTGTACTCACACGCTTTTGTTAGAAACATTTTTGAGTGTTATTTTTCAGATTCTATTATATACACGGTTCGGTGTGTGAGGAGAGAATTGTATCTCTTGTAAGCAGAGGAGTAAGAGGGAGTTGTGCCTTTTATAAGCAGCAGATTGTAAGGGAAGCTCCGTCCCAATTTAAGGAACAGGGATTTAGTGAAATCCTTGAGTGGTTGCTCAAGGCGAGGACGTATGCCAAGTCGGCTGAACCTCGTAAAAACCGTGTTTGTCTTCTCTCTTCCCTTTACTCTTTATTTTCAGCACTGTATTTAAATTGTGTATATTGCATGTATAAGTTGGATAGCCTTACACATAAGTAATTGAGTAACAAGAATTCATTGATAAATATATAATAAAGGTTTAAGTGATAAATAAGTGTCAAAGAATTTTTTAAATACCCAATTCACTATCTCTTAGGATTACACCTGATTCAACAACTATAACTTCAAAACTTCTTTTTTTTTTTAAATATGAATTTAAAAATTTATATATAAAACTTTTGCTATCATCTATAGCAATAAAAATTTTATTGTCGCGACGTCCTGGACCTGGCCCAGAGAACCAATCTCTGGTTAAAAATGGGTTCGGCTTGCAAACTGGGAAAAATGAATGCGTATTTTGAAAATGTGAATTTTTGTGGAAAACGATGTGTGGTGGAGTCGCCACTAACCTTTTGAAGTGTGGTTAGAACACTTGATTGCTACCCTGTTAGGGGTAGAATCGGTCTGCGTCACCAAAGTCGGGCTCGGGAGTATGGTTACGCAAGGGGAAGGTATTAGCACCCCCTACACGCCGTTCTTACGAACGGTACCAAATTAATAAAGAGTTTTCCTGAAATAAATGTAATAAGTCTTTAAAGATTACTCCCTTTCAAAAGTCAAAAAAAATGAAAATACTATATAGGTATTCCCTCAAAACTAGGGCAATCCAATACCCTAAAGAGCCAATGCTCTTGGTCGCAATCATAGGGAAGGAAAATCGAAAATAGGATACAAAATAGGCTTTCGGGGATTTTGAAATCTATAGGTTTTTTTTAAAGTATTAAAAATACTATTTCGGGAGGTTTTTGAAATTTGTTTGGGATTGGAATGATTTTTTCTTGTGCTAAAAAAGATATTTTTGTGATTTTTCCTAAGTGTGAAAATGATTTTTGTGATTTTTCCCGAACTTTCAAAATAACGCAAATGAAATCAATTGAAATCAAAATGTGAAAATATTTTTGGAATTTTTGAAAATTTCATGATTTTTGTGAATTTTATGGACACAACAATAATATACAAGCGAAAGAGAGAAAATCGGGGTGAACCAGTTCGGGAATGGTGAGCCGGTCAAATGTTGACTGGTTTGGGGAAAAACTAGTTTAAGGTCTTTGGTCGAGACCATTGATTTTTCGGGGTTTTTCAATGTTCTTCCGAATACAACAGAATTTTAGACAACAATCATGAAAGTCATAGTTTTAAAGACATGACTTTAGAATGTATTTTTGAAAATTTTGAATGTAAGGAAACAGATCTAACCTTTGCCAAACATGTTGGAAACTTTCTTGGATTTTCTTCAAAAATTTTCAAATGTAAATAAGTTTCAAAGCCTTAAAAATTTTTGAATTTTCTTTGACAATTTTCCTGAATTTTTGTGTCTTTTATGAAATTCATTTTTTTATTTTTTATGGGTTAAAAAGAAGCTATTTAAAATAAAATAAGAAATGAAATAGAATCAAATAAACCACCAGAGGCCGGTTGGGGAAAGGGGGGCGGAGATGTAACATAGGAAGAGAAAGTTCATTGGTTTTACCTATCGTATTTTTCTCCTCCGGTCTTCCTTCCCTGTCTGTGAATCTACAGGGGTTGGTCTACAGCATCTTCCCGAGGGTTGTTCTTGAGCTCTTACTCGAGGCACTACGGAGTACCTTCTTTCGATGGGGTGACTCGGCACCGGTAGGAAAAGGGATCAATCGATCGCTTGATCTTCTTTCGTTTTCCTCTACTCCAGTCTTCTTTTCTTATTGGTGAGCCTACTAGGGCCGCTCTACAACATCTTCCCGATAGTTGTTCTTGAGCTCTGATTCGAGGCACTATGGGGTGCCTTCTTCCAATGGGGTGACTCAACACCGATAGGAAATGAGATTAGTCGACCTCTTGATCCTCACTAAAAAAAAACTAGCTTCACAAACTTATAATAGAAAACTTCAATATTTGAAATCTTCTCCTTACCACCACTAAGAGCTCTCCTCCTTTGTGCTTGGAATGAGAGGGCTATTTATAGACTTAGCTTGGGGCAAGCATGGGAAAGAAGACATAGGGGAGTGATGATGATGGGAACCAAGTATGGGGAAAAGAATGATTAAGGGAATATAGCATGGGAAGAATGATAAAGGGAGGAAACATGACATGTGGTGAGTGATAATGGAGGAAACAAAGTATGGGATGAAGAATGATGAAGAGAATATAGTATGGGAAGAATGATAAAGGGAGGAAACATGACATGTGGTGAGTGATGATGGGGGAAACAAAGTATGGGATGAAGAATGATGAAGGGAATATAGTATGGGAAGACTGATAAAGGGAGAAAACATGACATATGGTGAGTGATGATGGGGGGACAAAGTATGTGTTGAAGAATGATGAACAGAATATAGTATGGGAAGAAGGATAAAGGGAGGAAACATGACATGTGGTGAGTGATGATATGGGAACAAAGTATGGGATGAAGAATGATGAAGGGAATATAGCATGAGAAGAATGATAAAGGGAGAAAACATGACATGTGGTGAGTGATGATGGGGGGAACAAAGTATACTTGCATTTGACAAATTAAAATAAATAAAAATAATAATAATAATATACATATGAAGGTCCTAAAAGCTGTGCGGAGCCCATCGGAGATGTGTGGGGCCCATGCGCCATGTGGGGTCCACAAGCCGTTTGAGGGTTATAGGAACTCGAGCTAACAAGGCACCGGATATGTGGATCCGAGCTAGCGTACCAGAGGGGGTAACGTGCACTGGATGTAGGAATCCGAGCTAGTGTACCACAAGAAGTGGGGCCCACAAACCATATGGGGCCCAATTGAGATATATGGGGCCCACAAGCAATGTGGGGTCCACGAGCCATTTAAAGGTTATAGGAACCCGAGCCAGCAGGCATAAGCATGCTAAAGGAGGTAACGTGCATCGGATGTAGGAATCTGAGTTAGCGTACTAGAGCGGGTAACGTGCACCGGATGTAGGAATCCGAGCTAGCGTACCAAAGGGGGTAACATGCATCGGATGTAGGAATCCGAGCTAGAGTACCAGGGGGTAACGTGCATCGGATGTAGGAATCCGAGCTAGCGTACTAGGGGGTAACGTGCATCGGATGTAGGAATTCGAGCTAGCATACCAGATGGGGTAACGTGCACTGGATGTAGGAATCCGAGCTAGAAGTGGGGCCTATAAACTATATGGGGCCCAATTGAGATATTTAAGGGTTATAGGAACCCGAACAAGCAGGCACAAGCATGCCAAAGGAGGTAACGTGCATCAGATGTAGGAATCCGAGCTAGCGTACCAGAGCGGGTAACGTGCACCGGATGTAAGAATCCGAGTTAGCGTACTAAAGGGGGTAACGTGCATCGGATGTAGGAATCCGAGCTAGCGTACCAGGGGGTAACGTGCATCAGATGTAGGAATCCGAGCTAGCATACAAAATGGGGTAACGTGCATCGGATGTAGGAATCTGAGCTAGCGTACTAGGGGGTAGCGTGCATCGGATATAGGAATCCGAGCTAGCGTATCAGATGAGGTAACGTGCACCGAATGTAGGAATCTGAACTAGCGTACCAGGAGATGTGAGGCGTAGAACACATGTGGGGCCCAATGGAGATATGTGGGGCCCATAAGCTATGTGGGACCTACAAGGATGTGTGGGGTCCACAAGCAGTGTGGGACCTACAAGGATGTGCGGGGGTCACAAGCAGTGTGGGACCTACAATGATGTACAGGGTCCACGAACACCATGGGACCTACAAGAATGTGTGGGGTCCACAACCAGTGTGGGACCTACAAAGATGTGTCGGGTCCACAACCGTGTGGGAAGGTTTTGACATGAGGTCTCCTCGGAAAGGCCTGGTTAAAATTGAGGTGTCTACATTTATAATCGTATATTATAACTATTTAACTGAACTTTTTAACTTGTAAAATTATAACTATAACACTCAATCATGTATATATACTTTTCATTATTAAATCATTATCTAGGTACAAAAATGTCACCGTTCACATGAATATATACTTTTTCTTCAATTCATCAATAGTTTTGTATACGTAATTAAATATGTATATACACGTACTATAAAAAAAAATTCACCCTTAGGCTTGTTAATTGTAAGTCATGTTTACCCCAATGACTGGGTTGTGCGGTCCGAAAACTGGATTTAATTGCCTGGCCGATCAAATTAAATTAACGTACTTCATCATTAAGTGAGATTTTCCGTATTAAAACCTGATCCGATCTAGGTGTGCACTCAGGAGAAATCCATTACCATATAAAACCATTCTTTAAATAGCATGGATGCACTCTGATCTGTTTAAATTTTAAGTTGCAGTACCGAACATTTGTAATTTTCTATATCGTCTATACCATAAGGGGTTTTGAAAACATCTTATTATTAAATTTATAAAATTACAATAATATCATGAAAATCTCATTTTTACTCATATTTTCGTGAAATACGCAATGTAAAAATCAACTCATGTAATTTTTACTCATATTTTCGTGAAATATGTAATGTAAAAATAAACTCATGCCACACAATTTTTGTGTTAAAAATATTTTTTTTTGAATAAAAGTTAATACTGTAAAATACCTGAAGGTTTAGAACATTTCTTGACTCAAAAATAAATGTGAGTATATTAAAGATACAATTGGCATAATTAAATATGCGTAAAAATAAACTCGAAAGAATTTTATGAATATAACTAACATAATCAAAATTTACTTATAAATAAACTTGGGTATAAATTTTAAATAAAAATTTAACATAATAGAATTTATTTACAAAGAAACTCAGGTATGAATTTTAATAAAAATCTTAACATAATTATATTTACCTACAAATAAACTCGAGTATGAATTTTAATAAAAGTATAACATAATTAAATTTACTTACAAATAAATTCGGGTATGAAATTTAATAAAAATCTAACATAATTAAATTTACTTTCCTATTACTTAACCTTGTGTTACGATCACAACGAATATCTTTTAAAAAATGAGATCGGAAAGAGTGGATGAGTGATAATTTTAATTCTAACAAAAATTCTCCCTTCACCACTAATTCTTTCACTATTAATCCTTCTCTTCCTTTGAAAATTTTTTGTAAAAAATGAATGTTGAGAGTTTCCTATTTATAGGAAAATTTTGGGAAAAAAAATTGAATTTATAAAAGTGTGGGGAGAGGAGTAAAATTATAATTTTTTAAAATTAAGAAATGGGCATGGATGGATTAAGTATGTGATGGGGATGAAGGTCATGTGGGAGAAATGGGAATGTTTGCCGACACTCCCATTTAATTAATTAATTTATTAATATTATTTTTAAATCATTATTATTATTTTATGTAATGACCTGAACAATAATAGTATTTAAATAATAACAAGAAAGGAAAAATGGAAATAGTAAAAGAGGGCAACAACTTCGCATTCGTTGACGACGTGGCACTTTGGGCTCGTCGACGAGGGTGTGCTTCGTCGACAAAAAGACCGAAAGGATGTTTGGGCAGCTTTGAATTTCGTTGACGAGGGGGAGAGTTTGTCGATGAGTTGCCTTCTAGACCTCATCGACGAGGTGACGTGGCTCGTTGATGAAGGCCAGGGTATTAATAGACCTAACCTCCATTTTTGGCCAAATTTCCTGCGGAGATTTCCTCTCTCTCTCTCTCCCATTTCAGTTCTTCACCCTTATTTCTCAATTTCTAGGTCTATTTGTCATCAGATCGATGATTTGAAGCCACCATGACACTCCTTGGGAGTTCTCTACAAATTTACTGGAGTGGATCGTATGTGGGACAAGTTTGAAATTCATTCCAAATCCAAAGTAAGACTTTCTACTTAGTTTTTGACTTTACGAAAGTTGTAGAAAGCGTAGTACGCGTAAAAATACTGAAATTTAGTTCTGAAAAATATTATTTTCAGGGTGTTGAACGAGGAACCCTGCGGGTGCGGGATTATTTATTTTTGGGGTTTCTCAGAAATCAGGTAAGAGAATAAATTAAGCTATATATATGTATATATTATGTTGGGAAATATTGTTGAAAATGATGATATGTTTTGAATATACATAATACTCATTTTGTGTGGCATGAGTAGAATTTATGATGAATTATTGTTTTTTGGGAATATGATAATGATATGGATTTTTATAATGAAAAATCGGCGTACGGACCGAGAATTTTATATAAATGATTTGCCGGTATACGGGTTGAGTTATGGATATGATCTGCTGGCGTACGGGCCGAGCTATGAATATGATTTGCCGGCGTACGGGCCGAACTATGGATATGATTTGTCGGCGTACGGGTCAAGTTATAGATATGGTTTGCTGGCGTACGAGCTGAGTTATGGTAAAATATGAAATGTCGGCATACAGGCCGATGATTTTAATGATGTATATATATATATGCAAAATGATGTGATGATATTGACTTGACAATTAATAGTATGAAATATCCGTGTATCACAATTTGATTATATGCTACATGTTATCAGAACCTAGTTGACTTGGTTTAGGTTAGCACTTGTACAGTACCGCTGCTATGTGTTCATGATCATCATGATATTGTGTTAATGCTATTGTACGGAGTAGTATGAGGACGAATAGTCGATGTAGTTTTAAGAAGTGTGGACACCCCTAGTGTACGGACCAAATCTGACAGACCCATCGGACTTACAGTCTGTACTTTTGACTTAGCAGTGGTTGGCCAACCATTGTCAGGTTCGCCCTTTGGGCCACACAACTCAGTCATGTGGGGGCAATACATGACAACAGCCAGCTAACCTACCAAGGTTGTTTTCGTATTATTATTATATGAGATGGTTATGCTTAAAGAAATCCATTATGTTCTGTTATGTTATGATTATACATGTTTTTCCCAGAAATGATACATACAATTTTACTGGATATGTTTATGTATATGATTATATGTATAACACGGAAATACTCATATTACCACACACTATTATTAGTTTATTCCCCTTACTAAGAGATGTCTCACCTCAAAATTTTATAAACATTTCAGGAGCCCCAGATAGGAGAGCGAATAAAGCTCCGCTGAGATAGTTACAACTAATCTACCCTCTCTGAAGGGTATTTGTTTTGTGATAGGGTCAGATGGATTTTTGTGGGAAGTGACCCTAGGACTCTTTTGGGTGGTTTACACATGTAATTACAATGGATATAGTAACTCTGGTATTGTGATGGATGGTATTGTATATGGTATTATGAGTTATTTATGATTTTATGTTTCCTGCTGCTTAAGCTTCCGTGCTGTTTTTCATGTTATATCCCTGGTACCCACGGGTTTAGGTTGATTATAATCTGTTGGATTTATTACATTAATTTTGAATTATAAAAAACAAATAATTTATATGAAAATTAAGCAGTCGTTACATTATCATTGTTATTATTTTTAAGTAATGTTTTAGTTTTTTTTTTTTTTTTTAAAGATTTAAGTTTGAATTTTGAAAACTCATATGGGTCCCACACAACTTCGAGACTTAAGTGGGTCATACGTAACTCCAATAGTTTTCACATGATTTTATGAGCCCTACATAGTTCGGGACTCATGTGGATCCCACACGACTTTGGGACTCATGTGGGCCCCACATAGGATGCTTATATTGTGACTTCCCGAACCACCAAGTGGGACCTGGGTGCCACGTGTTCCAATCACCTGTATCTGATACCATAAATAATATGCACGCAACGGAACATAAATAAATAACCTCAAATAAATGCCAGAGTTTTATATAACAACCTAAAAACGAACACTACAACATCCAAATATCCATATCCACATCCAGCATTTAAAACATAACCCAGTACAAATACATCTGTATATATATACCAGTATCTCACAATACCCCAAAAAGAAACCACCAAATACAATCCCAGCCTAGGCCTTCAAACCCGATCTCCAGAAGAACCTGAAAAATTATTAATCCACTAGGGTGAGACACTTCTCAGTAAGGGTGGAATAAATTATAATTGTGACAACCCGAATAAAAATGAACTTTGAATAATTAAGAGGGAGAGAAATAGAAACGGAAACAGAAAGAGGTCGTAGACGACATTGGATTTGGGGGATAAAATAATTTTAAAGAGATTGCCTGGATTCGTCGACGAATACAGAGGTTCGTCAACTAGTGCAGAAAAAAATTTGTCGATAAATATAGGGATTCGTCGATGAGAAAATACCGAGCGAAGTTTTTGGCTGCTCTGAATTTCATCGACAAATTTAGGGTCTCGTCGACGAATCTAATGAAGGACTTGTCGACGAGGTGACGTGTCTCGTCGACGAATTTGGCCCTATAAATAGCTAAAAATCTGATTTTTATTCACTTTTAATGCTCCTCTCTCTCTCCCTCCTCTCTCTCTCTCTCTCTCTCTCTCTCTCTCTCTCTCTCTCTCTCTCTCTCTCTCTCCTACGCCTCTCTCTCACTTCTCTCTTCGATTTTGGCCCCGCCAGTCGCCGGATCGAAGATTTGAGGCTACTATGATGCTCTTGGCGAAGTTCTCTACGAGTTTGTCGGAGCGGATCGTTAGGGAAATGAAGTTGGAAATCATCCCTGAATTGAGGTAAGGCTTTTTAAGCCAAATTTGGTCTTGTGATAGTTATAGGAAATGATGTACGTATGAAAATACTGAAGTTTAATACTGGAAATTTTCAATTTTAGGGTATTGATCAGGAAATCCTACGGGGGTTAGGCTAGGATATTTTAGGGGTTTTCTCAGTAGTCAGGTAAGGGAATAAACTAAAGCAATTACTTTCCATACAAATTATTATTAATTATGAGTAAATTTATTTTCAGAAAAGCATATGTTATAAGTGTATATTATGGATGAAATGTACGTTTGGGAAATACTTTCCAGAGAATTACGATTTTAGAATAAGAAGTATGATTTTATACAGCGCATGTGTGGCATGAATATTATTTTATGTGAACCTATTATGATATGAAAGATTTTATGAGCCAAGTACATTATTAGGTATTATGAAAAGATATGTTATCTTACAATGATTTTGACGAATGTATGATAATCGATTTATTTTTAGAATGCATATACTTGAGATGATTTCGGCACGAGGCCGTAATTATGATATATTCGGCACGAGGCCGTATTTATGATATATTCGGCACCAGGCCGTAATTATGACGTATTCGACACGAGGCTGTAATTATGATATGTTCGGCATGAGGCCGGAATTACGATATATTCGGCACGAGGCTTAATGATGTTATGTATGATCATGTATTATATGTTATCACAACCAGGATGTTAGTTTAGTTCAGTTTAGGGGCTCGGTACTGTAGCTTATAGATCAGATGTTTATGATCAGATTAGTGCTAACCACCCCACGAGGGAGTGGGAGATGGATAGTCGATATGGCTTTCAGTAGAGCGTGGACGTTCACTTGACAGTTCAGACCAGGGTGTGGCGGGCCCATCATACTTACAGACATACTTGACTCGGCAGTGGTCAGCCAACCATTATTGGGTCCCGCCTTTGGGCTGCATAACCCGTAATGGGGGGTAATACATGATACCAGCTAACTAATCATCCTAGGTATATTTCTAGTATTACAGTTATAATAGATGTTTCATGTATGTTATGATTTATTAATAAATATGAAATTATATGATTATCCAGTATCATATAATGAATGTTTACAGAGTTATGAAATGTACTGTATACGTAAAAGTGCCTTAAATATTCATGTTGCCACATAACTGTATTTAGTTTATTTTCCCTTACTGAGAAGTGTCTTACCCTCGAATATTAAATGATTTTCAGGAAACCTAGAGGGACCGGCGGGTCAGGGCCGCTGTTGAGTGGGTTTAACTTCCCTACTAGAAGGCTAAGCGTTGAACTAGGATCAGGAAATTTTTGTTATATGATCCTAGTATTATTTTGACTTTTGAAAGATTGTAAATAAATATAGTATTTTGGGAATGTAAATAACTATGGTATTATGTTTCATGGTTAAATGATTGAGATTTTATTTTATTGCTGCTTAGGTTTCAGCTGTGATTAACAAGTGTCCCCGTTTCCCACGAGTTCGGGTCGACTTTTCCATTTATTATGTTAGATTTCATCTTATGAAATTGAGATCTTTACAATAACAGTGTGTGACAACTGAGTTTTAATATTTATATTTCAAAATAAACTGCTTCTCATATAACATTAATAACAATTGAGAAAACGTATCACTGATAACATCACTAACATATGATATCATACACACATCCAAAATGTACAAGTATATGATTTTTATGCAGGCGAAAGTCCTCAAGAATAGGGAAGATTACCCACCCATACAAGTAGCTTCCCTATGCTCTGGTACTAAAAACTACCTACCAGAGCACTCACTTTACTCAGTAAGCCTTCAGGTGAAGAATTATCTCGCCGCCAGTATACACATCTTTATTATTTTAAAGGCGAAGGTTTCCTAGGATCGGGATGTCTACCCACCCATACAAGTAGCATCCCTTTGCAGTGATACCAAGAAATTACCTAGCAGAGCACTCGCCTTTCTCAGCAAGCCCCCGATGGTATGTTTACCTCGCCGCATGCACACACATGCATTCACAATATGCTATATCATTATTATTATGCTATGATTAAATTCACGTGTGCACAACACATCCACACAGGAATCATGTACCTCATACTTTGTCTTTCAATGTCCTCAGTACGTGGCTCACATAGAGCAATTGTGTACATATCAGTACGTGGCCCACATAGGCACCTACGCACTTTTTATCTACACGTGACCCACACAGGCACTACTACCCACACAAGATAGATAACATGGTCCACATAGGCGCCACCATCCACACAGGATACATAACATGGCCCACACAGGCGCCATTATCCACACAAGATATAACGTGGCCCACACAGGTACCACTCCAGCTTCTACGACACGTGGCCCACACAGGCACCACTATTCACCAGTATCTAATCCCCATGACCTACCCGTCGTACATCAGTAGAACAAGCTCCTTGACCTACCAATGTCCTATCCCATATAAATGACAATATGACGAGCTGCTCGATTTGCCAACGTCATATCATGATTTGTATCTAGGTAATATAACAACCTCTTCATGCCAACGTTATATTGAGATGCATACAACTAACCACACCGGTTAATTCACACAGATGCATCAATGCATTTCCACACATGAATCTAACAGATCAATTCATTTCCCACATAGTATCCCAACAGATCAATACATTTCCACACAGGAGTTAAACATAGCAATTTATTCATCATGTCATAATCATTCTAAACATTCCCACATGCAAACCTTAATATCACAGTAATTCATATTCAATTTATTAGGAAAAATTATTCCCATGTCACACGAATTTAATATCATACGTAATTATCCCAAATATAAACTTTAACCACAATCATCATTTTCCAATACTCAAATTATTCCAAAAAAAATCATATAGATAAATAATAAATTTCATATGCATGTAAATAACCAGTTCACCTTAATAAAATACTGATATAATTTTATTCCCCTTACCTGATTCCCTGAACCATGCCTGCAGGGCTCCCAAAATTATGCCCGCGGCACTCACCCCAATCCTGATTCAATCAAATCAACCCCAATAAAATATTATTTTAACTTTTCCTAATTTATAATAATTAAATACCAATTAATTTCTAAATAACTCATTTATCCTAGTTTTGGGACTATTCCTACAACGATCCCATGAGTAACCGCTCCGATAGACTTGTAGAGAATCATCCTTAGATTTTTGTGGTGGTGTTTGATTGCTCATTTGACTTAAAATTTAAGAAAAATTAAGGTAAGAATGAGAATTTGCCTAACATAAAAGATATGCCTACGTTGCTCTTATGAAAAATCCACTTTGGTAGAAATGTCGGTAGCGAAGAATTGAGTCCAGTGGTATTTTCGGATTTTCAATTGGCCGAATATTTGCCGAAAAAATTGAGAAGAGAAAATGAAGTGAGCGGAGTGGGAAGAAGGAAGTGGAGGCAGCTAGGGAGGGCACTCTGTTATCTTCACAGGAAAGAAGAAAAGAAACCTTCCTGAAGCATGTTCAAGCTTCAGGAACATCACTTTTAATATATTTACATATCTTATATTATAATATAATTATTTTATATACTTATATATATATATATATTTATATATATATATTCCTCATATATGTATTCAAGCATGTTTATATATATATATATATATATATATATATATATATATACACATAATCCTCAAATTTCTTAATATTAATTAATTAATTAATTATTAATAATAATTTTTTTAAATTAATTTTTTTGGTCATTACATATATTATTATTATTATTATTATTATTATTATTATTATACCATGTATTTCTACAAATTTTGTTTGTCAAAATACTATTTTATGTATATATACTTATTTATGTGTATAAACAGTATCTATTCTATTTATCTTATGAAAATTCATTTTGACTAGACTCATCTCCAGGGAACGACTGAACCGCAATGGTCTTTGAGCACTCGTTAAGATAAAGTCTTTCTTAAGCATCAAACATAGAATCAAGGATCTTATAGAAAAACACTTTTGTATTGATATTAACTTAATGACCATTATTATTATTATTATTATTATTATCATTATTATACTTTAATCGTCCATATATTTTTGGGTCATCACATGTGAGAAATAACTATTCCCTATATTGCTAAAATTTTCTCTATATTTCATTTTATTTTAAGAAATAATTGTTAGGGTTGTTTCACATTAGTTATGAAAGGAGCTTGGTGGTCGGTTATTAGGTGTGAGAGAATGCCTCACCCCATGAGCTACCTTTTTGGGATTAAGAAGGCCTAAGACCACCCAACATTTGAATTAGAGCCCATGCTTTTTCCTTGGGATGTTGGGCATGTGGTGCTGCCGATTTAGAGCCCGATATGTGAGGGGGAGATTGTTGGGGGTTGTATGGTCAGTTATTAAGTGTGAGGGAACGTCTCGTCCCATAAGCTAACTTTTGGGGTTGAGAAAGTCCAAGACCATTCAATAATAATTAATCCACAAATCAAATGAGTTGTTAGAATACTGTGATGCTCATGTTTTCAAATGCACACATATTTGCACACGTACTGACAATATTATACATGCATAAATGCTTACATTCACACACAATATTAGTGTGCATATGCGTAGAGGCTATTTTAGCATTTTCAGTATAAGCTATACAAACATACTTATAGCTAGGGGTGAGCATAATTTGGGCTTAACCGAATTAATCGATTGAGTTTGGTCGGTTCGGTTTAGTTAATATAGAAGTTCAGTTTGGTTCGGTTACAAATTTGAATACTTTTAGGTATTTGATTTTCGGTTTGGGCATGGGAAAATTTAATTCGATTAACCGAATTACCCGAATTACTAATTAATTAAAAATTAAATATAAATTAGTAATATTAAATATAAGTGATATATTATATATTATATAATTGTTCAATTTTCTTAATTTATTTATTAAATCAATGTTATTCTCCTAATTTAACTCTTAGAATTAAAAGAAAAGGTAAACATTAATTTTATAATTAATTTTAAAATTTGTAATCATATTTTATTTTTATAATTAATTTTAAATTATTTCGGTCAAATTTGGTTAACCGAATTAGACAAAAAGTTAGTTCAATCGCGTATGGTTCAATTACAATAAGTAATTCAGTCGGTTTGGTTTGAGATTATTGTTAACCGAAAATTTTAGTTAATTTGGTTAATAAACCAAATTTATTCGAACCGACCGCTTGCACACCCCACCAATTACAAAACCCTCTCTTAATTCCTATCTTTTACTAATATTTGCGCAATCTCTATTCCTTATCGGAAGATGCCCAAAGATGCAATGTGGAGGCAAAATAATTAGTCGCATGGTGGGAACCCACAATATTGAAAAGCAACAACAATTAAATGCTTGATAAGACTACTCACGAGAGAATTATCATAAAAAATATTAAGAAAACTTAATTACAATCAAAGAGAAAGAGTTGACTACGACCTCACTTTAAAGAAAAAAAAAAGAGGATTTAGAATTAGGGTATGATAGGAAGGTGAGGATTTGGAAAGAGGTATGATCTTCTGTGTCTATTCATGCGAGACACTTGTACATAGTTATACCTTCAAGAAATAAAAAAGTAAAAATATTATTGATCCGAACTTTTTAGTTCTTCACCTCAAACGGGCCCCAAAATTAGGTTACGAGAGAAAATTGATTGAGAGAATAATATGAAAAGCCATCACATTTGATTAATAAAATAAGGTTCTTGATTGGGAAGATTGACTAATGTCATTATATTAAGAAGTTTTCATAGGAAGATTAAGAATTTCAATATTAAAAAAGAGGGAGCAATTTGAGCACCACCGCAAACCACAGTTTCGTGGTAATTTCTTCCTAACATATTTCTCATGTTGCTCACGTGCACGTTGAATATGTCTACTAGTCTTGCACATATCCCATTGTTGAATTCCACAAAAAGCAAAAATCCATTCTGTGAAGTCAAGTTTTTTTCATCTAACTTATTGAATTGTTTAGGTGATAAGTTTTGTCATTCTGTCTCATCCTTGCCCTTAGCTCCTATTGAGAAGATAATACCAGAAGAGCAGATGGTCATGGCTTTCTAGAAACACTACCCCAACAAGCAAGATTGTTAAACTAAACCACGCAATTGTTCACTATTTATAATTCAAAGGATTTGGATAAGGGTTTTGTAGGAAAAAATTGTTGGATGGTATTGGGTTTTCTCAATCACAAAAGCTAGTTCATGGGGTGAGACTTTCCTTCCATTTAATAATTGACCACCAAGCATCTTCCACAACCGATGTGGAACAAATCCCAACAATCTTCCCCTGACACATCAGGCTCCAAACTCCTCACGAATTGGGATCAAACTCCAAACTCCTCATGAATTAGGTTCACCAAATTTGCTGCACTACATGCCTAAGATCTGAGGAAGAAATCATGGGCTCTGATATTAGTGTTGGGTGGTCTTGAATTTTCTCAACCCCAAAAGCTAGCTCATGGGGTAAGACTTTCCTTCATACTTAATAACTGACTACCAAGTCTCTTCCACAATCGATGTGGAGCAAACCCCAATAAAAATAAAATTAAAATTAAAAAAAAAAGAAAAAAAAAAAGGAAAATTATTTTTGATTAAATGTTTTCTATTAAATACTATTAAGCATGAAGTTTTATTTTACCATGATTTAAAATTAAGTGTAAAAATAACTTTTAGTTCCTTTATTTATCCAAACAGAGTTTTCCCATCTACGTCTCATAAAGTTGATCATTACAAAATTGTTCTCTTGCTTGTGGATTTTATTCTTTATATTATCTTGTATACTTTTTCGCTTTCCAGTTTCCAACAACCAAACACAAAAAGAAAAGAGGTCTATCTGTTTTAAAAAATTGGCATATTTATTCTGATCCTTAAGTTGCACGGGACAAAATCAGAACAAATCATAGGAATCAGATTTCTTGAAAATCATAGAAATCCAGAAGCTAGGGTATAGATCTACTCTCAATCACATCGATCAACATCTGGGAACCACCAGAATACGATTTTTAAGCATTTGAATCCACCTTCAACACCAGGGCTAATACAAAAGGAAATTCCAAGCAAGCCTTCCCAATTCAGAACTTGGGTTCAAAGCGAAAAGCAAGCCATAAAAAAAATAAGGGAAAAAAAAGAGCATCCGCCTGTTCTAAATCTCATCCATAGATGTCTCGATGACAGAAGCACAATTGTTGCTGCCGTTTTGCTTCATTTTTGTTTTTGTTTTTGTTTTTTGCTTTCTAAACAAAGCTAGAAGGCTGAGAGAGACCCCTAAAAGAACAGGGATAAGGATGAGCACATAACAAAAGCAAATATCAGGCTGGTGGGCATTCTGGTTCTAAAATGGTTTCCTTGAATAAACAGTACAGATTCATGTAAAATTTCCATGGCATCCAAGAATTGAGAAATTTCAAACTTCCATAAGACACAAACGAATAAACATATCAACAATCACATGTCTACAAGTCACTGGTAAAAGCCACGCTCATATTAGAAAATCACTAACTATTACAGATTGATAATGTCAAAAGAACACAGGACACGAAGCAAACCCAGATAACAAGCAGTTCTCCATTCATTTTATGGACACAACACAGACTCAAATACGAACAGTGACAAACAAACTAAAATGCAGATGGAAAGGGGGCGTGACAAAGGCATGACTTCTTCATCCAAGACTCTTCAACACTGGAAAGTGTGTGGAGAAGCCATGATGGGCTGCCCTGGATAGGGGAGCTGCCATGGCTCCAGTAGCATCTCGGGTATTTCAGGAATGTCCATTGCAAGTCCACTGACCTCCGCGGCAATCTCCAGCACTGCGTTCAGGGATCGAAGCCGGTCAGTCAATTCTGTAACCTGAGCTCTCAGAACATTGTTCTCTGATGCAACATCAATGTAGAGTTGGGTGTTAGCATTGATCTTCTGCATCATCTGGCTGTTGTCATTTTGCAGCTCGTTCACCTGGCTTACCAGACTCTCCAAACGCTGCTGCTTCCTAACTCGAGACCGCCTTGCAGATTCACGGTTCGATATCATTCTTCTCTTCTTCCTCTCATCAACCATTGCATATTGCACATCCCCATCAGACCCGGAACTTGCTTGTCGCTGCATTGTTTCCCTTTTGGTCTTGTTGATTTCTTCCACCAAAGATTTGTGTTATGGGTTCTTAATGAATTGATTAGTGTAAATGAAGGATTAAAGATGACTAGGTTTTTCTGAATTGGATGCAGAAAAAAAAAAAAAACTAATTCGATATGAACAAAGAGATTTAAGACACGTGATTAACTAGATTATGAGAACACATAGAACCAGTACAGAAACACAACTGAGAATGAGTGGAGAATACGGACTCGACGCATGAGGATTGCGCAGCTCATAATATGTGGGATTTCCACATAGATGAATCTGAAATCATTGACGCGAATCACAACAGACCCTGAATCTCCAACACACAGAACAAACTAAAACCCTCAATCCCCAACGCACAAATCAGACCAAGACTCTCAAATCCCCAACACCCAAATCGAACTTAAACTAAAATACTCAATGATCAAAGAAAGCATACAACCAAAGATAACACAGGAGTAGATACCGAGTCAAGCCAAAACCCTAGCTTTGCCCAAGGAGTTTTGTTTGAATCAAGGGAAAAAACTAGGGAAAATCAACGGATAAAGCAAAAATCTAGCAAAGAAATTAAAAGGGCAGAGACAAACTAAGAAACGAAAAGAAAAACCCAAAAAGAAATGAGAGAAAATACTTAGCTGGCGCCCGAAGGAAGAGACCGATTAAACCCAGAGAGAACCCTTATCGGCTAGAGAACCAAGGAAGGTTTCAATTGAGATCGAGCGGAGGTTTTATAGATGGAATAATGTGATTTAAAAAAAAAAAATAAAAGGAAGTGGGGCCCGCGGAACGGCTGGCGTGCACTGTGATTACAGCTAGCTAATTGACCAAACACCATGAATGTGGAAAGAGCCTATTGGTCGTACAGACCATAGTGACCTCACACAAGTGGGTCCCCATTACCATTCCCCCTTAAATCTCAACCGTTGGTCAGAAGAAGCTTTCTTTTAATCTGAACCGCACATCAATTAACTGTGGGCAAGAACTGGTGGAAAAATTGTTGTTACAGGGTATAACTTGGATTTAAGTGAGAGCTTGAATTTAGATTTAAGTGGATTTCACATTCAATATAAATTTAAAATTTAAAATCTCTTTAAATATAAAGTATGTTTATTTTGAATGTGATTCACTTATTATACTTTTTATATTAAAATATAGGACTCGTTAAACTCATTTGATTTGCGGAGTAAATATTCTTTGAAATAAGATGAAATATAATTAAAATTTTAGAGTTGTCGGTAATAACTAGGGGTGAGTATAGTTCGATTATAAATAAATTAACCAAATGAATAAATCAAATTCAGTTGGTTCGGTTCGTTTCAGTTAATTTGTAGTTTAGTTCGGTTTCAGAATGGAAGAAATTTGGGTATTATTTTTTGGTTCAATTATGGGAAAAATGTAATTCAGTTAGTCAAATTATCCAAATTTTAATTAATTAATTAATAATTAAATGTAAATTATTAAATTATATGATTTTAGGCTAGGATTCCAAACTTCCAATGTTCCATTCAACCATTCCCAGATTTCATTCCCATTTGGCCATTCTCATTTTGGCATACAAATTATATATTTATATATTTTTTTTCTATAATTGATTTTAATTTTATTCAGTTAACCGAATTACCCAATAATTTGGTTCAGTTGGGTACGATTTGGTTAAAGAGCTCAATTTGATCGGTTTGATTATGAGGTGGAGTTAAATGAAAAAATTCGGTTATTTGGTGAAATTGGCCGAACCGATTGATTGCACACCCCTAGTACAACTATTTTTTGTATGTTTTTTTTTTTTTTTTGAGTTTTTGTTTTTATCATTTTATTTAATATGTAATAAGAAAGTAGCAAACATTCTCATAGTCAAATTTGAGAATAGTTACTCCTTAACTATTCCTAGTTAGTTATGAACTAATAAAAAGTTTCAAACTATTATTTATGTTATGGCATAAACATATGGGTAGCATGAAGAGGCAAGCATTGATTATAATTTCCCATATAATAATATTTTGACCATTTAAGCATTTCTCCATTTAGATCTAGCCAAATAGTGTGAGATTCCTATAATTGGAATGCGTGTCAAAACATATTTCTTAGTAGTGTAGGAAAATTATTAGGTTAAGTCGTGTGATCATGTTGCATTTATGGTAACAAATCACATATTTGGAATTTAATTTGATTCGGTGTTTTAAAATCCAAAATCACCCAAAATTTAAAAATATGATTAATTGTATAAGATGTGATGTAATTTGACCTATTTAATAATTTCTTATGTAGAGTTTAACTACTGACGTGCAGTCTTATGATTGATGTGTTTCAAATCTTACATGAAAGAATTCTTCCTTTAAAAATATTTTTTGGGTGGCCTTTTTGCTCAATTTTTCCTTTTTAAAAGTAAAAATTGAGTACAATGTGTTTGGTAATTACTTTTTTTAACTTTCAGAGGGCAACTTTTAGTTTTTTTGAGAGCTTTTAAAGTTACAAATTTGAAATTTTTAAAAGTTAAAACTAACTTTTTCTTAAATAAAATATTATATTTTTGTTGTGTAAAAACCCCCAAATATGCACAACGGAATATGTAATTGTGTAGAAGGATCAAATAAAACAATGTAGCAATCTAATGATAAATACAAAATAATTTCACAACCACAAGTAAATAAAGCAATAACAAGAACAATAACACCAAAAATTATGTGGTTCGACAATGCCAACATTCACGAGAATAAACAGTAAGGATTCACTATATTCTTGTCTAAGTTACATGAGCAATACATGAATTCTCTCAAGAACACTCTCAACCACACTTGACACCCTTGGCACACAAAAAGCACAAAAGCACACCGTATACAACATATTCTTTGTATATATAAGCCTCCTCGGAGGTTCCTCCACGAAATCCAACCATATGAACATCCAAATATCCAATATTCAAAATCTGCGCTAGGGGTCCCAAGCCAAACAGTCAACTGATTGGGTCAATCAGTCGACTGTTTCAAATAGACTGTAATTGTCTGAGTTGACGATTTGTTGCTGCTCCTCAGCACAAGTGACTTTCAATTATATTTTCGTCATTGTTTAAGCACTCCATCAAGTATATAAGCCAAAATAACACAACAATCCCCATCTTGGCGAGTATGTACTCCTTAGGAGAAACCAAAAACATGAACCCGCTGTTCCACCTTAAACTTGAGATGTTAGGTTAGGACCATCTCCCGTTTAGCAACTACAGACAAACACCAAGTCCAAGCAACGCCGCTTGAACTTGCTGATGATGACTTTAGCTTCTACCATCGACCCCGATTCAGTTGTAAATGTAACACCCAAGGATTTCACCCTAGGCTTCCAAATAGGTCTTCCCAGAACAATAAACACAAACGCTGCTGCAAGCCTTTTATCACCAAAACCCCCTGCATAGTCCTAAACATATCTCACAACTGATGGTCCACTCTGTTACCTACTGAAACATCCCATTACATCATCATGAGAGACCTTTGACATATCCTGGATACCACAGCCCGTCCTTAGGTACCGAGCGGTAGAAATTTCACATTGATTCTCCACATAACCCCCTTGAGATGACAAACGGAATCTCCCTGCAATTCTGTCAATAAAGCCACCCTGAAATAACACGAATCTCTTTGCAGTCCAAGACCCATTTTGGTCGTACCCAACACATTTATGTAAAAAACTTTCAATAGAATTCCCAACTGATCAGTCTCAGTTAAAGCTTTCCCAGCCAATAATAACATGTCATTCACACAAAACAGATACATCACTCCACTGCATCCTATCACCCTCTTCCACACTGGAAGTCTCACCAACTCACACACCTGGTAGATATGCAATACCTCCATTTCCTTCACCATAACACTTATCCTTTTATTTTTCCCTTTGCCGTGCACGAAAATTTGAAAATAGTAGGAACCTTATTGCTAGAAATAATGAATGCATAAAACTCCATACTACCAAATTTATACTTGAGTGGTGATTTGATAGTGCACATGGGCCTACCGTGATCTTGCTCGTCTCCCGAGTTGAAACTCCCTGCAATATGAACAACGTCATCTCTATCTAGAGTTTGTATGTAATAACCTGGATAATTATTGGAATTAAATAATAAAGAAAAAGGGGAAAACGAATTTTAAAGGGAGTTGCAGCAGCGCCTCGTTGAGGAACGCTTCGACTTCATGGGCTCGCCGACGTGGACGCGTGTCTCATCGATGAGAAGATACCGAGAGGGCATTTTCAAGGTCTGAATCTCATCAACAAGGAGTGGGCGTCCATCAACGAGACTACAACTTGGACTCGTCGACGAGGCCACGTGGACAACGTTTTATATATAGCCTTAAAACAAATTTTTGATGGAAAATTCATTTTATAACTCTTCTCTCTCTTCCTAAACGGTTTCTCTAACTTTTCTCTAAGATTTTGGCTCCATCTCTCCTTGGTTTGACGATCAGAAGTTACCATGATGATCTTGGGGAGATTCTCTACAACCTAACTGGAGCGAAAATTCGATTTGAGCAGTTTGGAAACTATCCTAAAATTAGGGTAAGTAGATTTTTAGGTATTTTCAGTATTAGTCGGATCAAGCAACCCTATCTGAAGGGTAAGTTGTTGAGCTAGGGTTAGATATGTTTTTGGGAAGTGACCTTAGGTTACTTTTTGGTCTTTTGGACGATGATTTTACATATAATAGATTTAGTAGGATTCTAGTGTTGTAACGACCTGCTTGATTTGCTACATAATCAACCATATTAAATATCATTAGCTTAAAACATAGTAAAGTCAACCCGAACCCGTGGTAACATGGACACACCTGTCATAAACTGTGGAAACCTAAACAACAGTAAACATAAATTTCATTCATCCAACCATAGAATACAATATACCAGAGTTACCTATATTCCACCATATACTGTATATATATACAATCCTCAAAACATCAAAAGATAAAACTATGATCTAACACCAGAAACGAGCTGATCCTAGCTTAAAACTCACTTTCCTAGCGGGGTAGTAAAAATTGCCTCAACGGCGGGCTCGGTCCACCTGTCTTTTCGGGTTCCCTGAAATGGTTTAAGTTGGGGTGAGACACCTTTCAGTAAGAGAAATAAACTAAATACAATTATGTGGCAACATAAATATTTACATGCTATAATGAATATACAGTACATATTGCATGCTTGAAAACACTGATAATATCATAACTGATTAAACATACAATTTAATAATTATATTGAATCATACTCTATCTCGCTGTTCATAAAAACATCCGATATAAGTAGTAGTTTTGAAATTTACCCAGGATGAATAGCTAGCTGATGTCATGTATTACATGACGGGTTGTGCAGTCCGAAGACGGGATCCGAAAATGGCTGGTCGACCACTGTCGAGTCAAAAATGTCTGTAAGTACGATGGGTCCACCATACCTGGGTCCTGAACTTCTAGGTGGACGTCTACAACTCTACATTGAAAGCCACATTGACTATCCATCTCCCACCCCCTCTATTGGCAGGGGCGGTTAGCATAAGTCTGAACTGAACTGAACTGTATAGCTACGGTACCGTGCTCCTGAATGGATCTGAACTGTCATCCGGGTTCTGATAACATATAGTACATGATAATATATTGCTTTAACATAAATAGATTGATAGCATTTTCTTAATTCTGTAATAACATACATAATCACGACCTTGCGCCAGATCGATACATAACTCTGGCCTTGCGCCGAATAACATATATAGCTGCGGCTTTGCGCTGGCTATTAATCACGGTTTTGGCCAAACATTTCATAAATACTGAACTGAGCATATGTACTATTTATCATATATTCTGAAACCATAATTTCCTATTCTATCATATTATTCTTGAAAATAACTGAAACATGCTTTTTCTGTAAAATTGACTTAACATAATACAATATGCGTAAAATAATATTCATACCACACAAACTGAATAAAATCATGAATTCTGTTATGAAATCACATTTCCTAACATTTCATACCAAAAATATACATTTTAGTGTAACAACAGTATTTTCCATGGATATGTGGTCCCATTTCCATTACGGGATAAAAAGTGGCTGCAACTGGCCTGCCGACCTCTGGCAGTCTTTACTTGCTGGCACATCAAACACTGTGCTATATACGCGTAAATCTCCTTCTTCATACCACTCCATCAATAAGACTCCCGCAGATCCATATACATTTTCGTGCTGCCGGGATGAACTTTGTATAAAGATCTGTGAGCCTCTTCTAGAATGGTCTTCCTGATATCAGCATTAGTAGGAACACATAATCTAGAACGGAACCGCAAAGATCTATCATCTGTAATACAAAACTCTTCTCCCTAACCACTCCGTACTCTGACCATTACCTCCGCTAATTCTATATCCTCTTTCTGAGCAGCTTTAATCCTTTCCTACAAAGTAGGTTGCACCACTAAACTGGCAATACATGCCTGAGGATCACTCTCGACTAACTCTATGTTGAGTCACTCTAGATCCATCATGATTGGATACTGAATCTCCATAGTTGCCAGTGTTGGCCCCACAGACTTCTTGCTCAATGCATCAGCTACCACGTTTGCTTTTCCTGAGTGGTAACTGATAGTGCAGTCAAAATCTTTAATAAGCTCCAACCACCTTCTCTGCCTCATGTTCAGTTCCTTCTGAGTGAAAAAGTATTTTAAACTCTTATGGTTGGAGAAAATTTCACATTGCTTGCCGTATAAGTAATGCCTCCAAATTTTCAATGTATGTACTACTGCAGCCAATTCAAGATCATGGGTAGGGTAGTTCTTTTCATTTTCTTTCAACTGCGTGGAAGCATACGCTACTTCCCTACCATGCTGCATCAATACATATCCAAGTCCATTCAAGGACGCATAACTGTAGATAACATAACCCTCACCCCTTGACGGGATGATCAACACTGGTGCCGTGACAAGCCTTTCTTCAATTCTTGGAAGCTCTACTCACAGCTGTCGTCCTATTCAAATCTGACGTTCTTCCTAGTCAGTCACGTCAGAGGCCCTAATAATGCTGAGAATCCCTCAAAAAAATGACAGTAATAACCAACTAACCCCAAGAAACTCCTGATCTCTTGGACATTTTTTCGGTCTAGCCCAATTCACTATCACATCAATTTTACTAGGATCCATGGAATTTCCATCCCTTGAAATGACATGCCCTAAAAACACAACCTTCTCGAGCCAGAATTCACATTTATGAACTTGGTATACAACTTCTTTTACCTGAGCATCTATAAGACCTTCCTCAAATGTGTCTCATGCTCCTCATAGTTCCTCAAATAGACTAGTACATCATTAATAAAAATAACAACAAAATGGTCTAAATATTGCAGGAGCATTCGTTAAACCAAAAGGTATAACAAGAAACTCATAATGTCCATACCTGGTCCAAAAGGCTGTCTTCGATACATCTTCTGCCCTTACCTTTACTTGATGATAACTTGATCTGAGATCTTAGTATATAACCATGTACCCTAGAGCTGGTCAAATAATTCATCTATACAAGGTAGATGATATTTGTTCTTGATTGTCACCTTATTAATTTCCTTATAATCTATACACATTCTCATTGACCCGTCTTTCTTCTTCACAAATAACACTGGAGCTCCCCACAGAAATACACTAGGTCGTATAAACCCTTATCCAACAAATCTTGCAACTGATCTTTATGCTCTCCCAATTCTACTGGCGCCATTCAATAAGGTGCTTTAGAGATTGGCGCTGTACCTGGAAGTAGATCAATAGGAAAATTTACCTCACGATTAGGTGGCAAGCCTGGTAGCTCATCTGGGAAAACATCTGTAAACTCTTTTACCACTGGCGTACTATTAAGCTTCAATTCATTTTCTGACATTTCTTTTACAAAGGCCATATGTGATACCCCATGGATGAAAGATTTAAAAGGATCAAATGTTACTACTAATATCAAAAAGGTGCACCTTTCTTTTCGGGAGCTTTCCTATAAGAACTCCATAGTTAAGCGTGCTTGGCTTGGAGCAATCTTGGGATGGGTGACCACTTGATAAGTTTTCTCAAGAAGTGTGTGAGTGAAGACAAAACACACTGAAAAGGACACGTGTTGGTTTGTGGGGTCAGTCATTAGTCCGATAAGGCCCGCCCCCTGTTGTCTGGTCCAGGTGGAGGAGGAGAGACGCAGTGCTCCATGGCAGACCCACGTTGAGGCGTTACAAATGATATCAGAGTAATGTCCAGCCGGAAGTGTGATTAATTTCACATCACTTGGATATGGAAATGTTTTAGGTTAGAGATGAATTATACTAGAGTATAGGAAACAGTTAGGATAAGGATGCTAAATGGATGAGTTAGGTTAGGTGTTGAGAAGTAGGTATGGTGTAGGGAAGTATAGGATTTTGTCTTATAGCTTGGAGGCAGAAATCCCTTGGCCGACTTCTGTAATTTTCTGATTCATTCGAAAGTTTCTGAAAACCACGGTAAATCCATCGACGGTGATGTTTCTTAGCCGTGAGACGGGTTCTTATATGAAGAACTTAGATGTGTATTGGATTTAAAGTATATAATAGTGTTGTTGAGATTATGGTGTGGGATATTATAAATCGTGGAATTATGGAATGAAAGACCGGGTAACAAATTTCGAGGACGAAATTTCTTAAGGAGGGGAGAATGTAAAGACCCGAAAATTTAAAAAGGATTAAAATAATTAAAAATATATATAAATAAAATAACAGATAAATAAATAAAAGGAATGGTATGGGAAAAAGAAAAAAAAATAAAAATAAAGAAATTAAATTACATTAAGATGAATTAAATAATTAAATAATTAGTTATTAAATTAAATATTTTTACATTAGATTTAAAAAGAAAACTAATTAGAATAATATATAGATAAAGTAAAGTTAAAAGAAGAAAGAAGAAGAAGAAAGAAGAAGAAAGAAGAAAGAAGAAGAAGAAGAAGAAGGATTTCAAAGTCTGATTCATGCCCCCCCTTCTCTGCAAATTTCCTTTTGCTTCCTATGTGCAGCGCGCTCCGCTCCATCTCCGTCTCTTCTTCTCTCAATTTCTTGATGAGTTTGCGACGGATCGGAAAACGGAAGGTGTCGTTGGAATCCTGGTTCCGTTGCCGACATTTCTACTAGAGCAGATTTTTCATGGGAACGGCTTAAGCACTGCTCCTGGGAAAAGGTAATTTTTTCCTATTTTCCCAATTTCGCTATTAATATGCGGTTAAATCGACGATCGGGCACCACCACCGGATCCTAGTCGTCGATGTCGTCATTTTGGCGTAGGTAATTTTTCAATTGGAGTTTTCTAGGCCCTACTCCAAAGCGAGAGTGGGATTTGGGAATTTGGCTAAATTTAAGGGTATTATTATTTATTTAGGAATTATGTGACTTACTCGAAAAATGAGCAGCTCGAAAGTTATCCCAAGTATAGGAGTTACGTGGTGTAATATTAAGCCCAAGGGCTTGATCGTCTCCTCAGGGAATGCGTTTTAATCTCAATTTCACGTTCTCTCAATCGAAAATAAAAATGTACTGAACTCAGTTCAGATTCGAGGTTTTTTAGAATTTTGGAGACTTAAACAAAAACTTAAATTAAAGTCCTAAAACTAGCATGCTTCAATTTAAAGAGCAAAAATGGAAACCCTAACCTACTCAAGGAAACATTGGAGCACGCACTAATTAAAGATGGCAACTTTGGACACGGAATTAAAACACGCAATGGAAACTTAATCAAACACGCACGCACACAATAAAAACCAAACCTTTAACTAGATAAAACTTCGAACAAAAATTAAACTATTAACGATGAAGACAAAACACGATAAAAATTAAATAATTAAAACTTTACCAAACTAATTAAATAATTCAAATATTAATTAAATCTATGGCAAAATTCAACTAAGAGAATATTAAATAAACAATCAAAGTTCAACAATAATAAAACACCCTAACTAATGTTCAAAATCCAAAATTTCACTAGTTAATTAATAATAAGTAATGATAAAGAGAAGATGAGAGAGAGAGAGAGAGAGAGAGAGAGAGAGAGAGAGAGAGAGAGAGAGAGAGAGAGAGAGAGCAGAGTAGAACTTCTGGAAGTTGCAGTAGTGGCAGGGGTTGGTACTGTGGTTGAGACTGCAAGGTGGAGAGGCCTCAGGCTGTGTTGGTATGGCAGCAACAAGGAAGTCCGGCGGAGAAGGCTGTGATGCTTGGGTCTGTTGCTGGAGTTGGGACGAAGTTGCTGTTCTGGCTGAGACGGCTATGGCTGAGCTACTGGAGAAGTGCTTGGCCGAGAGTGGAGGAGCTGCTGGAGAGGGCTTACGGGCTGCAGAGAAATAGAGTAAGGGGGGAGGAAAAGAGGCTCGGTTGGTTGGTGTCGTGCTGCAAGAAAACAGAGGAGAGTTCAATGGAGAGAGGGGAAGGTAACTGGGATAGAGAGGAAGAGAGAGTGATAAGAGAAAAACAAAAACCAGAGAAGGAGAAAGCGAGAAAGGAGAGAAGTTGAGGGAAGAGAGATAGCAAAAAGAAGAAGAAGAAGAAGAAGAAGAAGAAGAAGAAGAAGAAGAAGAAGAAGAAGAAGAAGAAGAAGAGGAAGAGAAGGAGAGAATGGGGAGCCCTTGGGTTGCCTGTGCAGGGGGAGGAAGAGAAGGGAATTTAAAGGATAAGGGGGGAAGCCTTAGACCTAGATCCAGCCAAGATGAATCTGACCCGGCCCGTTTGAAAGGACTTGAATTATTATATTTTTTCATTTTTTTTCGTTCTCTGTTCATCACAAATCTGACTCTTTTGGAGCCCTTTTCTCACAAAAATCAAAACACAAAAGTTGTAGATAATCCTTTTCTATTTCTCCAAAAAATTGAATCGTCTCGATCAGAGCTCAGACGAAAAAGTTATGCATAAAATACGAACAGGTGTTGGTTTTGGTTTCCGAGATTTTTCCTACAACAAAAAATTACCAAAACTTCATAAATAGTGCAATAAAGTTCAAGAATGATGATTTTGACACTTTATTAAAATATTGGACAATTTTGGACATTTAATTAAAAATATAAACCGTAAAGCCCAGGTTAAGATGCCAAATTACGCAATTTTCATGCGTAATCATTATGGCCATAGGAAATATTTAAATAATATTTTATTCATGAATAATTTAATGGAATTAGGATTTTTTATTCAAGGTCCGGGTGAGCGCCACAGGTATTTTTCGGAGTCCCTGTTGGGGTAGTTCAAGAAACCAGGTAAGGGGAAAAATATATATTAAATTCGAATTTTATGAATTTAATGGAAAAATAAATTGTGTTATATGTACGTGTATATGTTTCGATATGGGTAAAATGCCAACTATTTAAATTGTATTTTTTTCGATTTTAGGACTGTTTATTAGATATGTATATGTGAAAATGAATGAATGAAAGTGGAAAGAATTTTTTGATGAATTAAATAAGAAATAAAATGTATTTTGAGCATATAAATGTTAAATGTTGGTTGACTTATTTTATGAGAAATATGTATAAATTTTACTGCTAAATTGTGTGGCATGAGAATTTGTGCAAATTATATGTTAAATGTATGAGATGCAGGCTAAGTAAGTAAGACATTGTGAATAAAATATGATATGGATAATGTTGCCTGTGTATGTTAAATATAACCATGTAAAGGTACAACAGCTGAAAGCCGGGTTAGTAAATTTAGCTCATTTCTATGTGGACTAACTGATGACAGCTAAAAGGAGCTGTGTTAGTAGATTCTAGCGCATTTCTATGTGGACTAACAAATGATGGCTAAAGAGCAGTTGTAGTACAGAGGAATGAAATGAAAATGTTATGAAATTAAATGACAAAGAATGACAAAGCAATGAAATGAAATGTGAAACGTGAATGATACAAATGGAAAAGAGTCACTTAAAGTGAAACAAAATGCAAAGTTAAGTTATGAACAGGAATGAATATGCATGAATGTATAATGACAGAAAAGAATGATATATTATGATATTAGAAGTATGTATGTACGTAGAACATGTTACGATTGGGCAAGGCGTACCTTTCGCCTGAGGGCTTGCTGAGTACGGTGAGTACACTAGTAGCTACAGATGTGGTAGTAGCCGCATAACGTACTAGGGTAGAGGGAACCTGCTTGTATGGGCGGGTAGATTTCCCTATCCTTAGGGCCTTTGTCGGTAAACTTTTGTATGAACTGTGTGAGTACGAGATCAATTTATCACTTGAGGGCTTACTGAGTAAGGTGAGTGTCCTGGTATGCTTTAGTTGTGACCTTTGGATTGTCAAATGTATCAGAGCAGAGGAGTGCTACTTGTATGGGTGGGTAATCACCCCTATCCTCAGGTAATCTCATAGGTTAAACATTTGCATGTGTTTGAATAAGATCAGAAAATGATTTTGGAAATTATGTTAAGAATTTGCAAATGTTAAATATTATGTTGATTATAAACTCATGTTGGCCACACACTGCTTTAATATATTGTTTCTTCCCTTACTGAGATGTGTCTCACCCGAATATAAATGTATTTCTTTTTTAGGATTTCCTCGAGATCGAGCTTTGAGAGCTAGAAGTTTTTATAGCATTATTGGGAAATAGAAAAAGAAAATGGTATATTTCTATGTTAATTTTGGGGAATGTAAATATTTATGTTTTATCCCTTTATATTTTAGGGCTATTAAGTAAGGAATGACTGTGAAAATACTGAATTGTTTGGGAAGTTACGTATTTATGGAAATGCAGGTGATTGATAATTTATTATGGATTATAGATAGATTTTAGAAAACTCTGGTATTATAATTGGGAGATTATATTTATATTTTCCGCTGCGTATATGTTAATTATGGATTATCAGGGATTTTACAGGTATAACGCGTCAGACTCGGATTTAAGGGTTCGGGGCGTTACAAATGGTATCAGAGCCAACACCCAGTCGGAAGTGTGATGAGATTCACATCGCCTGGGTTTGGAAATGTGGGTTCGCAACGAGGATGTTGTGTTCTATAAGTGGGGGGGAATGTGATACCCCATGGATGAAAGATTTAAAAGGATTAGATGTTACTACTCATATCAACAAGGTGCACCTTTCTTTTCAGGAGCTTTCCCATAAAAACACCATAGTTAAGTGTGCTTGGCTTGGAGCAATCTTGGGATGGGTGACCATCTGGAAAGTTTTCTCAGGAAGTGTGTGAGTGAGGACAAAACATACTAAAAAGAACACGTGTTGGTTTGTGGGGCCAATCATTAGTTAATAAGGCCCACCCCCTATTGTTTGGTCTAGAGGAGGAGAAACGCAGTGCTCCATGGCAAACCCACGTTGGGGTGTTACACCACGAGTCCCTGACAACCACTCAGGAGCAGTCTCCTTGCCTAAATAGATAAAACTAACTGAGGTAGGGATTGCACTCGCGATCCTATAAACTTGAATTCTGGTCTTCTTGGAGGTTTGAATATCACTTCTCTTGAACGACAATCTATATCGGAAAAGTTAGTTGCTAGCCAATTTGTGACGAACCGAAGAATAATGGTATTTAAATAATAAAAAGAAAGGGAAATGGAAACAAGAACAGAAGGAAGCAGTCGATGATATTACATTTTGGATGGGATAATCCTAAGGAATTTTTTAGCTCCTCGTCGACAAACATAGGGGACTTGTCGACGAGGGTATAAGAGGAGCTCATGGACGAGGATATGATTCGTCGACAAGAAGATACCAAGAGAGGATTTGTGGAAACCTGAAATTCGTCGACGAGGGTTGAAGTTCATCGATGAACTTTCTATAGGATTCGTCAACGAGGTGGCGTGGCTCGTTGATGAATTTCGTAGTATAAATAAGGTTAAACGTGATTTTCAGTGCATTTTCCTGCGTAGAAACTTTCTCTCTCTCATCCTTCGGTTTCTCCTCCTTCTCTATTTGATTTCGGGCCGAATTTCTGCCGGTTCGAGGATTTGAAGCCACCACGACGCTCGTGGGAAAGTTCTCTACAAATCTGTCGGAGCGGATCGTCAGTGGGGCTGAGTTCGAAATCATCCCAAATCCAGGGTAAGACTTTCTACTCAATATTTGGATTTTTGACAGTTGTAGAAAGCGTAGTACACATAGAAATACTGAAGAAGGATATTGGTGAATTCTACACTTGAATTTCATTATATTTTATATTGATATTTTACATTCAAGTATATAGTGCTGAAATTGTACTAACTTGCTCTTTGAGCGAGTATACTTGTATGCATATTATATCTTGTTTTCTTGTAGTTCTTTGATGTTCCAAGGATTGTTTGGATCGTTGGCTAAGCAAGGGGACATTACTTAGAGGGGCGGGCTCTAGCCTAAAGGAGTAACCGAACGAGGGAACATTGTTTGGAGAGGCAGGTTCTAGCCTAGTGAAGGAGTGTTTGAGCGTGGGGTATCGCTTGTAAAGGTTTTGTTCCACCCGTCAATGGAACATGTTTAGTGAATCCTTTGGTGGTTTGCCAAGGGCGAGGACGTAGGCTGGGTATAAGTCGAACCTCGTAAAAATCCCCGTCTCACTCTCTCTTTCCCTATTCTTTATTTTCAATGCATATTTAAATTGTGTGGATGGTTTAAATTTGAAAATTATATAAACTACGTATATTTGGAAATAAAATAAACTTAAGGTTTAATTTTGATTTAGGTTGCTGAAATCGAAAGGGAGTACGTTGGTTACACTATATTTTGTCAAAATCATATGGGAGTACGTTACTTGGTTAACATCCCAAAGATAAATTTACCAAGAGTTTATTTGAGTTCTAAATATTTGGAAAGAGTGATTGGATTCTTCTATACAGGGCTTTACATCAGCAAGCATAAATTCTCATTCACTACAGGGCTTGGTTCAAATTTGGGTAATATAAACAAACAATCATTTTGAGTTTTTATATTACATAAGTGCTTTGTATTGGCTTGTTTGTTTACTTTCTAATTATAGTTGATTGGTTTGGTTGAATGATTGGATGTTTGTATGGTTAAGGATTAAATAAAGAAACTAAGTTCTTGAGTGCTTAACAAATTAAACCAATAAGTCATAAATTGGTTAAAAGAAATAAAATAAGTTTAAGAATTCTAAAAAGGAATTAAAAGAAAATTTTAAAAGCCAATTCACCCCCCTTTTGGGACGCTATTCCTAATTTCGAAGGGTTTGGTCTGCCTGTCTTTCCGGGTTCCCTAAAATAGTTTAAAATAGGGTGAGACACCTCTCAGTAAAATAAATAAACTAAATACAGTTTTGTGATAACATGAATATTTACATGCTATAATGAATATATAGTACATATTGCATGCTTGAAAACACTAATAATATAATAACTGATTAAACATACAATTTCATAATTATACTGAATCATATGGTATCTTACTGTTCATAAAAACATCTGATATAACTAGTAGTTCTGAAATTTACCCAGGATGAATAGCTAGCTGATGTCATGTATTACCCCTTATGACGGGTTGTGTAGCCCGAAGGTTGGACCCGACAATGGCTGGCCGATCACTATCGAGTCAAAAATGTTTGTAATTACGATGGGCCCGCCACACCCTAGTCTGGACTGCTAGGTGGACGTTTAAAACTCTACACTTAAAGCCACATCGACTATCCATCTCCCACCTCCTCTACTGGAACGGGCGGTTAGCACAAGTCTGAATTGAACCGAACTGTATAGCTACGACACTGTGCTCCTGAAACTGATCTGAACTATCATCCAGGTTCTGATAACATAGTACATGATAATATATTGCTTTAGCATAAATAGATTGATAACATTTTTCTGAATTCTATAATAACATACATAATCATGGCCTTGCACCGGATTTATACATAACTGCGGCATTGCGCCGAATAACATACATAATTGCAGCCTTGCGCCAACTATCAATCACGGCCTTGCGCTGAACATTTCATAAATACTAAACTAAGCATATGTACTATTTATCATATATTCTGAAATTATAATTTCCTGTTTTATTATGTTATTCCTGAAAATAACTGAAATATGCTTTTTTTGTAAAATTGACTTAATATAATACAAAATGCGTAAAATAATATTCATGCCACACAAACTGAATAAAATCATGAATTCTGTTTTGAAATCATATTTCCTGACATTTCATACCAAAAATATACATTCTAGTGTAATAGCAGTATTTTCCAAATATACATTTTCTCAAATATACTCATGTATAATACATGCTTTCTAAAAATTAAGATGCTATTGCATAATAATAATTTTCATGAAAAATGTCTGCTTTAGTTTACTCCTTTACTTGATGACTAAAAAGCCCCTAAAATTACTAGTCTTACACCTGTAGGGTTCCCCCGTTCAATACCCTGAAAACCACATTGCCTCGAACAAAACTTCAGTATTTTTTTGAGTACTACATTTTTTTACAACAGTAGGAAAATCAAATACTAAATAAAAAGCCATACCCTGAGTTCGGGATGGAGTCCAAATTAACCCCACCAACGATCTACTCTAGCATACTTGAAGAGAACTTCCTCAGGAGTACCGTGGTGTCTTCGGATCGTCAATCCGGCGAAGAATGGACCCAAAATCTTAGAGAGAAGGGAGAGGAGATGAACAGGAGAGAGAGAGAGAGAATCTATTTTGGTTGAAAATTCTGCGCTGAATTTGAGTTTAGGGCTAGTTATACTCCTGCCTTCGTTGACAAGTCATGTAACTTCGTTGACGAGGATATAAAGTAAGTTCGTAGACTAATGCTTAATCCTCATCGGCGAAATTTAGAACTAAAAATGGCCCCTCGGTAACTTCTCATTGATGAGACACATGTCCCCATCGACGATCCCATAAAGCGTGTTCGTCAACGAACATGCTGCGTTCATCAACGAGACCCCTACTGAATTCCAAATTCAATTTCCTTTCCTCTTCTCCTCCATTTATTTAATTAGTATAATTCATCGAGTCTCTACAAGTATTGTGATTGGTTGGATGACATGTTCGTAATTACGTTTCCTGTTGCTTAGGAATCAGAGTTACATGACTAGTTTATCCCTAGTATCCATGGGTCCAAGTTGATCATGTTTTATCAGAATTATTATGTTATATGAAAAAAAATAATTTATGGTAAAATAGGCAGGTCATTACAGCTCTGCACCACAGATCCTCTCAGCGATACAGGCGAGAAGGTTATTCCTGGACGGCTGCCAAGGGTAGCTGGCATGTGTGAAAGTTGTACCAAAGGAGGGCCTGAAGCTGGAGGATATTCCAGTGATCCGGGAGTTCCCAGATGTGTTTCCCAAGGACTTGCTAGGATTTCCTCCAAATCGTGAAGTGGAGTTTACTACCGAGTTAGCACCAGGGATGGCATCGATCTCTAAGGCGCCGTACATAATGGTTCCAGCAGAACTAAAGGAGCTGAAAGAGCAATTGTAGGAACTTCTTGATAAAGGGTTCATTAGACCGAGCGTATCACCCTGGGGAGTTCCTGTAAAAACCCCAAAAATAGAGATATAAAAAAATTAGTAGATTGATTTCCAAAAAAAAAATAATAAAATAAAATAAAATAAAATAAAATAAAAAAATAATAAAAAATAAAAAAAATTAAAAAAAATTAAATTAATTAAAAAATATATATTAATTAATTAATTAATTAATTAATTAAACGAATTTAAAAAGAAAAAGAAAAAAAAAATTAATTAAATTTTATTTTTATTTTATTTATAAAATATATTATTATTAATATTAATTAAATATATTATTATTATTATTATATTAATATATATATATATATATATATATATATATATATTGTTAAACCACCTGAAGCTTCTTTGAAGCTTCAGGTGGATTCCTATTTGAATTCACGCCCCCCCCCTCTGCATTATCTTCTCCTTCTTCTTTTCTGTTCTTTTCTTTTCTTTTCTTTTAACTCTCTGCAATCTCTCTCTCTCTCCTCACGTTCTCTCTCCCTCACTCCTCGATTTCGTGACGGATTTTCGTCCAATTGAAAATCCGAAAATACCACTAGACTCCATTTGTTGCTGCCGTCATTTCTACCGGAGCGGATCGGTGGTAGCAGCGGCGTAGGCATATTCCCTGGGGTAAGCCATTTCCCCATTTTTCTTTAATTTCTTGCAAAATATAAGCCCAATTGACGAACGGACACCACCACGAGAATCTAGGGATGATTCTCTACAAGTCTAGTGGGACGGAATTCTCGTGGGGGTGTCGGGCCAAAACTCCAAATTTGGTATGCGGCGATTATTAAGGGGCTTATTTTTAATTAATTAGCATTAATTTAAAAATGTTAAAATATTAAGCATCTGAGACTGAAGTAAGATTTCTGAAATTTAGGGTTCGGGTGAGCGCCGCGGGTATAATTTTGGGACCCGCAGGCAAAATTTGAAAAATTAAATAGGGATCTTAAATAATAGTTTAAATATTAATTTGAGGTATTTGGAGCCTAGGGAAGGCTAGATGAGTATTATTTTGGAGAAATAAATTAATTAATCTGGGAAAATTGTAAATTGCAGGAATTAAATTTCGGGCGCCAAGGGCGTGAAATTTTGGGTCATAAGGAATTTCTCAATAGTCAGGTAAGGGAATAAATTAAAGCAGTAATTTTTCATACAAATTATTATTGATTATTTCTAAATTTATTTTTAGAAAAGCATATGTTATATTGTGTATTACGAATAAAATGTACGATTGGGAAAATACTGCTATGATGATTAAAATGTATATGTATGTATGAGATGTAAGTAATTCACGATTTTAGAATATGAAGTATGACTTTTAATAGCATATGTGTGGCATGAATATTATTTTGTGTGAAATGTATTATGATGTGAAAGATTTTACGAACAAAGCATGATTTCAGGTATTATGAAAATATGAGTTATGTTGTGATGGTTTTGACGATTATGTGATAAATGTTGTATTTTCAGTATATATATACCTGAAACGATTTTGGTGCGAGGCCATATGTATGATTTCGGCGCGAGGCCGTATCTATGTTTTCGGCACGAGGCCGTAATGATGTTACGTATGATCATGTATTATATGTTTTCACAACCAGGATGTTAGTTTAATTCAGACCAGGAGCTCGGTACCGTAGCTATGGGTTCATTTTGGCACGAGGCCTTATTAGTGCTACCATCCCACGAGGGGATAGGAGATGGATAGTCGATGTGGCTTTCAGTAGAGTGTGGACGTCCACCTGGCAGTTTGGACCAGGGTGTGGCGGGCTCATCGTACTTACAGACATATTTGATTCGGCAGTGGTCGGCCAGCCATTGTCGGGTCCCGCCTTCGGGCTGCACAATCCGTCATGGGGGGTAATACATGACACCAGCTAGCTAGTCATCCTGGGTTTGTTTTCAGTACTACAGTTATAACAGATGATTTTATGTATGATATGATTTGTTAACAGATGTGAAAATATATGTTGACCCAGTACGATATGATTATGTTTATAGAATTATGAAATGTACTGTATACGTACAAATGCATTAAATATTCATGTTGCCACACAGCTGTATTTAGTTTATTTTCCCTTACTGAGAAGTGTCTCACCCCCAAACTTAATTAATTTTTCAGGAGCTCCTGAGAGACTGGCGGGTCAGGGCCGCCGTTGAGCTAGTGAGATTACCCTGTGAGAAGGGTAAGATTTTGTAATAGTGTTAGAGTTATTTTGTGTTTGACCCTAGAGATATTTGGATGTTTGTGAGGATGTATAGAATGCTCTGGTATTATGTTTTATGATTGGATGTTTGAGATTTTATGTTTATTGCTGCTAGGTTTTCCGCTGTGTTTGACAGGTGTCCCCGCTACCCACGGGTTCAGGTTGACCATTTTTATTTATTATGTGATATTTTATGTTAAGAAATTGAGGGACGTTACATTTGGTATCAGAGCCTAGGATACTAGGTTCTGTAGACTCTAGAGTGCAGCAGTATTAATACCAGAGTATAGGATAAGGGAACTTGAGGTTTGGTTTTGTAGTCTAGATGCAGGACTTCCGTGGTGGTTTGTATGATTTTCCTGGGGTGATGATTTCAGGAAATTCATTGTAAACTATCGTCGGGTTGGGTATCTAGATTTCAGGATTGAACCTTGAATTAAGATCAAGAGTGACGAGTTAATTAGGAAAATATACCATATGAGCTGAGTGATATGTATAAAAAATGAGGTTTTGAGTTAAGTTATTTCTTCTTTCAGGATGGACCACGGTGGAAATAGTGCCCACGCCAGTGGGAGTGAGGGTGCTGGACCCTCAGGCGCTGCGGGTAGTGATTCAGATGCAGTCTTACGCAGCGTAGCACAGCAGCAGAAATTGCCAGGAGTTCGAGAGAACAGGGTGGTCCGTCTGTAAGCCACGGTTGTACGATTGAGAAGTTCATAAAGATGAATCCTCTAGCTTTCTCAGGAGGAACGGACCCCGCAGTTGTTGAGAATTGGGTACAGGAGATGGGGAAAATATTTGCAGTACTGCAGTGTTCAGAGGAGCAGAAGGTGCTGTTTGCCACCTACAGACTGACTGGAGAGGCCGAGAGGTGGTGGTCAGCGATGAGAGTATTAGAGCAGCAGAGGACTATACCTGTAGAGATGACTTGGGAGCGATTTAGAGAGATATTCTTCAACAGGTATTTTCCAGCCTCTTCCAGGGAGGCTAAGATTACGGAGTTCCTGAATCTGAAGCAGGGACAGCTGTCAGTACAGCAGTACGCGGCGAGGTTCATCGAGCTATCTCGCTTCGCCCCATACATTATTCCAGATGAGACGAAGAAGGTACGACAGTTTGAAAGAGGCTTGAGGAGAGAAATTTACAAGCAGGTATCAATATTGAAGTTGCAGGACTTCACCGAGTTGGTCAACCGAGCCACTATAGCAGAGATTGGTGAGCGATTGGAGGCTGAGGAGCAGAGGTAGAAGAAGAGATCCATACCTTCTGATTTCCAGCAGGGAGCCAACCGTGCCGCGTGGAAGAAAGGTGGCTATTATAGGGACCGGAGACAGAGGACAGGGAATCGCGGTTTCCAGGGTGCACAGCCATCTCCTGTTTGCCCATCTTGCGGAAGAGACACCTGGGAGAGTGTCGTGCTGGGCGAGGTGTCTGCTACAGGTGCGGGGAGCCAGGACATATGATGAGGGAGTGTCCGACACAGATTGGTACTGTTCCTAGATCTGCACGAGGAGGTTACCAGGCACCACGAGGAGGCCAGCAGAGGAATACGGCCCCAGCCAGAGTTTTTGCTTTGACACCGGGCGATGCTGAGGCGGCAGGAGATGTGGTGACAGGTACTGTTTCAATACTGTCATTTAAAGCTACTGTTTTGTTTGATTCTGTGGTGACGCATTCATTTATCGCCTGGGATTATGTTAAATTGTGTGGGTTTGAGCCTCAGCAGTTAGAAATTAGTTTGTCTGTTGCTACGCCAACTGGGACCATAAGGGTATGTAGGAAGGTACTCAGGGACTGTCCAGTGGATATTCTAGGGAGGTATTTGTTAGCTAATCTGGTGATTTTAGACATGCATGGGTTTGAGGTAATCTTGGGCATGGATTGGCTAGCTGCCCACTATGCTAGCATTGATTGCCATCAGAGAGTGGTAGTGTTTAGACCTCCAGAGGGACAGGAGTACAGATTTGTGGGATCACGTGTGCGCACCCCACCTCAGTTATTATCTGCTATTCAGGCGTGTAGATTGCTATCAGAAGGTTGTCAGGGATATTTAGCCTATGTGAAGGCTGTATCAGAAAGGGAACTGAGGGTGGAGGATATCCCAGTGGTGAGAGATTTTCCTGATGTATTTCTAGAGGATTTGCCGGGACTACCTCCTGATCGTGGGGTAGAGTTCGTTATTGATCTGGTTCCGGGGACAGCACCGATTTCGAAGGCGCCGTATAGAATGGCACTGGCAGAGCTGAAAGAATTGAAAGAGCAGTTGTAGGAGTTGTTAGATAAGGGGTTCATTCGGCCCAGTATGTCACCCTGGGGAGCACTAGTTTTGTTTGTGAGGAAGAAGGATGGCTCGATGAGATTATGCATCGACTATCGAGAAATCAATAAAGTAACTATCAAGAATAAATACCCGCTCCCGCGTATTGATGATTTGTTTGATCAGTTACAGGGGACACAAATCTTTTCGAAGATAGATTTACGCTCCGGGTATCATCAGGTGAAAGTCAGGGCCGAAGATGTTCTGAAGACGGCATTTAGAACACGGTATGGTCACTATGAATTTCTAGTTATGCCGTTTGGGTTGACGAATGCTCCTGCGGTGTTTATGGATCTTATGAACAGGGTTTTTCACCAGTACTTGGATCGGTTTGTGGTAGTATTTATTGATGATATATTGGTGTATTCGAAGAGTCCAGAGGAGCATGAGGAGCATCTGAGTATAGTGTTGCAGGTATTGTGAGAGAAGAAGCTATATGCGAAGCTCAAGAAGTGTGAGTTTTGGCTGGAACAGGTTACCTTCCTTGGACACGTTATATCCAAGGGTGGTATTTATGTTGATCCGAGTAAAATTGAGGCGGTAGTTGATTGGGTACAACCAAAGAACGTGCATGAGATCAGGAGTTTCCTGGGATTGGCTGGGCACTACCGCAGGTTTGTTGAGGGCTTTTCTCGATTGTCAGGCCCGTTGACCAGATTGACCAGGAAAGGAGCAAAGTTTGAGTGGTCTGATGAATGTGAGCAGAGTTTCCAAGAGTTGAAGCAGCGACTCATCACTGCGCCTGTTTGACGCTTCGCTTCCAGGAGAAGGGGGTTTCGTATTTACAACAACAAAGCGATTGCGTCCCAATAAGGGGCTTGGATCGTGTTGATGCACGCAGGGAATTGATAGCCTTATGCCTCACGACATTTGAAAAAGAATATGAGAAGAACTACCTCACCCTGACGCATCTGGAGTTTGGCGGCGTTGTGTGTTTACGCGCTGACGATTTGGAGCAACTAGTCTATATGGAGGTAGTTTGAGATATTTCTGACCATAAGAATTTAAAGTATTTTTCACTCGAGAAGGAATTGAATATGAGGCAGAGGAGATGGTTTAAGCTAATAAAGTGGATTACGACTTCGCACTGGTTAGCTACCACCCCGGGAAAGGCTAATGTGGTTCTGATGCTTTGAGCAAATCAATGAAGCAATCTGTAGTGCAGTGGAGATTCAGCATCCGATTCAGATGGATCTGGAGTAGGCTGCGGTTGGACGCGTGGTAGAGTTTATCACCATGCATTTCAGTGCTGACTTGTTTGGCAGGTCCGACTCTACAAGGGAGAGGATTAAAGCAGCTCAGAGTAAATGATGGGGCAGAACTAGTAGAGCTTATTGGGAAATGTTCATATCAAGGATGTTCCGAATCAGAGTTCAGCATTTTCAGACGATGGAGCCCTGAGGTTTCCATACTCGGTTATGTGTTTTTCCGGCCGATCCTGATATCAAGAAAGTCCATTCTGGAGGAAGCACATCGACCCTATATACTGTACATCCGGGTAGCACTAAATGGTACATGGGAGTCTCCGAGAGTCCTTCTGGTGGAGCACATGAGATAGGGAGATAGCTCAGTGTTTTTGGTGGGTCCAATGTTTGACTTGATCCTAGCAGTGAAGGCTGAGCATTTCAGAGACCGTGGGATACGTTTGCACCACAAGTCCACTCCACATCCTGATTGGAATGGAGATATAAGCATGGATTTGTCTCAGGATCTACCCGCCAAGCGTTGCATGGCAACCAGGACGCTATTTGGGTAGTGGGTGGGATCGATTTAAGAGACTGCCCCTTTTTTGCCGATCAGATTTAGCACTACTCCATGGACAAATCGGCCTGAGTTTATACATCCAGTAGATAGTTAGACTCCTCCACGGCGTCCACAGTGGTCCATAGTTTTTCATATTAAAGACCCACGATTACACATCTCGTTTTTGGAATAAGTCTGCAAGGGGCCAATGGGTTTCTCAGTTTGTCGTGCAGCACACAAGCTTTTCAATCCTCAGAACAGATTGACAGACAGAGAGGAATACAGAGTTTGGGAGGATATGCTGCGAGCATGTGTGCTGGCTTCATGGAGTGATCGTGTGGATTGGCAGTATTTGCCATCTGGTTGGTTTTGCTTTATACTACACACAAGTTCTACCAGTGTGGTCCAGCTATTTGTGTAACGCCACCAGTGTATGAGGCTCCTTTATGGGGCAGGAGGATGCCCGATTACCCCCCCGTGTAACTGGGAATGAGGTGGAGTAGAGACAGGTATGGGGCCCAGAGCTGACATACAGCAGGACTCCAGGATAAAGCTCATGACTGTTAGAGACATAGTATCAGGACAACCGCAGAGCCGGCAGAAGAGTTATGCTGATACCGTCCGGCAGAATGGATGTTGACCTAGGAGATCACGTGTTTCCTGAAGGTCACCCCGCTTAAAGGTTGTTATGAGGTTCAGGGAGAAGGGAAGCTGCGAGCCCTAGTATACTCCGGAACCATTCGAGATTGCTTGAGAGAGATGGTCTCTAATTGCTATCGTTTGCATTAACCACCTGTCCTAGCTTAGGATCCATGACGTATTCTCACGTATTTCTATGTTTTGAGAAATTACGTCCCAGACCCATCCCATGTGATTAGATATAAGCACTGGAGTAGTGGGTTCCATACTTTTAAGTTAGCTTTGGAGGAAGTACTACAGTCGGCAAGATTCTTGCCGTGGGAAGAGCTAAAGGAACTCACGCACAAAAATTCCATTGGTACAAGTTCTATGGCGCAACCATGCCATGGGAGGCCCTTGGATTAAGAGATCAAATGCGCCAAGATATCCGCTACTATTCGGTGGAGTGTAGAGCTGAGCCAGTCAAGTGAATGAAATAAGTATTGTAAGTTTTTTATTTGTAAGTGTACGTGAGATATCATAGAGTTTTAGTTTGGGGGGGGAGGGGGGGGAAACGTGAATGGTTTTTAAGAGAGAATGTTTGAATATTTTGTAATCTCTCGAGCCCTCGCTGTAACCACGGTATTCCTTTACCTTCCTCCTCGCCATAAGTGAAGGTGTAATCAATAAAAATTGTCGAAGTGTTTCGCGCTAAGGAAGGAAAATATGGAAATGACACAACTTCGAGGACCGAAACTTTATAAGAGTGAGAGAATGTAAAAACCCGCAAAAATAGAGATATAAAATTTAGGACTGGATTGATTCCAAAAATAAAAAAAAAAAATAAAAAATTAACAAATAAAAAAATTAAATTAATTAAAAAATATAGTATTAATTAATTAATTAAATTAAACGAATTTAAAAAAAGAAAAAAGAAAAAAATGAATTAACATTGTATTTTTATTTATTCTATAACTATATTATTATTAATAGTAATCTAAATATATTATTATTATTATTATATGTAATATAATATATATAATAATTGTTAAAACAGAAAACACCTGAAGCTTCAAGAAGCCTTCAGGTGGGATTCCTAATTGAAGTCACGCCCCCCCCCCCCTCTGCAATTATATCTTCTCCTTCTTTTTCTGTTCTTTTCTTTTCCTTTTCTCTTAATAACTACTCTGCAATCTCTCTCGTCTCTCCATCCTCAACGTTTCGCTCCTCCCTCACTCCCTTCCCTCGATTTCGTGAAGGATTTCGGCCTGATTGAAATTCGAAAATACCACTAGACTCCATTCGTTGCTGCCCATCATTTCTACCGGAGCGAGGATCGGTGGTAGCAAGCGGCGTAGGCATATTCCCTGGGGTAAGCCATTTCCCCATTTTTCTTTAATTTCTTGCAAAATATAAGCCCAATTGACGAACGGACACCACCACGAGAATCTAGGGATGATTCTTTACAAGTCTAGTGGGACGGAATTCTCGTGGGGGTGTCGGGCCAAAACTCCAAATTTGGGATGCGGCGATTATTAAGGGGCTTATTTTTAATTAATTAGCATTAATTTAAAAATGTTAAAATATTAAGCATCTGAGACTGAAGTAAGATTTCTGAAATTTAGGGTTCGGGTGAGCGCCGCGGGTATAATTTTGGGACCCGCAGGCAAAATTTGAAAAATTAAGTAGGGATCTTAAATAATAGTTTAAATATTAATTTGAGGTATTTGGAGCCTAGGGAAGGCTAGATGAGTATTATTTTGGAGAAATAAATTAATTAATCTGGGGAAAATGTAAATTGCAGGAATTAAATTTCGGGCGCCAAGGGCGTGAAATTTTGGGTCATAAGGAATTTCTCAATAGTCAGGTAAGAGAATAAACTAAAGCAATAATTTTTCATACAAATTATTATTGATTATTTCTAAATTTATTTTTAGAAAAGCATATGTTATATTGTGTATTACGAATAAAATGTACGATTGAGAAAATACTGCTATGATGATTAAAATGTATATGTATGTATGAGATGTAAGTAATATACGATTTTAGAATATGAAGTATGACTTTTAATAGCATATGTGTGGCATGAATATTATTTTGTGTGAAATGTATTATGATGTGAAAGATTTTACGAACAAAGCACGATTTCAGGTATTATGAAAATATGAGTTATGTTGTGATGGTTTTGACGATTATGTGATAAATGTTGTATTTTCAGTATATATATACCTGAAACGATTTTGGCGCGAGGCCATATATTTATGTTATCGGCACGAGACCGTATCTATGTTTTTGGCACGAGGCCATATTTACTATGATTTTGGTGCGAGGCCATATGTATGATTTCGGCGCGAGGCCGTATCTATGTTTTCGGCACGAGGCCGTAATGATGTTACGTATGATCATGTATTATATGTTTTCACAACCAGGATGTTAGTTTAATTCAGACCAGGAGCTCGGTACCGTAGCTATGGGTTCATTTTGGCACGAGGCCTTATTAGTGCTACCATCCCACGAGGGGATAGGAGATGGATAGTCGATGTGGCTTTCAGTAGAGTGTGGACGTCCACCTGGCAGTTTGGACCAGGGTGTGGCGGGCTCATCGTACTTACAGACATATTTGATTCGGCAGTGGTCGGCCAGCCATTGTCGGGTCCCGCCTTCGGGCTGCACAATCCGTCATGGGGGGTAATACATGACACCAGCTAGCTAGTCATCCTGGGTTTGTTTTCAGTACTACAGTTATAACAGATGATTTTATGTATGATATGATTTGTTAACAGATGTGAAAATATATGTTGACCCAGTACGATATGATTATGTTTATAGAATTATGAAATGTACTGTATACGTACAAATGCATTAAATATTCATGTTGCCACACAGCTGTATTTAGTTTATTTTCCCTTACTGAGAAGTGTCTCACCCCCAAACTTAATTAATTTTTCAGGAGCTCCTGAGAGACTGGCGGGTCAGGGCCGCAAGCGTAATTTAGGGAATTAGGTAAGGGGGAATAAAATTATATCAGTATTTTATTAAAGTGAACCAATTATTTACAAGCATACGAAATTTATTATTTATTTATATGATTTTCAGAATAGTTTGATTACTGGAAAAAAAAATGATTATTTGGTTTACGGTTATATTTGGGATAATTGTTTATGATATTAAATTCGTGTGACATGGGAGTAATTTTCCTAATAAATTGGATATGAATTAATGTGGTATTTGGGTTTGTATGTGGGGGTGTTTGAAATGATTATGGTAAGATGAATGAGTTGTTATGTTTGATTCCTGTGTGGAAATGATTTAATGCGTTTGTGTGAACTAACTGTGTGGTTATTCGTATGCATCTCAATATAATGTTGGCATGTGGAGGTTGTTATATTGCCTATATATAAATGATGATGTGACATTGGCAGGTCGAGGAGCTCGTCATATCGTTATTTATATGGGGTAGGACATTGGCAGGTCGAGGAGCTTGTTCTACTGATGTATGACGGGTAGGTCATGGGGATTGGATACTGGTGAATAATGGCGCCTGTGTGGGCCATGTTATATACCCTGTGTGGGTAGTGGTGCCTGTGTGGGCCACGTTATATCCTGTGTGGATAATGGCGCCTGTGTGGGCCATGTTATGTACCCTGTGCGGTTAGTGGTACCTGTGTGGGCCATGTGTAGATAAGAAGTACGTAGGTGCCTGTGTGGGCCACGTACTGACATGTACGCAGTTGCTCTGTGTGGGCCACGTACTGAGGACATTGGAAGATGAAGTATGAGATGCATGATTCCTGTGTGGATGTGTTGTGTGCATGTGAATTTAATTATAGCATAAAAATAATGGTATAGCATATTGTGAATGCATGTGTGTGCATGCGGCGAGGTAAACATACCACCGGGGGCTTGCTGAGAAAGGCGAGTGCTCTGTTAGGTAGTTTCTTGGTATCAGTGCAAAGAGATGCTACTTGTATGGGCGGGTAGACATCCTGATCCTTGGAAACCTTCGCCTTTAAAATAATAATTATCTGTGGACTAGCGGCGAGGTAATACTTCACCTAAGGGCTTACTGAGTAAGGTGAGTGCTCTGATAGGTAGTTTTTAGTACCAGAGCAGAGGGAAGCTACTTGTATGGGCAGGTAATCTTCCCTATCCTTGTGGACTTCCGCTTGCATAAAAATTATGTACTTGTGCATATTGAATGTGTGTGTGATATTGGATGTCGGGAATGTTATTAATGGTACATTTTCTCAGTTGTTATTGATGTTATATAAGAAGCAGTTTATTTTGAGTTATAAATATTAAAACTCATTTGTCACACACTGTTATAATTTATTCCACCCTTACTGAGAAGTGTCTCACCCTAGTGGATTAACAATTTTTCAGGTTCTTCTGGAGACCGGGTTTGAAGGCCTAGGCTGGGACTGTTTGTGATAGTTTCTTTTTGGGGTATTGTGAGATACTAATATATGTATAGATATATTTGTACGGAATAACGTTTTAAATGCTGGTTGTGGATACAGATATTTGGATGTTATAGTGTTGATTTTTGGTTGTTATATAGAACTTTGGTATTTATTTGAGGTTATTTATTCATGTGCCGCTGCATGTATGTTAATTATGGTATCAGATACAGGTGATTGGAACACGTGGCACTCGGGCCCCACTTGACGGGTCGGGGCGTCACATTGTGGTATCAGAGCATTAGGTTATAGATTCTGCAGACTTTAAGATTGATTAATACCAAAGTATAGGTACGAATAAGGATAAGAATAGGAATGGGTAGATTAGGATGTTGATAGGAGATTTTGAGTTTTGTTTCGTAGCTTAGAGGCAGAAATCCCTTGATGGACTTCTGTGTGTTTCTGAATCCGGCCAGTTTCAGAAAACCATGGTAAATCCATTGACGGTGATGTTTCTAAGCAGAGAGACTGGAACTCAAATCAGAACTTGAGAGTTAGGTTGATTTGGGGATAAGCTGGTTGTTTGATGTTTTAATTTTGGATTTAAATGTCAAATTGATTCGTTGTTCTATAACTGTATCTAATGCGATATGAAGGTTCTAAATTCGCTTCTATCCTGTCTACAGGATGGATTCCAGGGGAAAGGACGTTGATGCTAGAGAGGAGAATGATGTAGGAGCCACTAGTGTGCAAGAGATCGATACCTCCACTCTACTGCGGGGTTTAGCTCGGCAGGTTCGGGAAGAAATTAGGCGAGACTCTGAAGGACAGAACTGCCCACCTGTGAACCAAGGTTGTTCGATTGACCAATTTACTCGCTTGAAACCTTCTGCATTTGCGGGCAGTGTTGACCCACTCGTAGCAGAGAGCTGGGTGCAAGAGATGGAGAAAATGTTGGCTGTGTTATCTTGCACTGAGGCACAGAAGGTTCTCTTCGCTACCTTTAAGTTAATAGGGGAGGCCGAGCGCTGGTGGCAAGCAGTAAAACTATTAGAGGAACAGCGGGCAGTACCCACAAATATGACTTGGAGTCGATTTAGGGAACTTTTCTATGATCGATATTTCCCTGCCACCACCAGGGCTGCGAAGGCAGAGGAATTCTTTCACCTGAATCAGGGGCAACTTACTGTGCAGCAATACGCTGCGAAGTTCATGGAGCTCTCTCGTTTTGCACCTTTTATGGTTCCAGATGAGTTCCAGAAGGCGAGATGGTTTGAGAGGGGATTGAAACCGAGAATTCACGAGCAAGTGGCAGTTTTGAAGGTACAAAACTTTTCAGAACTGGTGGATAGAGCCACCGTGGCAGAATTGAGTCTGCAGAGGAGTGCAGAGATGACAGAGCAGAGGAAGAGGCCTATGCCTCCCAGTTTTTCTGATGATGCTAGACAGGGCTCGTGGAAGAGGGACAAATATGTTGGGGGACAAAGATCTGATAAAGGTAATCAGGGACGTCTGAGTGATTCATCACCTCCCTATTGTGCTCGTTGTAAGTTGAGGCATTGGGGAGAGTGCTTAGCCAGGAACATTAAGTGTTATCGGTGCGGCAAATATGGCCACATGGCCCGAGATTGTCGAGGACTGCCGAACAGCGCACCCGCTCCTGATCAGCACCAGAGGAATGAGCCACTGCCTCGTGGTGGTCCAGCGCGTGTTTATACCATGGTTCCGGCTGATAGGGATATTGCTCGTGGTGCAGGAGCAGGTATGATTTTATATTAAAGATTGATTTGATTTTAGATTCATAAGCTTACTTGGAATTGTGGAGTATATTGAATTTGTGGTATAATGATGATTAGGTAATTTTAGAATTTTGTAAAAAGGATTGATTAGCGAATTTCGAGGACGAAATTCTTTTAAGGATGGGAGAATGTAACGACCCAAAAAAATAAAAAAATAAAAAAATAAAATAAAAAAATTATTAATTAAAAAAAAATTTATTATTATTATTAATTAATTATTATTAAGAAAATTAATTAAATTAATAAATTTAAGGATTTTGGATATATATATATATATATATATATATAAAAGTATATATGTAAGTATATATATATAAAAGTATATATAAGTAAGTATATATAAGTATATATATATATATTAAAGAATGGATAAAGGAGAAAGAAAGGATAAAGGAAAGAAGAAAAAAAAAAAAAAAGAGAAAAGAAAAAAAAAAAAAAAACGAAAACTTAGTGTGTAAGTTTTCTTGCTGGAACAAAACAGAAGGAAAGAGGAGAAAAAAAAAAAAATTCACGCGCACAGAACAGATAAGAAAGGAAAGAAAGAAAGAGAAAGAAAAAAATTAAATATATTCTCTCACTCTCCACTCCTCTTTCTTCTACGATTTTACGGCCGATTCTCGCCCAATTGGAAATCCGAAGATATCACCGAACTCCATTCTTCGCCACCGACATATCTACCGAAGTGGATTTGTCGTAGGAGTAACGTGGGAATATCTCGTGGGGTAAGCCAAATTCTCATTCTTATCTCAAATTTTCCTAAATTTTAAGCCAAATGGGCGATCGGACACCACCACGAGAATGTAGGGATGATTCTCTACAAGTCTAGCGGAGTGAAATTCTCGTGGGGTTATTGTAGAAATAGTCCAAAATTAGGATAAATGTGTTATTTAGAAATTAATTATCATTTAATTATTATAAATTAGGAAATGTTAAAATAATATTTTATTGGGGTTGATTTGATTGAATCAGGGTTCGGGTGAGCGTCGCGGGTATAAGTTTGGGAGCCCTGCAAGCGTAATTCAGGGAATCAGGTAAGGGGGAATAAAATTATATCAGTATTTTATTAAAGTGAACCAATTATTTACAAGCATACGAAATTTATTATTTATTTATATGATTTTCAGAATAGTTTGATTACTGGAAAAAAAAATGATTATTTGGTTTACGGTTATATTTGGGATAATTGTTTATGATATTAAATTCGTGTGACATGGGAGTAATTTTCCTAATAAATTGGATATGAATTACTGTGGTATTTGGGTTTGCATGTGGGGGTGTTTGAAATGATTATGGTAAGATGAATGAGTTGTTATGTTTGATTCCTGTGTGGAAATGATTTAATGCGTTTGTGTGAACTAACTGTGTGGTTATTCGTATGCATCTCAATATAACGTTGGCATGAGGAGGTTGTTATATTGCCTATATATAAATGATGATGTGACGTTGGCAGGTCGAGGAGCTCGTCATATCGTTATTTATATGGGGTAGGACATTGGCAGGTCGAGGAGCTTGTTCTACTGATGTATGACGGGTAGGTCATGGGGATTGGATACTGGTGAATAATGGCGCCTGTGTGGGCCATGTTATATACCCTGTGTGGGTAGTGGTGCCTGTGTGGGCCACGTTATATCCTGTGTGGATAATGGCGCCTATGTGGGCCATGTTATGTACCCTGTGCGGTTTGGAAGATGAAGTATGAGATGCATGATTCCTGTGTGGATGTGTTGTGTGCATGTGAATTTAATTATAGCATAAAAATAATGGTATAGCATATTGTGAATGCATGTGTGTGCATGCGGCGAGGTAAACATACCACCGGGGGCTTGCTGAGAAAGGCGAGTGCTCTGTTAGGTAGTTTCTTGGTATCAGTGCAAAGAGATGCTACTTGTATGGGCGGGTAGACATCCTGATCCTTGGAAACCTTCACCTTTAAAATAATAATTATCTGTGGACTAGCGGCGAGGTAATACTTCACCTAAGGGCTTACTGAGTAAGGTGAGTGCTCTGATAGGTAGTTTTTAGTACCAGAGCAGAGGGAAGCTACTTGTATGGGCAGGTAATCTTCCCTATCCTTGTGGACTTTCGCTTGCATAAAAATTATGTACTTGTGCATATTGAATGTGTGTGTGATATTGGATGTCGGGAATGTTATTAATGGTACATTTTCTCAGTTGTTATTGATGTTATATAAGAAGCAGTTTATTTTGAGTTATAAATATTAAAACTCATTTGTCACACACTGTTATAATTTATTCCACCCTTACTGAGAAGTGTCTCACCCTAGTGGATTAACAATTTTTCAGGTTCTTCTGGAGACCGGGTTTGAAGGCCTAGGTTGGGACTGTTTGTGATAGTTTCTTTTTGGGGTATTGTGAGATACTAATATATGTATAGATATATTTGTACGGAATTACGTTTTAAATGCTGGTTGTGGATACAGATATTTGGATGTTATAGTGTTGATTTTTGGTTGTTATATAGAACTTTGGTATTTATTTGAGGTTATTTATTCATGTGCCGCTGCATGTATGTTAATTATGGTATCAGATACAGGTGGTTGGAACACGTGGCACTCGGGCCCCACTTGGCGGGTCGGGGCGTCACAGTCACTCTATCTGCTCACCTGATCTGCTCGCTTAGCTGGTTCACCAGAAAAATATTAAAGTAATGGGATGAGTCGATACTCAGTAAGTGGAAATATGCTATTACTAGTGTGTGGCGACCAAGTTGCATAACTATTATAATAACATCGAAAACTATATAAGCTGGTAAATCAGTAAAAATATATCTTACATTTATCACAGTTTAAAATATAACTGTATCATCCGAATTTTCTACTTTTCATACTTATAATATCATACTATATTTATCAAATGCTGTAAAACTGTATACATATACATAACTGTGCTTTTCCCAGAACGTCTGTATGTTATAATTTGACCCCTCATGATAGGGTTGTGCTGCCCGTAGGTGGGACATAACTCTGGTTGGCCTACTAGGTAAGTCATTATACTCTACCCTTCCTCAGTCTGGCCAAACTGCATCCTCTCCTAAGTACGGAACTGGACTGCTACCTCGTCAAATCGGGCCCCCTCAACCCAGTGAAGTGGGGAGATTGCAATCACTCTGGGCGCGGTTGACGGTACCCACATACTATCTGAGATATGTGGTTGCACTCTATTTTGTAAATAACAACAGTATCGTGCTCTGATAATTGTATCTGTTTGTAATATTTTCTTAGGGATCTGATACTGTATATATATACTGCTACAATTATCTTACTATTTTCATCATGTTTCCAAAATAACCATAACACTATAATTCTGTACTGGAAATTTTGAAATATCTAAATAACATAATTGTAGCATCTGATTGCTATAACTGTATATCTGACTGTATAATCTGTCTGTATAATTTGACTATATAATCTGAGTATATAATTTGTATAATCTAAGTGTTATGGCATTAGGAAACATGTCATTCTGTAATTACTATAATATACTGATTTGAATAAAATTTGTAATACTTGTCTGATAAATATCTGTTTATATTTGTCTATATCTGTACATACTATAAATCATGATATGCTGGAAAGAATTATATAATTTCTATATCAGGTAAATATCTACTTAGGTGACACAAATATTAAAACTCATATTCTATAAAATTGGATAATAAACTGGTATATATATAAATATACATAGAATTTCTGATAACTTTGCTAAAACTCCTAGTATAACATATTTCCCTTACTTGATTTCTGAAAAAACCCCCTATTGTGTCTGGTCCTACACTCGCAGAATTCCCCACTCAACACCCTGAAAACAACATCTCTCAAAATAAAATATCATTATTTCTCCATATACAACATTTTATATAACTATGGGAAAGATAAATATTGAATAAAATGCCTTACCCTGAAATTGGGATGGAGTTCAAATCACTTCCATCAACGATCCACTCCAGGAAATTTACAGAGAACTTTCCTAAGAGCGTCGTGGTGGCCTCAGATTGTTGATCCAGCGAGAAATGGATCCAGGATCGAAGAGAGAAGGGAAGAAGGTCATTTAGAGAGAGAAAGGGTGAGTTCCTGCACCAAATTCTGTAGAAAATCTGGGTTTTAGCTATTTATAACCCCAAATTCGTCGATGAGTCCCTGAAGAAAGTTTGTCGATGAACATGAACCCATTGTCAATGAATTTCATACTGCTATTAACCCCCCCTCTTGGTATCTTCTCGTTGACGAGACACGTCCTCGTCAACGAGACCCTCATATATTCTCGTCGATGAATCCCATGTGTTCGTCGACGAGACTCTGTTTAATTTTTCAATTTTAATTCATTTTCTCTCCTTCTCCTATTATTAAATTATGAAAATTATCCGGGTCTCTACATTCTCCCCTCCTTTTAAAATTTTGTCCTCAAAATTTAATATTTGTACCATTCACTATTCTCTGAAGAAAATTGTCTACTTATTTTATAACTTACCATCACTTATGGCGGAGGAATACCGTGGTTACATTCAAAGTTTTGGGAGATTACAACTATAAAAGAAAATTCCCCCAAAACCAAAATACTACCTATCCTATAGTCTAAAGAAAATTCAACTATAGATTCATTATCCTATACTAAACAATGTAAAACTATTATTCTCAAAATTTACAAACTACTACTATATCCCACTAAACAAATGCGGGTATTTCTGTTTAATTTCATCTTCAAACTCCTATGAAGCTTCTTTTACAGCATGGTTTCTCCAAAAAACTTTCACTAGCTGAATTTCCTTAGTGCGCAGTTCCTGTGTTTTCTGGTCTAAGATCTGTATTAGTGCTTCCGCATAGGCTAGTGAATCTTTAAGCTCTATCTCTGCATAGCTAATTATGTGGGATGGGTCTGGGACGTATTTCTTTAACATAATAACATGAAATACGTCATGTATTCTAGACAGAGCTGGCGGCAAAGCTAGCCTATAGGCAACTGACCCCACTCTGTCTAGTATCTCAAAAAGGCCAATATACCTAGGGCTCAACTTGCCCTTATTTCCAAACCTCATAACCCCTCTCAGAGAAGTTACCCTTAGGAATACTTGATCTCCCACGTCAAATTCTAACTCCCAACGACGAGTGTCTGCGTAGCTTTTTTGCCAACTTTGAGCTATGCTGATTCTTTCTTTAATTAGTCAAACTTTATCATACGCTTGCTGTACCATCTTTGGATCCAAAACTCGCCTTTCGCCTACTTCACCCCAGAAAAAAGGAGAGCGACATCTCCTACCATACAATGCCTCGTATGGTGCCATGCCGATACTAGCTTGATAGTTGTTATTGTAAGAAAATTCAACCAACGACATAAACTAGGTCCAATTACCCCCAAAATCTAGCACGCACGCACGAAGCATATCTTCCAATGTTTGGATCATCTTCTCAGTCTGACCATCCATCTAGGGGTGAAAAGTAGTTTTGAATGCTAGTTGTGTACCCATAGCTTCCTGAAAGCTTTTCTAAAATCGTGAGGTAAACTGAGGATCTCGGTCTGAGTCTATAGATACCGGTACACCATGGACGCGAACTATTTCCTGAACATATATTTATGCCAACCTGTCCATGGAATAACTGACTTTAATAGGGATGAAATGGGTGGTCTTCGTTAGACGATCAACAATCACCCAAATTGCATTCAATCTCTGTGACACTGGTGGTAACCCAGTAATGAAATCCATAGAGACGTGATCCCATTTCCACTCTGGGATGAACAGTGGCTTCAACTGCCTTGCTGGTCTTTGGTGCTTAGCCTTAACCTGCTGGCACGTCAAACACTGCTGTACAAATTCAACAATTTCCCTTTTTAATCCACTCCACCAGAAATACTCTCGCAAATCCTTGTACATTTTACTACTGCCAGGATGGATAGTATATAGTGATATGTGAGCTTCTTCAAACATCGTTCTTCTAATATCATCATCCGCAGGTACACACAATCTGGTGCGAAACCTTAGAGCTCCATCATCAAAGATACTAAACTCCTCTCCTTGACCATCCCGCACTTTAGCCATTACCTCTACTAATTTTGTGTCATCATCCTAAGCGGCTTTAATCTTTTCATATAGTGTAGGCTGCACAACTAAACTGGCAATAAATACCTGAGGATTAACCTTTATCAATTCTATGCGAAGTCTCTCCAGATCCATTAAGATCAGATGCTGGACCTCCACAACTGCCAGTGCTGGTCCCACTGATTCCTGCTTAGAGCATCTGCTACCACATTCGCTTTCCCTAGGTGGTAACTAATATTGCAGTCATAGTATTTAATGAGTTCCAACCACTTTCTTTGCCTCATATTCAGTTCTTTCTAGGTAAAGAAATATTTCAAGCTTTTGTGATCTGTGAAAATTTCGCACTTCCCACCATATAGATAATGCCTCTAGATCTTTAAAGCATAAACCACTGCAGCTAATTCTAAGTCATGCATAGGATAGTTCTTTTCATATTTTTTAAGCTGTCTAGATGCATAGTCAATGACTCTACCATGCTGCATTGAAACAAATCCAAGACCCTTTAAAGATGTATCACTGTATATTACAAATTCATCCCCTCCTGATGGAATAGCCAGAACCAGTGCTGAAACCAACCACCACTTTAACTCCTGAAAGCTCTACTCACAATCACTGGTCCAATTAAACTTCATATTTTTTCTTGTAAGTCGTATTAATGGACCCGATAACCTGGAGAAACCATCTACGAAGAGTTAGTAATAGCCTTCCAATCCCAAAAAACTCCCGACCTCTTGGACACCTCCCGGCCTTTCCCAACTCACCACTGTCTTTATTTTACTCAGATCAACTTATATACCTGCCTTAGAGATCACATTGTTGAGGAAAGTAACCTGCCTTAACCAGAACTCATATTTCTTGAATTTTGCATACAATTTTCTTTCTCTCAATATCTGCAACACTAGCCTCAAATGATGCTCATGCTCATCAAAACTTCTCGAGTAGACCAGTATATCATCAATGAATACAATCACAAACTGGTCCAAATACTGATGGAACACCTGATTCATTAAATCCATAAATACTGCTGGTGCGTTAGTGAACCCAAATGGCATCACCAAGAACTCGTAATGCCTATATTTGGTTTGGAATGCTGTTTTTGAAATATCTTCCACTCTAACTTTCACCTGATGATAATCCGACCGCACGTCAATTTTTGAATAAACTTGGGTCCCCTAGAGCTGATCAAACAAATCATTAATCCTAGGGAGAGGATATTTATTCTTGACTGTTAGTTTGTTTAACTCCCTATAATCGATACACAACCTCATGGTCCCTTCTTTCTTCTTCACAAATAGAACTGGTGCACCCTAGGGCAACACACTGGGTCTGATAAATCCTTTGTCCAGTAAATCCTGTAACTAATTTTTTAATTCGTTTAATTCAACTGGGGTCATACAATATGGTGCTTTAGATACCAGTGCTGACCCCGACAACATATCTACAGTAAACTCAATCTTTCAGTCTGGTGGTAAGCCAAAAAATTCCTCCGGAAAAACATCTGGAAATTCTTTCACTACTGATATATCAGCATGTTTTAGTTCTTCTTTTGGCAAATCCTTTATGTATGCAACATACCCCTGGAAACCACCCTGTAGTAGTCTCCTCACCTGAATAACTGACACAAGCTGTGGCGAGGCACGCATATGTGAACCCACAAATCTATATTCTTGCTCACCTGGGGGTCTGAAAATCACTTCTTTTTAATGGCAATCTATGTTGGCATGATGAGTTTCTAGCCAATCCATACCCAGTACTACATCAAACCCTTGCATATCTAGGACCATGAGATCAGCTGGTAGTACTCTCTCCTGAATACTTACTGGAAAGTTTTGAAGCACCTTCCTAGATCTTACCATAGATCTAGTCAGTGTACCTATAGACAGTTCTACATCTAATAGCTGTGTCTCTACCCCAGTTACTTTGACATACCCTGCCAATATAAAGGAATGGGTGGCACCTGTATCAAACAAAACAATAACTTTATATGGTAAAGTAATAAGGGTACCTGTGACTACGTCTCCATCCATCTTAGTGTCACCCGGCGTCAACGTATAGACTCTTGTAGGCGCAGTGTCCCTTTGTTGACCTCTGAGGGGCGCCTGGTATCCACCTCGAAATAGTCTGGGAGCTGGTGCATAAATTGACGGCATCTGGCACAATCGAGCCATATGGCCTGGTCTCCTATTGCGATAGCAAACATTCTCCCCCAGCTGGTGCTCACCTAGATGTCTCCGTCCACATTTGGGGCAAGTGACAAGAGGCTGTCCACCCTGTAATCTACCGTGCTCTACCATCTGCCTTTGAACCCTGCCAAATCTACCTCCGCTCCAAGGGCTTCGGCTAGACCCCACCTGAAAACTTGAAGGTGCGGTCCTCTTCTTCTGGCTTTGTATTTCAGTCTCTTTCGGCAAACTTTCCTCTACTATTATGGTCTAGTCAACCAGCTCTGAAAAATCCTATATCCTCAATACTGCCACCTATCTGTAAATATCTCGCCTCAGATTCCTCTCAAACATTCTAGCCTTCTTAACTTCATCTAGAATAATATAAGGGCAGAAATGCGATAGCTCGATAAATTTCGCTACATACTGCTGGACTATAAACGATCCCTGGGACAAGCTCAGAAAATTCTATACTCAAGACTTTTTGACTCAGGCATGATAATATCTATCAAAGAATACGTCCCTAAATCGAGCCCAGGTCATCAGCACTGGAATCGTTCTCTGCTCCTCCAATAGTCTAGTGGTTGTCCACCATCTCTCAGCCTTCCCTTCCAATCTATACATAGTGTAAAGGACCCTATGCTCATCAGTGTAGTGAAGTACTGTCAGAATCTTCTCTACCTCCTGCATCCAATTCTCCGCAACAGCAGGATCAGCCGCTTCTGAAAATACTGGTGGGTTCATCTTCATAAATTTTTCTATTGTGAACCCCTGAGCTGGAGATGGACCTCCCTACTCCCTGGAACTCAGAGCAATATCAGCCATAACTTGCTGTGCCACACTACGTAGCACAACATCTGAATCCCCACCTCCCCTCACTAGAAGAACCAGCTCCATCATCACCACTAGCATGAGCGCTACTACCTCCTGGGTCCATCCTGCAATATTACCAAAATTATTTTATGTATCTGAATCCTACAATACTATACTAGCTAAATACCCCTAACCTCTCATTACTAATTTAAGGTCAAGCCCTACCGCATGAAAATAGAAATTCTTGATAGTTTACTATGATTTTCCTGAAATTGTCACCCTAGGAAAATCACAGAAATCACCGTGAAAATCTTCCTCCAAACCGCAGAACAAAACCTTAAATTCTTATCCTAATTTCCCAACATCACTTTCACTGATATCCTATACCACTTTTCTTAATATTCCATTTCTAAATTCTGGTATTGTTTTCCGCTGTACTCTAGAGTCTACAGAACGTAGCAACTTAGGCTCTGATACCAAATTGTAATGACCCAAAACTTACCTCATTTTTTTTTTAAAAATAAAATAAATAAATTACTATGATACCCCTACTATAGCATCTCAGGCCTCAGATGGGCATTGAGGTATTCTTGTATATAATAGGCACACCAATGCAGCAGAAAATGTAAATCATACAACCATATATATATATATAGACACACAAACAATACCAGAATTTAGTATTTCCCATACCATAGTTACATTATCACATCTCACACGAGTACCATCTACCCAAAAACTCAACCCTTTGTACACACTTACCCTATAAACAGGGCAATCAAGGGGTCGCTCTATCTGCGAGCCTGATCTGCTCGCCTAATTGGTTCACCTGAAAAATATTAAAGTAATGGGATGAGTTGACACTCAGTAAGTGGAAATATGCTATTACTAGTGTGTGGCGACCAAGTTGCATAACTATTATAATAACATCGGAAATTGTATAAGCTAGCAAATCAATAAAAAATTATCTTACATTTATCGCAGTTTAAAATATAGTTGTATCATCCAAATTTTCTACTTTTCATACTTCTAATATCATACTATATTTATCAAATGCTATAAAACTGTATACATATACATAACTGTGCTTTTCCCTGGAAATCTGTATGTTATGATTTGACCTTTCATGACAGGGTTGTGTGGCCCGTAGGTGAAACTTAACTCTAGTTGGCCTACCAAGTAAGTCATTGTACTCTACGCTTCCTCAGTCCAGTCAAACTGCATCCTCTCCTAAGCACGGAACTGGACTACTACCTCGTCAAATCGGACCCCCTCAACCTAGTGAATTGGGGAGATTGCAACCACTCCGGGTGCGGTTAACAGTACCCACATACTATCTGAGATATATGGTTGGACTTTATTCTGTAAATAGAAACGGTACAATGCTTTGATCGTAATGACCTGAAGAATAATGGTATTTAAATAATAAGAGAGAAGAAAATGGAAATAGCAACAGAAGGAGGCAGCAGCCTTCGTCGATGAATTCTTCATGTTCGTCGACGACGTTGCACTGTGGGCTCGTCGACGAGGGTATGCTTCGTCCACAAGAAGATACTGAGAGGATATTTGGGCGACTTTGAATTTCATCGACAAGGGGGGGAGTTCGTCGACGAGTGACTTTCTTGACCTCATCGACGAGGTGACGTGGCTCGTCGATGAAGGCCATAGTGTAAATGGTGCAAAAACTCGGTTTTACGCAGAAAAGTCAGAACTTCTCCCTTTCTCTCTCCTCCTTACAGTTTCTATTTCCTATCTCTTCGATTTTGGCTTTGTTGTTCCCCAAATCGATGATCAGAGGCCACCACGATGCTCTTGGGGAAGTTCTCTCCAAATCTGTTGGAGTGGATCGTTGGTGGGAGTGAATTGAAATTCATCCCTGATTCAAGGTAAGGCTAAATATTCAGAATTTGGTTTTCCTATAGTTATAGGAAATGTTATTTACGGAGAAATACTGAAGTTTAGTTCTGTGAGTTGTTAGTTTCAGGGTGTTGCTTGGGGAACCCTGTGGGTGCAAGACGAGTAGATTTTTAGGGGGTTTCTTTTTTATATCAGGTAAGGGAATAAACTAAAACAGTTATTTTATGTGCAAATTATTATTATTTATCAGTAAATTAGTTTTTAGGAAAACACATATTATAATTGAATATTATTGAGAAAATGCATATTTGGAAAAATACTGCTATTATACTAGAAATATGATTTTAGAATGAAATGTATGATTTTATTCAGCATTGTGTGACATAAATATTATATTTACATGATATGTATTATATTATGGCAATTTTACGAATAAGCATGTTTTCAGGAATTAGGAAATAATGTAGTATATGATGATTTTGAAATACATGATAAATGAATTATTTACTCAGAATGATATGTATGAGATTTTTGGCGCAAGTCCATAACTGATAGTTGGCGCAAGGCCATGTATGTTATATGTTTCTGGTGCAAGGCCGTGTTTATGAAATGTTCGTAGCAAGGCTGTATATATGAAAGTATAGAAATACTATCAATCCATTTATGTTAAATGCTATATTAACATGTACTATATGTTATCAGAACACAGATATTAGTTTAGTTCAGTTTCAGGAGCACGGTATCGTAGCTATATAGATCAGATATCTATGTTCAGACTTGTGCTAACCACCCCACAAGGGAGTGGGAGATGGATAGTCAATGTGACTTTTAGTGTAGAGTTGTAGACATCCACCTGACAGTCCGGACCAGGGTGTGGCAGGTCCATTGTACTTACAAACATTTTTGCCTCGGCAGTGGTTGGCTAGCCATTGTTGGGTCCCACTTTCGGGCTGCACAACCCGTCATGGGGGGTAATACATGACATCAGCTAGTTATTCATCCTGGGTATATTTTCAGTATTATCAGCTATACACGAACTTTTATGAACTATATGATTTATTATAAAATATGAAAGTATATGATTATTTAGTATATTATGATGAATGTTTTAGGTATATGAAATGTACTGCATATGTATAATTGCATCAAATATTCATGTTGCCACACAGTTGTATTTAGTTTATTTTCCTTTACTGAGAAGTGTCACACCCCCGAACTTAAATAATTTTTAGGAAACCCAAAAGGACCGGCGAGTCGTTTCCGCCGTTGAGTTAGTGGTGCTACCTTGATAGGAGGGTAAGTTTGGACTAGGATCGAGAGATTTTGATGTGAGATCCTAGGGATGTTTTTTATTTTGGGAGATTGTACATAAACACAGTATTTTGAGATATACTTAACTCTGGTATTATGTATTTTGTGGTTTTGAGAATGATGATTATATTTACTGCTGCTTAGGTTTTCGCTATGAAGGTCAGATGAGTCCCTGTTACCCACGGGTTCGGGTTGACCTTATTATTGAATATGTTTTATTATATGTTTAGATAAGCAGGTCGTTACTGTTTGGCATCAGAGCCTAGGAAACAAGGTTCTATCGACTCTAGAATGCAGCAGTAATTATACTAGAGTATAGGATAAGGGAAATTGAGGTTTGGTTTTGTAGTTTAGATGCAGGACTTCCATGGTGGTTTGGGTGATCCTGGGGTGACGATTTCAGGAAAGTCATGGTACACCATCGTTGGGTTGGGTTTCTAGGTTGTAGGATTGAACCTTGAATTAAGATTAAGAGTGCCCACGCCAGTGGGAATGAGAGTGCTGGAGTGATTTGGATGCAGTTTTGCGCAGCGTGGCACAGCAGGTCATGGCTAAAATTCCCAGGAGCTCGAGGGAACAAGGTGGTCCATCGGCAGGCCATGATAGCTCTATGGAGAAATTCATTAAGATGAATCCTCCGGCTTTCTCAGGGGGAACAGATTCTGCAGTCGCTGAAAACTGGGTGCAGGAAATAGAGAAAATATTTGTAGTGCTGCAGTGTTCAAAGGAGCAAAGGGTGTTGTTTGCTACCTAGGGATTGACTAGAGAAGCCGAGAGGTGGTGGACGGCGGTGAAACTCTTGGAGCAGCAGGGGACGGTACCTGTGGAGATGGGATGGGAGCAGTTTAAGGAGACATTCTTCGACAGGTATTTTCTAGCCTCGTCCAGGGAAGTTAAGATAGAGCAGTTCATAAATTTGAAGTAGGGACAGTAGACCGTACAACAATACACGGTGAGGTTCATCAAATTATCTCACTTTGCCCTGTACATTATACCAGATGAAGCAAAGAAGGTACGACAGTTTGAGAGAGGTATGTGGAGAGAAATATATAAGTAGGTGTCGATTATGAAGTTGCAGGATTTCGCTGAACTGGTAGATAGTGCCAGTATAGCAGAGATTGGAGAGCGGTTAGAGGCTGAGGAGCAGAGATAGAAGAAGAGGTCCACACCTTCTGGTTCTCAGCAGGGAGTTGGTCGTGGTTCGTGGAAGAGAGGTGGCTACTACAGAGACCGGAGGTAAGAGATAGGGAATCGCTGTATTCAGGGTATGTAGCCACTTTTAGCATGTCCGACTTGTGGGAAGAGACACCAGGGGGAATGTCGTGCCGGGCGAGGTTTTTGCTATCGGTGTGGGGAGCCAAGACATGTGATAAGAGATTGTCAGGCTCAGATTGGTACTGCTCCTGCTCCTAGACCTGCTCGAGGAGGCTACTAGGTGCCACGTGGAGGCCAGTAGAGGAATATGGCCCCAACTAGGGTCTTTGCTCTAACGTCGGGTAATGCTGAGACAACCGACGATGTGGTGACAACTACCATTAATATGCTTTCTTTTGAAGTTATTATACTATTTGACTTAGGGGCCACACACTCGTTTGCATCTGTCGAGTGTGTTAAATTATGTGGGGTAGAAACACAATCACTAGATGTTGAATTATTAGTGCTACACCGACTGGGTCAGCGGTGAGATGTAGTAGGATGCTTCGTGGTTGTCCAATTGATATTCATGGGAGAATTTTATTTGTTGACTTAGTGGTGTTGGATATGCATGGGTTTGATATCATCTTTGGCATGGATTGGCTAGTAGCTAATTCTGCCATTATAGATTGTCGTGCGAGGGAAGTGATTTTCAGACCTCTAGGAAAACCAGAATTCAGATTTACAGGGTCATGATTGCAATCTCTACCTCAGATGGTCTCAGCTTTTCAGGCGAGGAGACTGCTCTTGAGTGGTTGTTAGGAATTTGTAGCCTTTGAAAAAGAAATGTCAGAGAATGAATTGAAGCTTATCAATCCTCCCGTGGTGAAAGAATTTACAGATGTGTTTCTAGATGAATTACTAGGTTTGCCACCTAATCGTGAGGTAGATTTCCCTATTGATCTACTTCTAGGTACAACACCGATCTCTAAAGCACTGTATTGAATAGTGCCGAAAGAATTGACAGAATTGAAAGATCAGTTGTAGGATTTGGTGTATCTCTGTGGGGAGCTCCATTACTATTTGTGAAAAAGAAGGATGGGTCTATGAGGATGTGCATAGATTACAAGGAGATTAATAAAGTGACAATCAAGAACAAGTATCCTTTACCCCGTATCGATGACTTGTTTGATAAACTCCAAGGTATACGGGTATATTCTAAGATCGACCTCAGATCAGGCTACCATCAGGTAAAGGTTAAAGTAGAAGATGTATCGAAGATGACTTTTAGGACCAGATATGGGCATTATGAATTTCTTGTTATGCCATTTGGTCTGACGAATGCTCCTGCGATATTTATGGATTTGATAAATAAGATTTTTCATCCATGTTTAGATCAATTTGTTGTTGTTTTTATTGATAATGTACTGGCCTATTCGAAGAGCTATGATGAGCATTATATTACATTTGAGGTAGGTTTTGTAGATGCTCAGGGAAAAGAAGCTATATGCCAAGTTTAGTAAATGCGACTTCTGGCTCAAGAAAGTTGTGTTTTTGGGGCATGTTGTCTCAGGAGATGGAATTTTTGTGGATCTTAGTAAGATTGAGGCAGTAGTGAATTGGGCTAGACCGAGGAATGTCCAGGAGATAAGGAGTTTCTTGGGGTTAGCTAGTTATTACCATCTTTTCGTTGAAGGATTTTCAGCTTTATTAGGGCCTCTGACACGGCTGACTAGGAAAAAAGCCAGATTTGAATGGGATGACAGTTGTGAGTAGAGTTTTTAGGAACTGAAGTAGAGACTAGTCATAACACTAGTATTGATAATCCCGTCAGGGGGTGGGGGTTATGTCATTTACAGTTATGCATCCTTGAAGGGACTTGGCTGTGTATTGATGCAGCATGGCAGGGTGGTGGCATATGCGTTGAGATAGTTGAAAGAGTATGAGAAGAAATACTCTACCTATGATCTTGAATTAGATACAGTGGTACATGCATTGAAGATTTGGAGGCATTACCTATATGGCGAGCAGTGTGAGATTTTCCCCGATCATAAGAGTTTAAAGTATTTCTTCACCCAGAATGAATTGAATATAAGGCAGAAAAGGTGGTTAGAGTTAATTAAGGATTTTGATTGTATTATCAGTTACCACCCAAGAAAAGTAAACGTGGTAGCTGATGCACTGAGTAGGAAGTCCGCGGAATCAACATTGACGGCTATGGAAATCCAGCATCCGATTATAATGGATTTGGAGAGACTCGACATTGAATTGCTTGAGAGTAATCCTTCAGTATGTATTGCCAGCCTAATGGTAGAGCCTACTCTGTAGGAAAGAATTAAAGCCACTCAAAAGGAAGATCCAGAATTAGTAGATGTGATAGATAGAGTGCATACTAGTCAGGGAAAGGAATTCTACTTTTCAGATAACGGGGCTTTACGGTTCTGTACTAGATTATGTGTTCCGTTGATATTGACATCAGGAAGACTATTTTGGAGGAGGCTCACAGATTCTTGTATACATTTTTTCTTGGCAGTACAAAAATGTATAGGGATCTGTAAGAGTTTTACTAGTGGAGTGGCATGAAGAAGGAAATTTCTGAGTATGTAGCATAGTATTTGACGTGCCAGCAGGAAAAAGCCGAGCACTAGAGGCCGATGGGTTAGTTGCAGCCACTATTTATCCCAGAATGGAAGTAGAATCATATATCTATGGATTTTGTCTCAAGGCTGCCGTTGACATCGCATGGCCAGAATGCGATTTGGGTGATAGTAGATCGGTTGACTAAGACTGCCTATTTCCTCCCTATCAAGATCAACTATTCCCTCAGCCGTTTGGTGGAGATTTATATTCAGTAGATAACTCGTTCTCATGGGGTGCCATTATCTATAGTGTCAGATCGATACCCGCATTATACGTCACGATTTTGGAGAAGCTTGCAGGAAGCTTTAGGGTCTTAGCTATTGTTTAGTATGTCATTCCATCCTTAGTCAGATGGGCAGACTGAGAGGACGATACAAATACTAGCAGTTATGCTCCGAGCATGTGTATTAGACTTTGGGGGTAGCTGGACTCAGTTTATGCTACTGATGGAGTTTGCATATAATAACAGTTACCAGACCAATATTGGCATGACACCATTTAAGGCTTTATACGGTAGGAGATGTCGATCTCCTTTATATTAGGATGAGATGGGTGAGCAGCAAGTTATGGGACCAGAGCTTATACAGCAGGTGTACGAAAAGGTTCGACTCATCAGAGATTGAATCAGTGCAGCTCAGAGTCGACAGAAAAGTTATGCTGATAATCGTCGTAGGAAGTTAGAATTTGATACTGGTGATCATGTATTTTTGAAGATAGCCCTGTTAAAAGAGGTTATGAGTTTTGGAAGGAAGGGTAAACTTAGCCCTAGGTTTATCGGTTCGTTTGAGATTTTAGGGAAGGTGGGGCCGGTTGCCTACAAGTTAGTTTTATCACCTGCGTTATCCCGGATGCATGACGTGTTCCACGTTTTTATGTTGAGGAAGTACGTCCCAGACCTTTCTCATATTATCAGTTTTGGTGAATTAGAGCTTAGCGATTTGCTAGTTTATGAGGAGGTACCAGGGCAGATTTTGGATATAAAAGAATAAGACTTATGTAATAAGAAAATTCCCCTAGTAAAGGTTCTATGGAGGAATCATGTAGTAGAAGAGGCTTCTTAGGAGCTCGAGGAATAGATTAGACATAAATACCTACAATTATTCTAAGAAGTCCAGATGTGATTAAGATATGTAAGTAAATATGTAATGTTTCTTTTATAGGTACATGTAGTACTTTAGTTAGTAAGTAATATTTTAGTTTTGGGGGAATTTCCTTTTGATGTATGTAATTTAATAGGACTTGGAATGTAATTACGGTATTCCTCCGCCATAAGTGAGGGTAAGTAATAAAATTAGTAGACTGTTTTGTCTTTAAGGGATGATGAGTTGTATGAATAGTAAATTTTGAGGATGAAATTTAATAAGGAGGGGAGAATGTAATGACCTGAAGAATAATGGTATTTAAATAATAAGAGAGAAGAAAATGAAAATAGTAGCAGAAGAAGGTAGCAGCCTTCATCGACAAGGGTATGCTTCGTCGATGAGAAGATATCGAGACGATATTTGGGCGACTATGAATTTTGTCGATGAGGGGGGAGTTCGTTGACGAGTGACCTTCTTGACCTCGTTGACGAGGTGACGTTGCTCGTCGACGAAGGCCATATTATAAATGGTGCAAAAACTCCATTTTACGTAGAAAAATAAGAACTTCTCCCTCTCTCTCTCTCTCTCTCTCTCTCTCTCTCTCTCTCTCTACAGTTTCTCTCTCGTCTCTCTTCATTTTCGGCTCCATCGTTCACTGGATTGATAATCTGAGGCCACCACAACACTCCTGGGAAGTTCTCCCCAAATATGCCGGAGCGGATCATTGGTGGGAGTGAGTTGAAATTCATCCCTGATTCATGGTACAACTAAATATTCAGAATTTAGTTTTCCTGAAGTTATAGGAAAGGTTATTTACAGAAAAATACTGAAATTTAGTTCTATGAGTTGTTGGTTTCAGGGTGTTGCTCTGGGAACCTCGCGGGTGCAGGACGAGTAGATTTTTAGGGGGTTTCTTTTCAGTATCAGATAAAGGAATAAACTAAAATAGTTATTTTCCATGCAAATTATTATTATTTATCAGTTAATTAGTTTTCTGGAAAGCATGTATTATATTTGAATATTATTGAGAAAATGCATATTTGGGAAAATACTGTTGTTATACAGGAAATATGATTTTAGAATGAAATGTATGATTTTGTTCAACATTGTGTGGCATGAATATTATTTCTACATGATATGTATTATATTATAGCAATTTTACGAATAAGCATGTTTTTAGGAATTAGGAAATAATGCAGTATATGATGATTTTGAAATATATGATAAATGACTTATTTACTCAAAATGATATGTATGAGATTTTTGGCACATTGCCGTGATTGATAGCCAGTGCAAGGCCGTGTATGTTATATGTTTTCGACGCAAGGCCGTGTTTATGAAATGTTCGGCGCAAGGCCGTATTTATGAAAGTATATAAATGCTATCAATCCATTTATGTTAAATGCTATATTAACATGTACTATATGTTATCGGAACCCGGATGTTACCATAGCTATATAGATTAGATATCTATGTTCAGACTTGTGCTAACCACCCCACAAAGGGGTGGGAGAGGGATAGTCGATGTGGCTTTCAGTGTAAAGTAGTAGACGTCCACCTGGCAGTCTAGACCATTGTGTGGCAGACCCATCGTACTTACATACATTTTTGACTCGGCAGTGGTTGGCCAGCTATTGTTGGGTCCCACCTTTGGACTGCACAACCCGTTATGTGGGGTAATACATGACATCAACTAGCTATTCATCCTAGGTATATTTTCAGTATTATCAGCTATACCAGACCTTTTATGAACTATATGATTTATTAGAAAATACGAAAGTATATGATTATTCAGTATGTTATGATGAATGTTTCAGGTATATGAAATGTACTGTATATGTATAATTGCATCAAATATTCATGTTGCCACACAACTGTATTTAGTTTATTTTCCCTTACTGAGAAGTGTCTCACCCCTAAACTTAAATAATTTTTAGGAAACCCAGAAGGACCAGTAGGTCGTGGCCGCCGTTGAGTCAGTGGTGCTACCCTGCTAGGAGGGTAAGTTTTGACTAGGGTCGAGAGATTTTGATGTGAGATCCTAGGGATGTTTTGTATTTTGGGAGATTGTATATAAACACAATATTTTGAGATATACTTAACTCTGGTATTATGTATTTTGTGGTTTTGAAAATGATGTTTATATTTACTGTTGCTTAGGTTTCTGCTGTGAAGGTTAGATGTGTCCCTGTTACCCATGGGTTCGGGTTGACCTTATTATTGAATATGTTTTATTATATATTTAGATAAGCAGGTCGTTACAATGATAACTGTATCTGTATGTAATATTTTCTCAAGGATCTGATACTGTATATTTATATACTACTACAATTATCTTACTGTTTTCATCATGTTTCCAAAATAATCATAACACTATAATTCTGTACTGGAAATACTGTAATATTTGAATAACATAACTGTAGCATCTGATTGCTATAATTGTATATCTAACTGTATAATCTAACTGTATAATCTAACTATGTAATCTATATAATCTGAGTGTAATGACATTAGGAAACATAGTGTTCTATAATTACTGTAATATACTTGTAATAACCCAAGAAAAATATCAAGTCCTCGTTGTCGAACACAAGGCATTCGTCGACGATGATACAAGAGGGCCTTGTTGACGAGGACATGTTTCGTCGATGAGAAGATACCGAGAGACTGTGTTTCAAGTTCTGAATTTCATCGACGAGAAGATGCTGTTCATCGATGAACCTCCTTCGTGACCTTGTCGACGAGATGACGTGGCTTGTCAATGAAGTCCGCAGTATAAATAGCCTTAAACTCGGATTTTAAGCAGAGTTTTATGCAAAAACTTTACTTTCTCTCTCCTCTTCAATTTCTCTCTCTTCTCTCTCCAATTTCGGTGTCGTTAGTCGCCAGATCGATGATCTGAGGCCACCACGACGCTTTTGGGGAAGTTCTCTCCAAGTCTATTGGAGCGGATCGTTGGTGGGACGAAGTTGAATTTCATCACAAATTCAAGGTAAGGTCTTTTAAACAATATTTGGCTTTCCAGAAGTTGTAGGAAATGTAGTAGATGTAAAAATAATGATATTTTGTTTTGAGATATATGGTTTTCAGGGTGTTGAGTGGAGAACTCTGTGGGTGTAGGACCCGTCACAGTAAGGGATTTTTAATAGGAATCAGGTAAGGGAAATATGCTATGCTAGGCAATTCTAGTATGTTTTCAGTATAAAATATATGTTTTTATAGGATTATTATTCACAGTAGAAATTTATACAGTTTATCAATTATGTTTAATATGTTTTAATTTACCGTGGGGCTTGAGAATATAGATATAGTATAGAAACATGTTTTATAGTAATTTTTAGGATTATGTTTACAAAGTATATAGACAGGAAATATGTTTTAGAGCAGTTTCAAAATACCATGACTATACAGTATGTAGCACCATGACATATACAGTACCATGTCATACAGATTTATAGTTAACTTCAGAAATATAATTATTATAGATACAATTTATTTCAGCGTCATGGTTAATACAGCTATTACAGAATCGTGGTAAAACAGATAGTTTTATACAAAGATGTATTATATAGTATCAGACCCTGATAGACCATTACAGATACCCGTTTACAGAGCACGTACCGTCACTATATACAGAATAGAGTGTAACCATCTATTTAGATAATACGTGGTAGATAAGTCGATTGTGCCTATGTTTTGGACAGGCTCCCCTTCAGATATGGGTTGAGGAGGGCCGATTTGACTAAAGGAGTATAGTGGTTTATCCTGGTAGGCCAGCATGTGATAAATCCTGTCTACGGGCTGCACAACCCTATCATGATGGGTTAAGTCATGAGTTATAGTTATCCATCTAAGGAAGTTTTCAATTATTATTATATATGTACAATTTCATAGAAACAGAAAATATACTTATGTACATTAAAAGTATTATGAATAGAAACCTAAAATATGGATATGTTAAGCAACATTGTTAAAGGTGATGGTTTATATTACTTGTACTGTATTTACAGATTCAGTTATACATGATTATATAGAATCAGATTTTCATAGTATTGTAACTCATTTGCCACACACTAGCAATAGTCTATTTCATCTTACTGAGCATCGTCTCATCCCATTAAATTAATATTTTTTAGGGGATCCAGTTAGGCGAGCAGATTAGGCTCACAGATAGAGGAGATTACAGTTCAGGCCTGTTAGTAGAGTGAGTATTTTATGGAGGTTATTTTGTATAGCCCTAGTCTTAGTTGAGGGTATTTTGGGAAACAGTTGCATATGCATTTTCTGGGAACATTTTAGTACTCTGATATTGTATATTTTTTATTATGATTATATGAATTCAGCTTCTCGCTGTATAGGTTGATGGTTTGGTTTAATTTACTAGGTATTAGAGCATTATAAATTTCATAGTATAATATAAAGAGAAAAAAAGAACAGGAAAAGAAATAGCAGACCATTATAGTTTGGTATCAGAGCCTAGGTTGCTAGGTTCTGTAGACTTTAGAGTGCAACGGAAGTAATACCAGAGTATAGGAAAGGATTTGAGGTTTTTTCTGTAGTCTGGGTACATGATTACCATGGTGGTTTTTGTGTTTTTCCTGGGGTGACAATTTTAGGAAAACGATAGTAAACTATCGTCAGGGCGTGTGTCTAGGTTGTAGAACTTGATTTTGAATTTAGAACAGGGAAGATAGTAAAGCATGAATATGGGATTTTTTGAAAGAAATAGATAAGGATGGCATAGGCGATAAGGTTCTTAAAGTGTGTTCTTTGTTTTCTGAATGGACCCAGGAAGCATTTAAACTAACATGACATCAAAGAGACGCTGGCTGTGGTTCCATGTATAGATGAACAAAAGGTGGTATTTCCACCATTTAAACTGACAAGAGAGGCGAAGTGCTGGTGAAGATCAGCGCGACTAATAGAGGAGCAGAGGCAGGTTCCATTGCTAGTGATGTGGGACCGATTCAAGGAGTTGTTCTTCGAGTGGTATTTCCCTGCTATCGTTCAGAATGTGAAGGCATAAGAGTTTATGCATCTAGTATATGGGCAGATGACTGTTTCTTAATACACGGGTCGGTTTATCGAGTAGTCGCATTTTGATCCATATCTAGCACCTGATGAAGAGAAAAAGGCAAGGAAGTTTGAAGAGGGACTAAGGCAAAAATTATTTGAGCAGGTGATTGGTTTCAGGGCTCAAACATTTACGGAGGTTGTAGACAGAGCTGCGATCATTAAGAGTGGTATACAGAGGGGTATAATAGCCCAGAGTTAGAGGAAGAGACCTGCACCTCAAGGTTTTCAGGTTGGCTCCAGTATGGGTCTATGGAGAGGAGGTCGTGATAGGGGAGATCAGAGGCAGATGACAGGATCTCGTGAGAATCAGGGTACGCCGATTTTCCCGGTATGTCAGACATGTGGGAGACGGCATCTGAGGGAGTGTCGGGTTGGGAGAGATGTTTGCTATCATTGTGGGATATTCGGCTACATGGCACGTGCATACGCAGGACCGCCAGATCAAGTTCCAGCTCCCAGACCCTATCAAGGAGGTTGTTAAGCGGCTAGGGGAGGTCAGTAGAGGAATGTGGCCTCGACGAGGGTTTACGCATTGACGCCGGGTGATGCTGAGGCTGCCACGGATGTGGTGATAGGTACATTTACTATTTTATCACATCCTATTATTATTTTATTTGATTTAGGTGCTACTCATTCCTTTGTCTTTGTATCCTATGTTAAATTATCTGGAAATGAGACTCAGTTATTAGATAGAGAATTGTCAGTAGCTACACCGTCTGGGTCAGTGATGAGGTATAAAAGGGTACTCAGAGGCTATCCTACAGAAATTCAGGGGAGAGTGCTGCTAGCTGACCTGATCGTGTTAAAGATGTGTGGGTTTGATGTAATACTTGGTATGAATTGGCTGGCAGTTAATTATGTCAGTATTGATTGCCATCAGAAAGAAGTAGTTTTTAGACCCCCTGGTGAGAAAGAATTTAAGTTTACAGGTTCATGTGTACGTTCACCCTCTGATTACGCGTCAAAACTGCGTAATTGGGCATCTTAACCTGGGCTTTACGGTTTATATTTTTAATTAAACATCCAAAATTGTCCAATATTTTAATAAAGTACCAAAATCATCATTCTTGAACTTTATTGCACTGTTTATGAAGTTTTGGTATTTTTTTGTCGTAGGAAAATTCCCGAGAACCAAAACCGACACCTATTCGTATTTTGTGCATAACTTTTCCGTCCGAGCTCCGATCAAGACGATTCAAATTTATGAATAAAGAAGAAAGGATCATCTACAACTTTTGTGTTTTGAGTTTTGTGAGATACGGGCTCCAGAAGAGTCATATTTGCGATGAACAGAGAATGAAAAAAACGAAAAAATATAGCAATTCGGGTTAACTCCAATTGGGTCAAGTTGCCGGGTCGGGTCTCCTATCCGAGTCTAGGGCTTTCCCCCCTATCCTATTTAACCCTTATCTTCCTCTTCCTACGGAGGCAGCCCCCAAGGCTCCCCATTCTCCTCCTCTTCTTCTTCTTCTTCTTCTTTAGTTAGTTTTTTTTTTTTTGTTCTTTTAAATTCTGCTTTGCTCTCTTTCTCTTTTCTCTATTCTCTGTTCTCCTTCCCTTTATCCCTCTCTCTCTCTCACTCAAACCTCTTTTGCCCATTGTTGCCGCAGCACAAAAAGCTCCTGCTGCACTTTGTTGCTCTCTCCGGCGGCCGCCAATAGCACCAGCAGATCCGTGAGCCACTCTCCCACTATTCCTTGCTCCATGCCACAGCTGCGAACCAACCCACACACAGCTGCAGCTGCTGCCACGGCTCCGTGGATTTGTTTCTCTCTCTCTCTCTCTCTCTCTCTCTCTCTATCTCTCTTTTTTCCTTTCTTTTTTTCTTTTATTTACTTTTCTTTGAATCTTGGAATATTGAAGAAAGTTTAGTTTTTTTTTTAATGTTATTGGAGTTTTCTTTCTTTTTGTTTAAGTTGAGTAATGCTGGGTATTTCATTATTGTTAAATTAATCTCTTTGTTTATCTAATTGATAGTTATTTTAATTTAGCATTCTTAATTAAATTCAGATATTTTTTCTTTTTGTCGAAATTCGATTTAGTTAGGGTCTATAATTAGTAAAGGTTGTGTTTTTATTGTGTTCCGTTATTGTTTACGTTTTTTAAGTTTCTGTTGAATTCATGTTTGCATTTAAATTATGAGTCTTGATTTGATCTCTTAATTGTGCTAAAGGTTCGATTTTTAGTAGGTTCGGTTTTTTTTTTTAGTATGTGTCTAGTTTAGTTTCCATTGTGTGTTTTTAAATCTCATGTTCTAGGTTGCCACTTTTAATTAACGCGTGTCCCAGTGTTTCCTTAAGTAGACTAGGGTTTTCATTATTGTTATTTTAATTCCATGTTTAAAGTTTCCATTTTTAGTTAGTATGATCTAGTGTTTCCTTAAGTAGACTAGGGTTTTCATTATTGTTATTTAATTCCGTGCGTGATAGTTTTAGGACTTTAATTTGTGTTTTCATTTAAATCTCCACAATCTTGAAAACCCAAATCTGAACTGAGTTCAGTACCTTTTTAATTTTGATTGGAAGAAAGTAAAATCTGAGATTAAAACACATTCCCTGAGGAGACGATCTAGCCCTTGGGCTTAATATTACACGATAGAACTCCTATACTTGGCATAGCTTTCGAGCTGCTCATTTTTCGAGTGAGTCAAGTTTTTTGGCGCTGTTGCCGGGGAATTCTAGTATGTTTTCAGTATAAAATATATGTTTTTACAGGATTATTATTCACAGTAGAAATTTATACAGTTTATCAATTATGTTTAATATGTTTTAAATTACCGTGGGGCTTGAGAATATAGATATAGTACAGAAACATGTTTTACAATAATTTTTAGGATTATGTTTACAGAGTATATAGACAGGAAATATGTTTTACAGCAATTTCAAAATACCATGATTATACAGTATACAGTACCATGACATATACAGTACCATGTCATACAGATTTATAGTTAATTTTATAAATACAATTATTATAGATACAGTTTATTTCAGCGTCATGGTTAATACAGCTATTACCGAATCGTGGTAAAACAGATAGTTTTATACAAAGATGTATTATATAGTATCAGACCCTGATGGACCATTACAGATACAGTTTACGGAGCACGGTACCGTTTCTATATACAGAATAGAGTGAAACCACCTATTTAGATAATATGCAGTAGATAAATCGATTGTGCTTATGTTGTGGACAGGCTCCCTATCAGATATGGGTTGAGGAGGGCCGATCTCACTGACGGACTATAGTGGTTTATCCTGATAGGCCAACCAGTGATAAATCTCGCCTATGGGCCGCACAACTCTGTCATGAGGGGTTAAATCATGATATACAATTATCCATTTAGGGAAGTTTTCAGTTATTATTATGTATGTACAGTTTCACAGAAACAGAAAATATACTTATGCACATTAAAAGTATTATGAATAGAAACCTCAAATACAGATATGTTAAGCAACATGATTAAAGGTGGTGCTTTATATTACTTGTATTTGTATTTACAGATTCAGTTATACATGATTATATAGAATCAGATTTTCGTAGTATTGTAACTCATTTGCCACACACTAGCAATAGCATATTTCGTCTTATTGAGCATCGTCCTCATCCCATTAAATTAATATTTTTTAGGGGATCCAGTTAGGCGAGTAGATTAGGTTTGCAGATAGAGGACGTTATAGTTCAGGCTTGTCAGTAGAGTGAGTATTTTAGGGAGGTTATTTTGTATAGCCCTAGTCTTAGTTGAGGGTATTTTGGGAAACAATCGTATATGTATTTTCTGGGAACATTTTAGCACTCTGGTATTGTATATTTTTTATTATGATTATATGAATTTAGCTTCTCGCTGTTTAGGTTGATGGTTTGGTTTAATTTAGTAGGTATTAGAGCATTATAAATTTCATAGTATAATATAGAAAGAGAAAAAAAATAGGAAAATAAATAGCAGGTCGTTACAATACTGATCTGAATAAAATCTGTAATATTTGTGTGATAAATATCCATTTATATCTGTCTATATCTATGCATACTATAAATCATGATATGCTAGAAAAAGCTATATAATTTCTATATCAGGTAAATATCTACTCAGGCCACACAAACATTAAAACTCATATTTTGTAAATCTGGATAATAAACTGGTATATATATAAATATACATAGAATTTCTGATAACTTTGCTAAAACTCCTAGCATAGAACATTTCCCTTACTTAATTTCTGCAAAAACCCCCTACTGTGTTTGGACCTACACCCGCAGAGTTTTAGCTATTTATAACCCCAAATTTGTTGACAAGACACGTCATCTCGTCGACGAGTCACTGAAGAAAGTTCGTCAATGAACATGAACCCCTCATCAACGAATTTCAGACTTCTAAAAACCCCAGCTCTCGATATCTTCTCGTCGACAAGACACGTCCTCATCAACGAGACCATCATGTATTCTGATCGACGAATCCCCTATGTTCGTCGACAAGACTCTGTTTAATTTTTCAATTTTAATTCCTTTTCTCTCATTCTCCTATTATTAATTTATGAAAATTATCCGGGTCTCTACATGTAGTGTCCAGGGAGGGAATACCAGTAGACCCAAACAAGGTAGAGGTAGTAGTTAACTGGGAGAGACCAAGGAACATGCATAAGGTTTGGAGTTTCTTAGGTTTGGCTGAGTATTGTCACCGATTTTTCAAGGGCTTTTCTAGGCTATCAAGTCCTTTGACACAACTTACGAATAAGAACAGTAGGTTTGACTGGACTAGTGAGTGTGAGCAGAGCTTCTAAAAGTTGAAGAAACGTATAGTCATAGTCCCAGTGTTGACCATTCCAACTGGGGATGGTGGTCATGTGATTTACAGTGACACATCCCAGATAGGACTCGGGTGTGTCTTGATATAATAGGGAAAATTTATTTCTTATGCTTCTTACCAACTCAAGAAGTACGAGAAGAACTACCCTACGCATGACTTGGAGTTGGTAGCAGTGGTATTTGCACTAAAGATCTGACAGCACTACTTATATGGTGAAAGGTGCGTGATCTTTACAGATCATAAGAATCTCAAATACTTCTTTACCCAGAAGGAGTTGAATATAAGGCAATGCAGGTGGCTCGAGCTGATTAAGGACTATGGTTGCACCATTAGTTGCCACCCCGGGAAAGCTAATGTGATAGTTGATGCTTTGAGTCGGAAGTCAGTAGGTGCTTCGGTTTCAGAAGTTGTTGTACAAAATCAGATCATGATGGATCTTGAGAGGTTGGGAGTGGCGTTGGTGGATAGAGATCCACAAGCTTTCATCGCCAATTTAGTTATTCAACCAACCTTGCAAGACAGAATCAAAGCTTCTCAGAAGGAAGACGCACAGCTAGTAGAGGTTTTGGAAGGGGTTTAGAATGGTTTAAAGACGAATTTCAATATCTTAGTTGATGGGATGTTGAGATTCCATACTAAGATTTGTGTACCGAATGACGTTGATATTAAACGGGTCATTCTAGAAGAGACTCATCACTCTCTTTATGCTGTTCATCCATGGAGTACGAAGATGTATAGAGATTTTCGAGAATTGTTCTGATGGAGTAACATGAAGAGGAAAATTGCTAGATTTGTGGAGCAATGCCTGACATGTCAACAGGTTAAGGTAGAGCACTAAAGGCCAGTGAGACCACTTTAGCTGTTTGACATTCCGAAGTGGAAGTGGGAGCATATCTCAATGGATTTTGTGTCGAGGTTACTTGCAGTGGTGCATGGACAGAATGCCATTTGGGTTACAGTGTAATGAACTGCTTAATTTCCATATATATATATATATATATATATATATATATATATATTTTATAATACAATTCAGCAAATCATGCTCAACCTGAACTCGTGGGTACTAGGGACATATTAGAAAATAGCATGGAAGCCTACATAGCAGGTAACATAAAATCATAAATAATCCATAATACCATATACAATACCATCCATCCTAATACTAGAGTTACAACATCTATTACAATTATATACACATCCCAAAAAGAAGGTCCTAGGGAGATTTCCCACAAAATCCAACTGTCCCCACCAAAACTTACCCTTCAGAGAGGGCAGATCAATAGTACTATCTCAGCGGAGCTTTGTCCACTCTCCTATCAGGGGCTCCTAAAAATTTCGTGTAATTCGAGGTGAGACACCTCTCAGTAAGGGAAATAAACTAATACTAGTGTGTGGCAACATGAGTATTTCCGTGTTTTATATAAAATCATACATAAACATATTAGTATAACTGTTTGTATCATATTTGGGAAACATATATTCTCATATCATGGCAAAACATACAAGATTTTCTTAACCATAATTCATCTCATATAATATAATACGAAAAACAACCCTGGTAGGTTAGCTGGCTATTGTCATGTATTACCCCCACATGACTGGGTTGTGTGGCCCGAAGGCGGGACCTGACAATGGTTGGCCAACCATTGCCAAGTCAAAAGTACAGTTTGTAAGTCCGATGGGTCTGCCAGACCTGGTCCGTGCACCAGGGGCGCTCACACTTCTTAAAACCATATCGACCATCCAACCTCACGCCACTTCATATAGCAGCGTTAACACAAATCTCATGATGAATCATGAACACATAACATCAGTATCGTGCAAGTGCTAGCCTAGACCAAGCCAACCAGGTTCTAATAACATATAACATATAATCAAACTGTGATACATGAATATTTCATACTATCAGTTGCCAAATCAATATCATCACATCATTTTGAATATATATATATATATATATATATGTAGTGACTCGAAGAATAATAGTATTTTAATAATAAGGAGGAAAATGAAAACAGGAACAGAAGGAGGCAATAGACTTCATCGACGACATTGCATTTTGGAGAATATAATTTCAGGAAACTACCAGGCTTCGTCGACAAATGCAAGATTTTGTTGACGAAGGTCTTTAGGATTTCGTCGACGAGGTCCCGTTTCGTCGACGAGAAAATACCGAGCGAAAGTTTTGGGCTGCTCTGAATTTTGTTGACAAAGGGTAAGGTCCGTCGACGAATTTACTGAAGGACTCGTCAACGAGGTGACGTGTCTCATCGACGAATCTGGCCCTATATGTAGTGAAAAATCATATTTTTATCACATTTTCAGGCTTCTCTCTCTCTCCCCTCTCTCTCTTATGGACTCTCTCCATTCTCTCTTCGATTTCGGCCCCGCCAATCACCGGATCAATGATCTGAAGCCACCACGATGCTCTTGGTGTAGTTCTCTGCAAGTCTGCCGGAGCGGATCGTTGGTGAAACAAAGTTGGATTTCATCCCAAATTCAGGGTAAGGCCTTTTAGTCCATTTTTGGCCTTATGATAGTTATAGGAAATGATGTTGGCGAAGAAATACTAATATTCTGTTCTGGAAAATATTATTTTCAGGGTGTTATGTAGGAGGCCCTACGGGTGTTAGGCTAGTAAACTATAGGGGCTTTTCAGTAGTCAAGTAAGAGAAATATGCTATGCTAGGTAATTTTAAAATATTATGAAGTTTACTAAATTATGAATATTATGTATTAAAGTATGGTGTGGCTTGAGAATATGAATATAGTACGGAGATATGTTTTATGAATTTCAGTATCATGATTTTATGAATTTCAGTACCATGATTATATGAATTATAGTACCATGATTATACGAATCCTAGTACCATGATTATACAAATTTCAATATTATGATTATGTAGTTCTCAGTATTATGAATATACAGTTCTCAGTACTATGACATATGGATTACAGTTATAGTTTATTCGGTATCATAGTAATTACGGTTATTTCAGAATCATAGTAAATCAAATAGTTGTATATAGAAATATATTATATAGTATCAGACCCAGTTGGACTATGCAGTTATAGAGCACGGTATCGTTGCTACAGATATTATGTTATGTTATGAGTGCAACCACCTATTTAGATAATATGTGGTAGTAGGTCGATCACCTAGGCCCTTGACGTGGACAGGCTCCCCATCAGATATGGGTTGAGGTGGGCAGATTAGACCGATAGAGTATAGTGATTTACCCTGGTCAGCCAGCCAGTGTAGATCCCGCCTACGGGCTGCACAACCTTGTCATGAAGGGTTAAATCATGACACACAGTTAGTCATAGGGGAAGTTTTCAGTTACTATTACGTATATACAGATTTATAGAAATAGGGAACATACTTATGTACACTAGAAGTATTTTGAATAGTAACCTACGATACTGTTATGTTAAGCAACATGAAAAGGGATGGTGGATTTTATCACTTGTACTGTACTTACATATTCAGTTATACATGATTATATGAAACTAGATTTTCATAATATTGTAACTCATTTTCCACACACTAGTAATAGCATATTTCGTCTTACTGAGCGTTGGCTCATCCCAGTGTTGAATCATTTTTCAGGTGATCCAGGTAGGCAAGCAGACCAAACTCGCAGATAGAGGGGCTTCAGTAGTGCCCTGTTAGTGAAGTGAGTATTGTGGAGGATTTTTGTATATCCCAGTATAGTTTAGGATATTTTGGGAAACATATATATGTGTATATTTTGGGGAAATATGTTAGTACTCTGGTATTGGTATTGTGTATATATTTACATATGGTTAGGTCTATGTGATTTCTGCTTCTCGCTGCTTAGGTTAATGATTGGGTTTACCCCCAGTATGGTATCAGAGCATGTAGATTACCATAGTATATACATATAAACCAAGTTAATTAAGCAGGATGTTACAATATATATCATAAAAATCATCGGCTCGTATGCCGCTATTTCATATTTTACTATAGTGGGGCCCATACGTTGGCAAATCATATCCGTAGTTCAGCCAGTACGCCATCAAATCATATCCATAGCTCGGCCTGTACACCGAAAAATCATATCCATAGCACGACCCGTATACTGGCAAATCATATCCATATCTTTATCATATTCCCAGAAAACAGTGCTTCATTATAAATTCTACTCATGCCACACGAAATAGGTTTTATACATATTTAAATATATCATCTTTTATAGCAGTATTTCCCAAACATAAAGCATACATATAAATATATTTATTTCTCTAAAATTAGATGCTATAATAACATACATACATTTTTCATAAAATAACTAGTTTAGTCTATCCCCTTACTTGAATCCTGAAAAGCCTTTAAAATAAACAGTCCTGCACCCACAGGGTTCCCCGATCAACACCCTAAAAATGAAATTCCCTAGAACTAAACCTCAGTATTTGTACGCATACTACGCTTTCTACAACTGTCAAGAAGTCAAATACTAAGTAGAAAGCCTTACCCTGAATTTGGGAAGAATTCCAAACTAGCCCCACCAACGATCCACTCCAACAGATATGTAGAGAACTTCCCCAGGAGTGTGGTGGTGGCTTTAGATCGTCAATCTGGCAAAGAATGAACCTAGAAAGCTAAAGAGAAGTAAGGGGAACCGAAGGAGATGAGATGGAGAGTTTCTGCGGCCAAATTAAGCTGAAAAATTGCATTTAACACTATTTATACACTGGCCTTTGTCATTGAGCCATGTCACCTCATCAATAAGGTCATGAAGACCACTCGTCGATGAACTCTCCCCTCGCCGAAGAAATTCAGAATCACCCAAAACCCTCTCTCGATATTTTCTCGTCGACGAATCACAACATCTGATTTTAGGAATATATATATATATATATATATATGTGTGTGTGTGTGTGTGTGTGTGTGTGTGTGTGTGTGTGTGTGTGTGTTTTATATTTAGGGAAATACTACTAAAAATGATAGTATGTTAAATATACGAAAAGCCTATTTCGTGTGGCATGAGTAGAATTTATAATGAAATATTGTTTTCTGGAATATGATAATGATATGGATATAACTTGTCGGCGTACGGGCTATGCTATGTATATGATTTGCCGGCATACGAGTCGTGCTATGTATACGATTTGCTGGTGTACGGGCCATGCTAGATATGATTTTTCGGCGTACGGGCCGTGCTATGTATACGATTTTTTGACGTATGGACCGTGCTATGGATATAATTTTCCGGCGTACGAGCGGTGCTAAGGATATGATGTGCCGGTATACAGGTCCAATTATGGTAAAATATGAAATACCGGCGTAAGGGCCGATGATTTTTATGATATGTATAAATATGCAAAATGATGCGATGATATTGATTTGGCAATAATTAGTATGAAATATCCATGTATCACAGTTTGATTATATGCTATATGTTATCAGAACTTGGTTGGCTTGGTCTAGGCTAGCACTTGTACGGTACTGATGCTATGTGTTCATGATTTATCATGATATTTGTGTTAACGCTGTTGTACGGAGTGGCATGAGGTTGGATGGTCGATGTGGTTTTAAGAAGTGTGAGTGCCCCTGCTGTACGGTACGGACCAGGTTTGGCAGACCCATCAGACTTACAGACTGTACTTTTGACTTGGCAGTGGTCAGCCAACCAGTGTCAGGTTTCACCTTCGGGCGACACATCCCAATCATGTAGGGGTAATACATAACAGTAGCCAGATAACCCACTAGGATTGTTTTTTTATTATATTATATGAAACGAATTATGTTTATGAAAATCTTGTATGTTCTGCCATGATATGAGAATATATGTTTCCCAGATATGATATAGACAGTTATACTGATATGTTTATGTATGATTATATATAGAATATGGAAATACTCATGTTACCACACACTAGTATTAGTTTATTTCCCTTACTGAGAGGTGTATCACCCCGAATTACGTGAAACTTTCAGAAGCCCTTGTTAGGTGAGTGGATAAAGCTCCGCTGAGATAGTATTATTAATCTGCCCTCTCTGAAAAGTAAGCTTTGGTGGGGACGATTGGATTTTGTGGGAAATGTCCCTAGGATTTTCTTTTTGGGATGTGTATATAAATGTAATGGATGTAGTAACTCTGGTATTATGATAGATGGTATTGTATATGGTATTGTATATGGTATTATATGTTTCTTGCTGCTTAGGCTTCCTTGCTATTTTCTGATGTATCCCTGGTACCCACGGGTCTAGGTGGATTATGATCTGCAAGATTTATCATATTAGTTTTATTATAAAAGGAAAAAAATATATATGAAAATTAAGCAGGTTGTTACAGGCTTTGTATGGTCACCGGTGTCGATCTCTGTTGTACTAGGACGAGGTAGGCGAGTGGCAGATTTTGGGACCAGAAATATTTTAGCAGACCTATGCAAAGGTCAAGCTTATTAGAGAAAGGATCAGAAAAGCATAGAGTCGTCAAAAGAGTTATGCGGATACTCACCAATGGGAGCTAGAGTTCGAGATTGGGGATATAGTATTCCTGAAGATTGCCTTGATGAAAGGGGTGATAAGATTTGGAAAGAAGGAGAAGTTGAGCCCTCAATACATTGGGTCATTTGAGATCCTGGTGACGATAGGTCTAGTTGCTTATCGAGTGGCATTACCCCTAGCACTATCCATAGATCATGACATATTTCACATATCAGTGCTGAGGAAGTACTTGCCAGACCCTTTGCACATGCTAAGTTATGAACCATGAGATCGGGGATGCATTAGCATACGGGGAGGTATCAGTTCAGATTCTATATCAGAAGGTATAGAACCTATGTACTAAGGAAATACCTTTAGTGAAAGTGCTGTGGTGGAACCATACACTAGAGGAGACTTCTTGGGATTTAGAGACCGAGATACGTCATAAATATCCACAACTTTTTAAAGAGGTTTAGCTTCAGACAAGTAAGGTAGGTTATATAGTTATCAGTTATTTTATGGTATCTGGGAGAGAGTAGTATGAGATTGTAATCTCTCGAGACTTTATGTTGTAACCACGATATTCCTCTGCCATAAGTGAGGACATGTAATAAACTTGGGTTGGATCCGCTATATGGATGACTGCCAACTCTTCTGTAAAGCTGAGTTGTGGGTTTAGAATATGTTCAGTAACAGTTAGCAAATTTCGAGGATGAAATTCCTATAAGGAGGGGAGATTGTAGGTACCCGAATCCGAACCCGAAAAATAAAGGAAAATAAAATAAAAAGAAGGAATTGGGCAAGTTAGGGCCAAAACCGGTGACGATTTTCCAAGTTGGAGGAAAATCAGCCACGGTTTTGGGTCTATAGAGGAAACCGGCGCCGATTTTCTCCTGGGTTGCCCACCTATAAATAAAAGTGAGCTCATTTTTTTAAAAAAAAAAACTCCAAAAACTCTCTTTTGGAGCTCTGCTAGGGTTTCAAGATTTCTTCACTAAAAGGCTCCTACGAGCCCCCTAGTGCTCCCAGATCACTCTCTCACCTTCCAGCACATAGGATCTCGTAGTTTCACCAATTCGAAAAGCTAGGGTTTGCGATTTTTCATCCGTTTTGGTTTCTGTTTCGAAAATAGGTAAGGGGTTATGTTAATGGAGCCTTTTTTTTATGATTTTGATCTGATTGAAATGTTTATGTAGTTATATTTATGTTTTCAGTTGAGGTTTCTAAATCTAACCGTTCAAAAGTCCCGTTTTCAAACCTAGGATATATGATATGATATTTTAAGTAGAAATGAATGGTGGATAGTTCGGTTTGATCCTACCAACCATTTATATGATGTACTTATTTCTTGCCTACGGGCTAGGTTTTAAATATGAAAAAATTGTGTGGCAGGTAAATACTATTTTGAGAGATATGGAAATACCAGAAATGAGAGTGTTTGTGTAATACTAAACTGTTTGTGAAATATATTGGAATTGTTTGATTAATGCAGGGATTTATATGATGGCTGCGAGGGCTGTGTTTTACCAGACGGCCAAGGGCCGGAGTTTTATTCAGTGGCTTAGAGCTGAGTTGTAACAAAGGGCTGAGGGCCGAGTTTGTAGTAAACGATGTGAGGTTAGGGTTTATAAAATGATAGATTTTATGTGAAATGAGTTTAAAGTACAGTTTTAATTACATAAATTGCAAGATATGCTCTTGGAACCCTGAGGACCCAATTGTTATGAACATGGTACTGTAGCTAAAGAGTGTTTCACCATTTGATTGTGTGCGCCCACACTGTATTGCGAGAGTGGTGTTGGGTGGTCCTAATTGATTGACCTAGGTAGAGGTACTACCTTCCCTGGAAGTATGTACTAGGAAGTGGTAAGGCGATCGGACCCACAAGTGAGTTGCGGAAGCCTGCAGAAGTAGTTAGTTGGGAGTGACTTGGTCTAGGTTTATCCCCCAGGTTTTAGTCCAGCCTTAGGGCAGCACAACCCTAACCACAGGGGTTTATACATGGCGTTTAGTTCCAGGGGGAGTCCTTTATGCATATTAGTATATTTATGTAAATAACATAATTGTTTTCAGTACTATTTTATACTATGAGAAATGAGGAGTGAGTATACATATTATTTTCAATAAAAGAGAGATGTATGATTTTGTATACACTAAAACACATGTTGACCACACAGTATCATTAACTTAATCTTCCTTATTGAGAGGTGTCTCACCTCGTATTCAACATATCTTTTTAGGGATTCACAAAGATCGAGTTTAGCAGTACCGGGGGGTGGAGATTAATATAGTTTCTTTTGGTGAGTGTATGCAAGAACTCAGATGTGAGATGTATATGTTGTACTCCTCAGGGCTTGTATTTTGGTCGTGTGGAACTAGTTAGTTGACCCTTTTATTTTGAGATGTAATATGAGAATGGAAAGACTTTGTTGTATGTTGATGGTTAGACTCTAGTAATAGACTATGGAGAATGTTTTACTTATTCCAATGCATGTTTTTTTATTATGAGATGATATCAGGTATACAGACATTACTAAAGTAGCACCCCGGGCTCACAAAGGGCTTGGAGCGTTACATAGGGTCTTTCATATCTTTAAGATTTGATTCCATCAAAGCATGAAAACCCTGATTGTCAGATAGGGATCTTGAAATCACTAGTGACCAAATCGACGCTAAAATCCTGATTGTCAATTAATGACTTTCAAACCTTTAATTAAAGGGTTATCTTCAATCATACATCAAAACCTTTTTTGTCAAGGTCAAATATTTAAAATAAAGATTTGACTCAATGAAAACCAATGAAACCTGATCGTCAGTTAGGGATTTTCAAATATTTAATTATGAATTCACCCAATCATTAAAAACCCCAACTGACAATTAGGAGATTTTCAAGTCTCCTATGTAAAAGTTGGCTTTGGTCATTAAAACTCTAATTGTTAATTAAGAGACTTTGAAACCTTCATTAATGAATGACTTTAGCCATATTCAAATCACGATTATAAATCAAAAGACTTTTGCAAACACATTAACGATGGACTAATTTTAACTCCCCCATTAAAACCTAATGCTAATCAGAAAATTTTCAACTGTATTGACATTGAATTCTCTAATTTCAATCATAGGGCTAGTACCACATTTTTTAGTTAATTCAAAATTCAATCAATAATTCCATCTACGTCATCTAATCCTAATTAGAATGATATATTTTGATTTCTTATGTTCAAAGGAAAGAGTCATATTTGATTTTACCCATGACAATTAATCAAAACTATTGTTTTATCTTTTACTTCATTTTTTCAAAATTTAGGGTTATTTGAGGCCATGATCCCCTTTTTCAACAAAAGCATGGTAGGTTTTCTAACTTTATAATTTGTTTGGACTCTTGGACAGTGATGATTCACTGAGTGACCCAAAAGAGGATTCTTCTTTATTTTGCCTATTTTATTCTCTGTTAGGAGACACACACACACACACACACAGTGGTAACCATTCTTTAAAAAAAAATAATCATGTCATATCAAATTTTTATTTCTAATAGTATTTTTATGAGGAGACAATAAATGGAAAATGAATATCCTTCATATGTTATTTTTCCTTCTCCTCCGTGTCAAACAAACCCGTTGATCCAAATAGAACAGCATTTAAGGTTTGTGTAAAATTAAAATACATGTTCCCATCATTATGTTGGGGTTTTTGAGAATAATAATTAGTTTATGCAATGTCTAGACCAATGTAATAGTATAGCGGGTTAACTTTTTTATGAAAACTTACATTAATGAAAAGTATAATAGTTATTACATTTAAGGCATTCAACAATTACTTATGCCAAAGTAGTTGATACAATTCTCCAATCTCGTACATAATAGTAGATATTCAACTGAAATAAATGAACAAGCCATTCATCTTGATCTAGATTGCGGACATAGCTATAGTACTTTGTACCATGTGCTTTCCATCCCGCCATGTTAAGAGTCCGAATGAATAATTCATAGAAAAGTTGCCTCTCTCAACCTTTATTGTGATAGTAAAAGTTTTCTTTTCACCAATTTTCTTAAACTTCAAAACTAGTGGGGACACATTAATTGTAACTCCACTTGGGCATTTGACAAATGATATGTAAGTACTAGGGCGACCAACATTTGTAACTGTTCGAGCAATGGTGATTAAACCATCAAGTTTAGGTACTACAAATGATGGATAGTTGAAATCTAGGAGATTAAAGGATTTAGGACACACATAGAAGCTACTTTGTGAGAACAATCTAATGAAGTGTTGGTTACTATTGGTAGCACACAAAAATTTCAAATAATCATCAATAGTTAAGTCATAAATCAAACCAGGATCTATAGCATGGTTTGGTTTCACATTTCCTGCTCCATAATCAAATGGTGTTGCCTTTGAGTTGGATACATCGAGAATTGGCTCCATATTATTATCCCATATGGTCGCTGTCAATCAAGGAAATGAATATTAATAAACATCCACTAAAACTTGTGATTAAATTTTATGAATATATCTAGAATGTTGATAGAAGTACTAATTCCGTAACTCATTACTCCTTTAAAGGGAAAAGAAAAGAAGAATATTTAATGTATCACTATCTTAGATAGTTTAGTTATAAAATCAAACAATGAAATTTGGTGCCTAGGCACCTTTTGCCTTTCTTTAAGAATTTGAGGCTGTAATAAAAGTTATTGCATTCCAAATCTATATTTAACAATTGCAAGTGTTTAGAGCATTCTCACCACTAGTCATTATTGCTGATTTAATTGCTGCAGGACTCCAACTTGGATAACGAGTTTTAAGAAGTCCAGCAATGCCAGCAACATTAGGGCATGACGTTGAAGTCCCTGATAAAAAATTGAAAGGGACTCGACGATTATCAAATTCCATTTGTGCTGGTCCTTCTACTTCAGCATAAGCAGCTAGGACAGTTAGTCCTGGTGCAGTCACGTCAGGCTACATGATGTAATACAGATAATTAATACAAATAATTTTGATAATAAACCAAAATATAAAGTAATATGCTTGGAAAAACCTTAAGAATTGTTGGCACAATCGTATTAGGACCCCTAGATGAAAAACTTGCCATGACGGGGGCCGGCCTTGTACCTAATTGTGTTCTTGGAGGTGAAATATAGGCCATAGGAGATCTATCAAAGATGCAAAAAGTGTCAAACGAAACAAAAAAAATAAAAAAATCCCAATCTAAAATAATGAACTAAAAAATAGAAATATATATAAAGACAACATAACATAAATTAAGGATAGTGCACCAATGAAAAAGAGTGACTTAGTTATTGTGGGGGGCAGTAGAAGGGGTAGGAGTAGACTTAAACTAATTTGGAAAGAGATAGTGAGTAAGGATTTAATATTCGTGACTCTGTCAAAAGAAATGATCAATGATCACATAAACTAGCAGAAACTGATTCATATAATCGATCTCACCTAATGGAACTTAAGGTTTGGTTTTGTTATTGTTGTATATATGTGCTTATGTGTACACATATGCATCATACAACAGCAATGATAAAGAACCAAACTCTATGTCAACTATGTGGGATTGGTTTCATGAATCCCTTCCCGCCAATTTACACGATCATGGTCAGATTCCTTTGAAATTTAGAGTATCTTGTCACTTTAACAACCTTTAGAAATCTTAAATTTGAAATAGAAAGTTGAGCCTAAGACATCTCGGTGGTTTGAATTTTAATGTTTTAGGTAGACTTTGGATTCAAATCTTAATAAAGGTGGAAAGAGATATGTGATGACATGATCTACCTTTCATTATGTAGCCAACACTCAATATGAGTTTCTAATTTAAAAAGATAAATAAAAGAGAGAAAGAAATTTAAGAAAAAAATTAAGAAGAAGTGTGTTATGCAAATGAATATTATAGTACTTTAGGTGCATCATCTCACTTGGTTAAATTGATGTAATTGAAGATAGCAACACCGTCGATGTAATTAACGTGAGTTGTAGGGAGGACATGTGGGACAGCAATAATTTCATCATTAGATGGATTAGCATTGGCTATAATCATCCCCACACCACCGGCCATAGCAACATGATAACCTTGCTCGGCATAAGCAATATTACCCTGGAGACAAACAATAATGCTTCCATTCACCTTAATTGGATCTAGCGTCCCGCCCATACATCTTGCCCTACATGATTCAAACAAAAAGAAGCAAAAGGAAGAGTAAAATATACACAACCATAGCAAAACTAGTTTTCTAAAATAAAAAGATTTTGAATGGCAATAGCATGGATTAATTTTTATTTTTATTTTTCCCTTACGCCTCATTAGTTGATGCGTAAGCAGTCTTGGCATCAGCAGCACTTAGCAGTGGAAAGAACTTGTTTGGCATAGTTTTCTCTGAAAGACTCTCTCCCTTCAAGAAAAAATGAAATATAATTAGTAGTCTTGGTTAATATTACATGTATAACAAAATTGAAGCTATCCCAAGGTGCCTCTATTTAAATAGACGTGGTGAGTTATGATCTATTATATACCTGGAAAACGATATCAGTTTCATTAGCGAGGACAACAGAAGCTGGGAAGCGACGGTCCATGGTGGTGGCTCCAACAGTGACCATCCAAGGAGCCACATTTATGACGCTGCCAGCATTAGGCCCGCGGTTGCCAGCTGAGCAAACCACTACAACTCCCGCACTCACTGCATGTAAGGACCCAATAGAAATGCTGTCATTGACGAAGGGCGTGGGAGCTGCTCCGAGCGACACCGATAATACGTCAACGCCGTCATGAATGGCAGTGTCGAACGCTGCCAGTATGTCAGCATCTGTGCACCAATAATACCAACACACTTTGTAGGAAGCTACATAGGCTCTGGGCGACCCGCCTCTGGCTGTCCCGTTGCCAAGCCCATACAAGTTCGCCCCTTCCACAAAATTGCCCCCTGCTGTAGACAAGGTGTGCGATCCATGGCCAAGATTGTCACGAGGGGTATGAAGGTCCCAAGACTCCCAATCCAAGGATAAGTTGTACTGGGCTGCCGCTGCCAAGTATCCTTTGTTGAAGAATCTTGCTCCAATAAGTTTTCTTTTTTTCCCATTTTTAATTTTGATTTGCGTAGCCACGACCAATCATATTCAATTTTTTTTAGCGAACAGTGGATGACTAATGCAAATGCAAGGTATAATATAATATTCAGACATGAGCTTTCACTATTGTTAGTTCAATAAATAGGTGTTAATGTGACTTTGTAGTACACTAAAGTACAATTTGTTGGGTGTCCCTCCTTGTGGGGCCCAAAAATTGGAAAGAGTTTTTTTAATGGTTGTTGGCTTCTCAAGGAAGCAGTATTCAACACCAAGCCTCATCCGCAGTAATTGAGGCTGCCACTTCATCTCTTTTTTTTTTTTCCATCTTGTCTTGCAACAGAAAATCTTCTTCACAACCAGCAGCCCTCTCCACTCTCTCTATTTTTTATTGACGGAAACACCACACAGCTCCTCATGCCAGCGCCTGCAGCTAACACCTGCAGCAAGCCCACGCACCAGTGCTAGTCATCTTCTTCATTGCAGTAAGCTACTGCTGCTTCTTCTTCGTGTGTCTCCAGCTGCATATTATTTACAGCATATTGGGATTTCTTTTAGTGTGGTCTTTTGGTTGGTTCTTTGGAGCTTTATTCAGAATATTTGGTGAGACATTTCCATCTTGTTACATTTATTTATACACTCTTGTGTATTTGTAAGGCTTGTGCCTTTTGTATCCACTTTGTACAAAATATTTGGTGATAGTGGATTTGGACCGCCGTACCCCGTGGACGTACCTCAACATTTAAGGGAACCACGTTAAATTTCTTGTGTCTCAATTTTTATTGTTTGCATTACTCCATTGATTTATTTGTGAGAATTAGTTCATATATAATATTTGCCCAACACAATTAAACCCCCCCCACCCCCCACCCACAAAGATCATCTTAGGGTCACCATCCCCATGGAAGCATCGAATCACCGGTTTGCCCATGTTGACAAGTGCAATAACCCATAAAGTAATCACTAATAGTTTCCCACTTTGACAATAACTTTCATGCTATGTTTCCACAACATAGTCACAAAGAAATATAGTTAATCCAAGAATCCATGGTTCTACCTAATTTCATCATATATACCTCCCAGTACTCATTATCCTATCCAATCTTATAGTTTTGATCCCCTTCCCTATCTTAAGCTCAAATAAAGTCTTGATTGCCTTAAAATCACATTTTTATTTTTAGGAATGAGATCCACAAAGCCATAGAGGAGGGAGTCATCAATATAGGTAATAAAATATATGTAACCACTCATCACTACAAGTTTGAGAGGACAACGAATACTTGTATGAGTTAGTTCCAAACATTTTGACTTCTATTAGTTCTAACTCTAGTAGTAATTTCCCCTTTCATATTATTAATACAAGTTTTAGAATCTTACAAAACACCTTCCTTAATTAGCCTTTTTTTTTTTTCATTATAAGTTTAGAATAATGTCTAAGTGAGTTTTTCTTTAACTCTAGGAAAAAAAAATCAATAATCTAAAACAATCTTATGCCAACCAATATAAAGGCTAACATATTTAACAACTATCGAATTATAGTTCAATCATCTTTACTATCAACAAATGAAAGGGTGTTACTAGATCTCTCTAAAAGAAACAAAATTCCTTTTGATGAACTCACCATTAGCAGTGTTTCCATAATATTCACAATCATGACATCACACACAATTTAATATGTATTCAAAATGCATTATTATCTTATGTTTATGTATACATTTATGACATAATGTGTCACAGGTCACACGCACATATGAAAGTAAGTATATGTACATGCAAAGCAAATGTACATATATGTTATGCGTACATAAAAATTTAATTTTGTTGAATGCCCAAACATTGTCACTGTTGAGAATACACAATGTGAAAGCATCTATAGAGCATTAACAAACCATCATATATTAGGATATAATAAAGTATACTCAAATTTTTCAATTTTAATGAAAAATTTGGTATGCTAGGTTTTAAAAACTAATGGAGGGTCCTAGGAATTAGGAAAAAGGAAAAATTCTAGAAATATAAATAATTTTGGTAGGGTCCATGAGTGGGCCCTATGTGCTCACACATATATGTGGCCTATGCAAGGGCATCATGCCATCTCTAGTTTCACCTTCTTCACCAGTCACTTGGTATTTGGATAAGAGTTGCGGCCACTCTTTTTTGATCTTTCTTAAAAATCTTTCATGGATTCAAGTTGTTTCACATTTAATTTCAAAGTCCTAAATAAATTAAACCAAATACATGACAATGATTGATTTTTTTTTTCTGAAGCCATGAGACCATGGAAACCTCCTTCCATTCATTTGTCATGATCCAATATAGATAAAACAAAATAAAAGCTTGCAACTAAGAAATAAAATTTTACACCTAGAAAACAAAGTTTAAACCAAAAAGGAAAATTGTCCATCAAGAAAATAAAATCTTGACACCAAAAAAAAAAAAAAAAAAATCTTGCTTCAAGAAAATAAAATCTCGAATTAAAAAAATAAATCTTGAATCCAGAGAATAATTTCTTACATCATGAAAATAAAATCTTCAAGGCAAAAACAAAATCTCACTTCGATAAAACAAATTTTTGAATCCAAGGAATCATGTAGAAATTGAAGAATAAATATGAACATTCATGTTTCATGTACACAATCATGAAGATTTAGGTTTCGGCTTTGATACCAATTTGATAAATGTCTTTCAAAAAAATGACAATAAATTTTCTCAAATCAATTATAAGAACATGAAGGTTCAAAGTGTGCTGGCAAACATCTTATTAGAGCATAGAAGATGCATACCTTGCACCATTTACTTCGCTATTAAGGTTCAAAATGTGTTGGCAAACATCTTATTACCCTCTTTTCTTCTCTGAATGGTGACTTGACAGGCAACCATTCTAGAATTAGGGTGAGGGTAGGACCTTTCCTTGTTACTTGCCTTACCTATTACGGGTCCCTTTTGCAAACAACACACTACGAATATCTTATAAATCAGTGTTTTGGGCTCATAACCAAAATATAGTGATTACTTACTATAATACCATTTAGCCGACTCCACTTAGTGAGACTAAGACTTGGTTTTATTGCTGTTGTAATACCATTTAATTTTGTGCTTCCAAAGTGTTTGATATTCATTTAATCCAAAACTTTAAAACATCGATTTTCTAAGTTTAAAAAGTTCTAAAAATCCATCCATAACAATCAAAGTTAGAATCCTTTTAACCATTTTTTAACTCTCTCTCTCTCTCTCTCTTAAACCCACACAAACACACAAATAAATATATATTGGAGTAAATATATCCTTTTATTAAGAGTTGGACTACAACCTCCTTATAGCCATATCTTTGATAAAGTATGAAATACCCTATTATTGAAAAGACTAAATTGTTAGGTTCTAACCCAATAATGTATATCATTATTAGCTATCTTATTACAATTGAAACAAGAAGAAACTTTGGTATAAATTATATACATAAAAAAGAAAAGATAAAAAGAGCAAACCTGTTGCAATGAAATGTAGTATCATTTTCGTTTTGACAAATTCCTTTCCACCTACTCGGAATGGTTCCCATGCCCTCGTCACTAAAGCTTTTTGATTCAGGCCAAACACCTAAGATAATCCCATCAAATGGAAACATAAGGTTACACATTACTCATCCCATTACTATTATTTTTGGGGCAGCCCACATGAATGAAATGCCATATTTTATTTGCTTATTTTTCCTTCCTATCAGGACATGATATTTGTTGCCCTCATTTTTCTTACTTATGTAATCACCTTAATTTTGTCCTTCTTTTATAATGACTATAATCATATATCTTTTCTTCCTCTTTAAGCTAATTATTTTTTGTTAATTTTGGAATCTAATCAATTTCATAAATCTGTTCTATGTCAAATAAAAAATAATACACCATAAATTCAATATCTAAACTAAATCACAGCATAACCTTCTAATTGCATGGTGTGCATTTTGTGGCCACTGAAATGAAAAAGTGGAAGTTGTGGCCCATTTAATTTCCCGAAAAAAAGCTCTATGGCATAGCGACAGAAAAAATGGGGCTACTAGTTTTGCTACATTTTTACTAATCTAAATTGCTCAATTTGATTTATTTTGGGAAGAAGTCTACATAACAATAACTCTAAACCCATTATATGATAATTGAAAGTTGAAAAAGGAAGGAAAGAAAGATTTAAAAAATGAAAGAGAGACGGAAAAAACTCACCAGTATCAAGATTTCCAATGATTGAGTTGTTACCGTAATTTGCCTTCAACCAAATGGAAGGTGAGGGAACTACAATACCGCTAGAATAATAGTCCATTCCCAAAAATTCCCATGCCCTAGTTGTTTGCAATTTTCTTATATTGCTCGGGAAAATTGAAACAACTTTTGGATGCTCTGTATTTTATTGAGAAAAGCACATTTAGCCAAATGAGATGGAAGACTAAACAATGTTGAGAAGTTAAAAAAAAAAAAAAAAAAAGGGATGATAAAAGATTTTAATTTCTTACTAGCTATCTCTACTGCTACTTCCTCGTCAAGCATTGATGCAAAGCCATTAATGTGCCATGTGTATGAATAAAGGATAGCATCTTTAGCACGTTCATAACTGTTCAAAAATTAATTTAAATAATTACAAAAATTAAATACCAAATTTTTAATGAAATGATTAGGAGACAACTAGTTCATTGTGATTACTTTACCTTCCTAAGAATGATCCCAAAAAATTGTAATGAGATTCTACAACTTGTTTCGAATCCACCAATTCATACTTTAGGGCTTGTGAATGGCTTCCCATGTACACTATATAGGACTACATCCATTCATGTGTGTGAGTGAGAGAGAGAGAGAGAGAGAGAGAGAGAGAGAGAGAGAGAGAGAGAGAGAGAGAGAGAGAGAGAGAGAGAGAGAGAGAGAGATTTAAGTAACAAAATGAGATTACCACTTTCTTCAATTTAAGTTTGAGGGAGGGTGAGAAAATGATATCATTGTAAAGGAAGTTTACACATCTTGATGCTTACATTTGTAACTGCAAAGGTGCTCCCATGCATTTGAATGCACAAAAGAAGTGATATTAGGAAGGGTATAGAAATTCGAAGCTTCATTTGAGTTAAAAATGCTTTTGTCTCTCGATTACCTGTTTTCATAGGATACTTTATTGGAACAAAATTCCTTTTTACCTTTGACGAATGATAACAATGTACAAACTATAAATAACATAAAGAATGAATGAAATAAGTATCACTAAAGGAAAAAAAAAAAAAAGTTTAGAATTTTTTTTTTTTTAGTATAACACAAAATATGATTCCTTAGAAAAACCATATAAGTTTTTGGTATTATGATTCAGAAAAGGATAACCAATTAATGTTAAAAAAAGATTTTAGATCACAAAATTGACCTTTTGACTAAGTAATTAAGATCTACATTATGTGGTTCATATAAGATAAGATAAATCACTCATAATTGGTTTGAACTAAAAAAGCATCGGCAATCAAATGCTAACTATATTTCATGAAAGTAAGCTTGTTTTTTGCACACTATTCATGTAATACTACAAGCTAGAAGCAACTTCCAACCACCCAAAACTCAAACAATGTGCAAGGAAAAAAAATGTAATAGCTAGTTTTGTAGAATGAAAATTTTCCCAAACCATATAGCTAATCTTAACTTTGTTGGCATAGTGGTTTCTCCAAATCAGTATAACAAAATAAGTCATACAAAGTGAAGGCAACCAAAATCATAAGCATAATATCCACCAAATCATGTACTTTAGATCTAGTGAAAGTCTAGAAGGGTAAATTCCTGCCTAAAGTCATGGGAAATTTTAAAAATAGAAAAGTACTTGAATAAAAAAAAATTATTGATAAAATTGAATGCACAATAGAATCAATATATTACAAGTGTTTTTAATATTAAATAATAAAAATTTCAAAAAAAAAATGTATATCTTAAACAAATTGTGGATGAAATAAGATGTGTGATCTTAGTAAGTTTTTATACTGAAAATATGATTATAATCTTTTTATATATGTTGTTCCATTCATAGATCAAGGTTACAATGATAATGGTTTTAAAATATCTGTCAAGCATCCCATGAGGCATCCTACATATATTTCTAAGAATAGGAAATAAAATCCATGGTAGTTCATATCAAAAACATTATATTTCCATCTACACCATAGTAAAAGAAAATTAATATGATTGAACATATGATAAATCACACCTTATAATAACAATAAGAAATAAACTCTATTATGCTATTATTTGAAGATGTGCAAGAACTAAACATGGAAATAAACAAACAAATGAACACCTAAGAACACACCTTATGTGGTAAGAAGTTTTTTTTTATCTCTACAACCAAATTCTAGTAGAGTGTTGCTTGTCTAGTTCTTGAACTCCTTGTTGTGACTTGCTCTCTCTTCCTCCTCTCATTCTTCTCTTCCGCACACCCGTAGAGGAGGGAAGCAAGGCTCCTATTTATAGGTACAAAAGAGATCTAGTTCTAGGGTTTTATCATGAAGGCTAGGACACCATCCAAGTGCCCCATCTTGCTCAAATATTAATCACGGGCAAGAAATTAGTTGTCTATGTGTATAATGTAGAAAAAAATGATGGAAAAAACATAAATGCCACAAAAGAAGCCTTGTGGAACGCCTAATTACCCCTTTATTTACGATAGGCATAGTCCTTACAATGGTTGTTGTCATTAGCACCCAATGCTTGCCTTGCTTTTCATATCCTTCTTTCATTTAAAAATATTTTTGGGTACTTTTCTATTTGATTTTTTCTTTTCAAATTTTTAGTCTTTTCCTATACCTTAAGCTATCCAAAACAAAACAAGGTTACATGTTGTAAATCATATGGAAAAATTAAAGAACCATGGTTTATAACTATAAATGAGAAATACATTATTCTAACAACTATGATTTTGATGAAAACTTTTATGAATTGATTTGCGATGATTTAGGGTGTGCACGTGTTACAGAATTCCAAATATTCAATGAACATGTTGTATGTTTCTTAATATGTAAGGCCAAATACACTGTATTTTCACTTTATTGAAATCTTTAGAAGCTTTTGAAAATAGATTTGAAATTTTGGCCACGAAGACCACCCACTCCGCAATTTGAAAAGAGAAAAAATTATAATAAATAAAAGAAACACTAGAAATTTACATGGTTTGACTCTATTCCTATGTTTACAATCAATAACGAGGTTATGTGTTGTAAATCATGTGGAAAAATTAAAGAACCATGGTTTGTAACTATAAATGAGACATACATTATTCTAACAACTATGATTTTGATGAAAACTTTTATGAATTGACTTGCGATGATTTAGGGTCTGCACGTGTTATAGAATTCCAAGTATTCAATGAACATGTTGTATGTTTCTTAATATTTAAGGCCAAATACACTGTATTTTCACTTTATTGAAATTTGTAGAATCTTTTGAAAATAGATTTGAAATTTTGACCACAAAGACCACCCACTCTGCAATTTGTAAAGAGATAATAAATTATAATAAATAAAAGTAACACTAGAAATTTACGTGGTTTGACTCTATTCCTATGTCTATAAACAATTTGACAAGAGTTTAATTACTATTAAGGTGTCAAAAAAATAAAACAAGAGAGTATCACTCCTCTTCCCAAACTTGTGAAAACCCACAACCCTTTCCTATCCCTAGAAAAGAAATAAGAGTAGGAGGAAGAATCTAAGGGTGAACCCTTTTTACAATTCACTCTTTTTTGAACTTTACACTCCTTCCTACCATTAAGACAATTAGACCACACTCTTTATAAACAGGAGACATTATTAGGTATATTGGTGTATACACCAGGAGCAATATGATTTCGCCATGTGTACAAAAAGATAGTTATAACTATTTAATTTAATAAAAATATAGATACATGATGGAATCATATTAGTCTTTGTTTGTACACTTGGTGTGTACATAATATTTTCTCTATAAAGAAACTCAACGTACTTAATTATAATGTCTATCTACCTAATAAATAACCATACCACAATTGTAACGACTTGCCTATTTATCATAATATTTTTTTCCCCAGATACATAAATATCATTCTAATAATAACCCTGATACCAGTATAGCAAAATCAACCCGAACCTGTGGGTGCTGGGAATACACCTATCATACACAATGAACACCTAAGTAGCAGAAAATATAAGTTACATCCATAACAAACAGTACTAAAGTTTTACTACAATCCATAACATTCTTGTAAATATAGATATACAATCCTCCAAAAGACCAAAAGGAAAAACTAGGATCATAATCCAAAAACCATCTGACCCTAGCTCAGTAACTCACCCTCCTATCGGGGTAGTATGAATTGCCTCTACTGACACAGAGCTCGGTCCGCTCGCCTATTGGGATTCCCTAAAATGTTTTGTAAGTTGGGGTGAGACACCTTTTAGTAGTAAGAGAAATAAATTAATATCAGTTGTGTGGCGATATGAGTATATTTGTATTATAATAGATAAATAATACATAATACATGTCTGGATAAAAACTGGTGATGTAATACTGGATAAAGCATACATAATCATGATCATGTTAAATCATACTAAATTTCAATTATTATAGAATCATTTGTTATAACTGATAGTACTGAAATATTACTCAGGATGGATAGCTAATTGATGTCATGTATTACCCCCTATGAGTGCATTGTGTAGCTCGAAGGTGGGACCTGATAATGGCTGGTTGACCATTGCCAAGTCAAAAGTGTTTGTAAGTACGATGGGCTCATCCCACCCTAGTCCAGACTGTCAGGGGGACATCTACAACACTACACTAAAACCACATCAACTATCCATCTCCCACACTCTCTACTAGCAAGTGTGGTAGCACTAGTCTGAAATGAACTAAATAGCTATGGTACCAAGCCCTGAATACTGATCTGAACTAAACCATCCGGGTTCTGGTAACATGTAGTATGTTTACATATACTGATTTAACATGAAACTAGATTAATAGCATTTTTTCTGAATTATGGCATATCATACATAATCACGACCTTGCGCCGAATAACATACATAATTATGGCTTTACGCTGACTATCAATCATGGCCTTGTGTCGAGCATATTATAACATACTGAACTGAAATTTGTAATGTTTATCATAAAATTCTGAAATCATAATTTCTTGTATTATTTATGGTTTTCCTGAAATACTGATGTAACATGCTTTTACTAAAAATCTGACATAACATAATATTCATAAAATGATACTCATGCCACACAAATTTAAATAGTATTGAAACTGAATATCTAAGTTGATATATTTCTGTTTAAACATTTTAAAACCATTTTCCTGTTCAACAATAGTATTCCCAAATATTCTGATATAACATATATATAATTACTGTAAAAACCTACTATTTTAAAATAATAAATTTTTATAAAAATAAACTGATTTAATTTATCCCCTTACCTGACTACTGAAAAGACCACAATTTAACTAAATCTACACTTGTGGTGTTCCCAACTCAATACCCTCAAATTCATTTTTTTCCCTAGAAAAACTTCAGTATTATTTCATCTAATGCCTTCTTAGTCCAAAAACACCAAAGAACTACTAAAACTTAAAATAACTTACCCAAATTTTGGGATGATTCCCAAACTTCCCAAATCGAATTTCTACTTCAGTTATGTTGTAGAGAATCTCCCCAGGATCACCATGGTAGCTTCTGATCGTCGAATCGAGGAGAATTGAAGCTTAAAACCTAAAGAGAAGTGAGAGAAACCATGTAGAGAGAGAAATAAATTGATAAAAATGAAATTATTTCCACTGAATTCGGTTTTGGGGCTATATATGGAGTGTTGTCCATGTGGCCTCGTCGACGAATCAAATCTCCTCATCGATGAGTCCAAGAAGAGTTTCGTCGATGAACACCTTCTCCTCGTTGACAAGTTTCAAGGTTTATAAACAGTCCTCTCGGTAATTTCTCATCAATGAGACACGCATTTCCATCGACAAGCCCAAGAGCCCTGCTCATCGACGAGCACTTCTACACTCGTTGATGAGACCCTGCTGAATTTTCCCTTTAAAGTTTCTTTTCTTTCCTCTCCCTTATTATTTAATTGATATAATTCACTGAGTCTCTACATTCTCCTCTACTTATAAAAATTTCATCCTTGAAATTTACTATATGTATTGAACACCATCCTTTAAAAAAAATGAGTTACTTATTTTATTACTTACCCTCACTTGTGGCAGAGGAATACCGTGGTTACATTCATGGTCCTAGGAGATTACAAATAGATAAATTAAAATTCTCTCAAAACCAAAATACTACCTACTGCCAATAGATTATTACATGTTATAACGACCTACTTATCTTATCATATAATAAAACATATTTTATAATAAGGTCAACTCGAACCCGTGAGTAATGGGGACACACCTGACATATACAGCGGAAACCTAGGGACCAGTAAATATAAATTCACATTCTCTCCTAACCATAAAATACATAATACCATAGTCAACCTCATTCCATTATATTGTATTTTTATATAGTCTCCAAAACACAAAATATATATACATATCTAGGAACCCATAAAGTAAATCTCCTGTCCCTAGATCAAAAGCTTACCCTCCTAGCAGGGTAATATCACACTATCTCAACGACGGCCTTGATCCGCCGGTCTTTTTGGGTTTCCTGAAAATTATTTAAGTTTGGGGGGTGAGACACTTCTCAATAAGAGAAAATAAACTAAATACAGCTGTGTGGCAACACTAATATTTAGAGTTATAATACATATACAGTACATTTCATATGCTAGAAAACATTCATCATAACATACTAAATAATTATATACTTTCATAATTTTTAATAATTCATATTGATCATGAAATGTCTGATATAATTGATAATATTGTAATTTACCCAAGATGTATAGCTAGCTGATGTCATGTATTGTAACGACCCAAGTAATGATGGTATTTAAATAACAAAGACGGAGGGAAACGAAATCAGTAACAGAAGGAGGCAGCCAAGAGAATTCCCCAGGCCTTTTTGACGAACACAGGGGTTTCATCGACGAGGGTTCTTCAGGACCTCGTTGACGAGAAGATACCAAGAGAAGAATTTTGGGAAGTCTGAAATTCATCAACAAACTTTCTACAGGACTCGCCGACGAGGTGACGTGGCTCGTTGACGAATCCTACAGTATAAATAGTGCAAAACTTTGAATTAATTCAGAAATACAGCGCCGCTCTCTCCTCTCTCTCTCTCTCTCTCTCTCTCTCTCTCTCTCTCTCTCTCTCTCTCTCTCTCTTATGGCCCCTCTTCTATCTCTTTTCAATTTCAATCCCATCAGTCGCCGGATCGACGATCTGAGGCTACCATGACGCTCTTGGCGGAGTTCTCTTCAAGTCTACCGGAGCGGATTGTTAGTGGAACGAAGTTGAGATTCATCCCAAATCCAGGGTAAGGTCTTTTATTCAAAATTTGAGTTTCCAGCAGTTGTAAGAAATGTAATAGACGTAGAAATAGTAATGTTTTGTTCTAGAATTTATGGTTTTCAGGGTGTTGAGTGGAGAACCCTGCGGGTGTTGGACTTGTTATAGTAAGAGATTTTAGCAGGAAACAGGTAAGGGAAATATGCTATGCTAGGTTATTTAAGTATGATTTCAGTATATATTATAAATGTTCTACCAGAGTATTATTCACAGTGGAGATTTATACAGTTTATCAAGTATGATTAATATGTTTTAGAATTACTGTGTGAGATGTATTATATAGTTGTATATAGAGATGTATTATATAGTATGAGACCCTGTTGGACTGTACAGTTTACAAAGCATAGCACCGTAGCTACATATAGTATATAGAGTGCAACCACCTATTCAGATAATATGTGGTATAAAGGTCGATCGCATAGAGCCCACGAGTGGACAGGCTCCCCATCAGATATGGGTTGAGAAGGGTTGATCAGACTATGGTGTATAGTGATTTATTCCTAGTTGGCCAGCCAGGGTAAATCCAGCCTACAGGCCGCACAACCCTGTCAAGAGGGGTTAAATCATGACACATAGTTATCCATAAGGAAATTTATAGTTATTACTATGTTTATATAGGTTTACAAAAATAGAATATATATATATATATATATATATATATTAGCAGTATTTTAAGTAGAAACTTAAAGTACAGAATTCTTAAGCAACAGGTAAAAGATGAAGATTATATTACTGGTATTGTACTTTAAAGATTCAGTGATACATGACTTCATAGTAATTAGATTTTCACAGTATTGTAACTCATTTGCCACACACTAGTAATAACATATTTTGTCTTACTGAGCGTGGGCTTATCCCAATTATTTTAACATTTTTCAGGTGATCCAGGTAGGCAACCAGATCAGGCTTGCAAATAGAGGGGCCTCGGTATTGCCCTGACAGTAGTGTGAGTATTTTTGGGAGTATTTTTGTATAGCCCTAGCCAGTTAAGGGTATTCTAGAAAACAGACATATATGTATATTTTGGGAAACACTTTAGCACTCTGGTATTGTATATAACTACGTATGGTTATGTTTATTTGATTTTTACTTCTTGCTGTTTAAGTTGATGATTGGGTTTAATCCAGTATGGTATCAGAGCATTTTAAATGTTATAGTACCAAAAAAATAAAAAAAACCCAAGTTTAATAACAGGTCGTTACATGTATTACCCCCCATGACAAGTTGTGCAGCCCGAAGGCGAGACCCAACAATGGCTGGCCGACCACTGCCGAGCCAAAAATGTCTGTAAGTATGATGGGCCCGCCACACCCTGGTCTGGATTGCCAGGTGGACATCTACAACTCTACACTAAAAGCCACATCGACTATCCATCTCCCACCCCCTCTACTTACAGGGGCGGTTAGCACAAGTCTGAGCATAATAATCTGATCTGTAATGCTCCTGTAACTGAACTGAACTATCATCCGAATTTTGATAACATATAATACATGATAATATACGTGTCTAACATAAATAGAATGATAATATTTTTCTATAATAACATGCATACATATATACATATGGCCTAGCGCCGAACATTTCATACATATTATTCTGAATAAATAATCTGTTTGTCATGTATTTTGAAACCATAATGTATTGCATTATTTCATAATCTCTGAAAACATATTTTATTTTATAAAATTGCCATAACATAATATTTTCCACATAAAATAATATTCATGCCACACAATGCTGAATATAACCATACATTCTATTCTAAAATCATATTTTCTGACATTTCATACTAATATATATATATATATATATATATTTCAACATAATAGCAATATTTTCCCAAATATGCATTTTCCCAATAATATACAAATATAATACATGTTTTTTTTAAAATTAATTTGCTGATAAATAATAATAATTTGTATGGAAAATAACTGTTTTAGTTTATTCCTTTACCTGATTTCTGAAAAGAAACCCCCTAAAATTCACTAGTCTTACCCCGCAGGGTTCCCCATTCAACTTCCTGAAAATGATATCTCTCATAACTAAATTTCAGTATTTTTCTGTGAATAACATTTCATACAACTATGGAAAGACCAAATTTGGAATAAAAAGCCTTACCTTGAATCTAGGATGAGTTTCAAGCTAACCCCACCGATGATCCACTTCAGCAGATATGCAGAGAACTTCCCCAGGAATGTCATGGTGGCTTCAGATCGTTGAATCAGTGTAAATCCGGCCCAAAAACTTAGAGAGAGAGGAGGGAAAATGAAGGGAGGATAGAGAGAGAGAGAGACTCGTCGCGTCGATTTTCAGCCAAAAAAATGAAGTTTGGCTTATTTATACACAGGCCTTCATTGACAAGCCACGTCACCTCATTGACGAGGTCAAGAAGGCTACTCGTCGATGAACTCTCCCCCTCATCGATGAAATTCAGATTCGGCCAAATATCCTTCGGTATCTTCTCGTTAATGAGAAACACCCTTGTCGATGAGCCCAAAATGCCACATCGTCGACGAATGCGAACTACCGCCCTCTTTTACTTTTCCCATTTTTCTCTCTCTCTTTATTATTTAAATACCGTTATTTTTCGGGTCCTTACATTCTCCCCTCATAAAATTTCGTTCTCGAAATTTATTATTCATATAACTCATCATCCCTTAAAGGCAAAACGGTTTACTTATTTTATTACTTACCCTCACTTATGGCAGAGGAATACCGTGGTTACATTCCAAGTCTTAGGAGATTACATATATATAAGAAAATTCCCCCAAAACTAAAAATCCATTCATAACTAAACTATTACATGTACCTGAAAAAGAAACATTATACAATCATTACATTTCTTTGATCGTGACTGAACCCCGAGGAACAACTGTAGGTATTTTTGTCTTATCTGTTCCTCGAATTCCCAAGAAGCCTCTTCTATTGCATGATTCCTCCATAGAACCTTTACTAGAGGAATCTTCTTATTACGTAGTTCCTGTTCTCTTCTATCCAGAATCTGCACTGGTACCTCCTTATAGACTAGCGAATCACTCAGCTCTAATTCATCATAACTGATTATATGAGAAGGGTCTGGGACGTATTTCCTCAACATGGAAACATGGAATATGTCGGGCATCCTGGATAACGTGGGTGGTAAAGCTAACTTGTAGGCAACCAGCCCTACTTTCCCTAAAATCTTAAACGGACCGATAAACCTAGGGCTAAGTTTACCCTTATTTCCAAACCTCATAACCACTTTCAACGGCGCTATCTTCAAAAATATATGATCTCCAACATCAAATTCTAAATTCCTGCGGCGATTATCGGCATAACTCTTATATCAGCTCTAAGCTGCACTGATTCTCTCCCTGATGAGCCGAACCTTATCATATGCTTGCAACACTAACTCTGGTCCCATAACTCACCGCTCACCCATCTTGTCCCAATATAGAGGAGAACGAAATCTCCTACCGTATAGAGTCTCAAACGGTGTCATGCCAATGCTGGACTGGTAACTATTATTATATGCAAACTCTACCAACGGTATGAACTGAGTCCAACTACCTCAAAAGTCCAGTACGCATGCTCGAAGCATATCTTCTAATATCTGTATCATCCTCTCAGTCTGTCCATCTGACTGAGGATGGAATGTCGTGATAAAAGACAACTGAGACCCTAAAGCCTCATGCAAACCCCTCCAAAAACGTGACGTGAAACGCGGGTCTCGATCTGACACTATGAATATTGGCACTCCATGAGGACGAACTATCTCTTGAACATACACCTCCATTAAATGGTTAAGGGAATAGCTGATCTTGATAGGGAGGAAATAGGTGGTCTTAGTCAATCAATCTATTATCACCCAAATCATATTCTGGTCATGCGATGTCAACGACAGCCTTGAGACAAAATCTATAGATATATGATCCCACTTCCACTCTGGGATAAATAGCGGCTACAACTGACTTGCTAGCCTCTGGTGCTCAGCTTTTACCTGCTGGCACGTCAGACACTACGTTACATACTCGAAAATTTCCTTTTTCATACCACACCACTAGTAAAACTCTTGTAGATCCTTGTACATTTTCGTACTGCCGGGATGAACTGTATACAAAGATCTGTGATGTTGACTCTACGAGTCCAATCCGGTTTTGATAATGACAAATCACTTGGTATTTGATCTGTGCATTGAGTTTGTGAACAAGAACTATATTAAGCATGCACAGAAGGATAATGAGTCATGGAAGCCATAAAGCAAAGCTTACATATCTTGGCAAGATTCATGGAACTCAAAGAATACGAGAATCAAGATACAAGCGGCAAATATCAAGCACATATTGGAAATGAGTACTTAGACCTCATATATTTACATTTTCGTATGATTTAATTTAAGGCTCAACGTATACATTAGAATGTCTTTAGGACTCATGCATTTCATGAACATCATTAGGGGACATTCATGGACTTAGAAATATTGTTAAAACCTTGGAAAATGTTTTTATAAAAGAGCCAAGAAAAAGAGCAAAACATATTTTAAAATTAGAAAAGAAAAATTGCGAAAAAGGGCACTTTGGTAGCCTGAACTCAACTTCAGTCACCTGAAGAATTTGTTTAGCAACCTGAAGATTAAGTTCGGTAGCCTGAGGAATTAATGGGAAAAAGAGAATCTAGTCAAGGTACTTCGGTTGCCTGAACTGGAACTTTGGTCACCTAAAGTCACCACTTTAGGAGCCTGAACTTCACTTCGGTTGCCTAAAGTCACGAGAAAGTTTAAAATTCATATTTTTATTAATAGAACTCGCGAGCTTTTTCTTTGATCCAATGGTTGAGATCAATTCTAAGGGTAAAACACCTATATATACATCATCTAAACCCTAGTGTGAGCTAAGACAAAAGAGAAGATCAACATAAAGAGAAGAATACATATTATTGAAAGAATATTGAGAAACTTGCTCTTATTGCTATACGATTGCCTACACTTCAACTTCTACTCATTGAGCTTGGGCAAATCAACTCAAAATCTCGAAGGGAATTCGTTTACTCATCTGGTTTTTCATTATAGTATTGAGGTTTGATCATTCAAGTTAATATTTTCAAGAGTTTCTCATCTCATCACTTGTTATTGAATATCGTTAGAAAAATTGATCTTGAGTGTGCCTATACATATAAAGATTGCTTTTGACAAGATCATTACTTAAGAAAGGTTTTAGCTATTGGTTAAATAGTTTGATTCAAGAGTATATATATATGTTTTTCAAAGAGCTTATCATTGCAAAATCTATTTTTGAATATTCGATAAGAGGTTGATCTTGTGTGTATAGTAAATCATTTTTTAGAAGATTACCACTTGAGAAGAACTTTAGTTATTGATTAAATATTCTTGGTTCAAGTGAGTTTTTATTCAAAGAGTTGATATTTTTAATATAACAAATCTACTTATTTGAATATCCTTAGTGTTCATAACGATATATTATTGAGAGATATTTTCTGATATATATGACATTGAGTTTTTGATCTTTGGTATACATATCATATATATATTTGCATATTACAAAGATTGTGTTATGAATGAATATTTGAAAAAAAGTGTTTTGATCTTGATTGATCTAATATTCAAGATAAAGTTTTTGAATAAGTTCACATAAGATATAATTGTGCATTTTTGCGAAGTGAACTAGAACCCTAATATTCTCCAAAGCGTTTAAATATATCATTACTTGAGAGCTTTTGGTTAAAGAGGGAAATTGTGTATTGAAGCATATCGTTCATAAACGATTGTATCGTTTCATTCATATCGAGCTTCAAGTTTCATCATATGATTATGTACTAGGAATTTTAATTGTACTCACTAGCTTTGTTAGAAGCAATATTGAGTATTCTACAGATTTGAACCTAAATTGTAAACACAGTTCGGGTTGTGAACCGGGTGTGAGGAGGAAGTTGTACCTCTAGTAAGTAGAGGATTAGGAGGAAGTTATGCCTCTTGTAAGCAGCGGAGTAGGAGTGAGATGTACCTCTTGTAAGTAGCGGATTGTAAGGGAAGCTCCGTCCCAATTTAAGGAGCACGAATTATAGTGGAATCCTTGAGTGTGTTGCTCAAGGCGAGGACGTAAGCCGAGTTGGCTGAACCTCGTAAAATCGTGGTTGCATTCTCTCTTCCATTATCCTTTTTATTTTCCGCATCGTATTTCAATTTCTAGCTTACTTGTGTATGTTGAATAATTTTACACGCACTTAATTGGGTAAAAAGGAATTCACTGATTTAGTAATTCAAATCAGCATAAAATTCCAGCCGTTAATTAGTTAAACATAGAAATAGGGATTGATTGGTAAATAAGTTTCAAAGAAATTTTAAAATACCCTATTCACCCCCCCCTCTCTTGGGGTTACACCTAAATCAACATGTGAGCTTCCTTTAAAATGGTCTTCTTGATGTCAGCATCGGCAGGAACACATAACCTCGAATGGAACCGCAAACCTCTGTCATCTGACAAATAGAATTCCTCCCCCTAACCATTCTGCACTCTGATTAATATCTCTGCTAATTCTGGGTCTTTCTTCTAAGCAGTTTTAATTCTTTCGTGCATAATAGGCTGTACCATTAAACTGGCGATACACACTGGAGGATCACACTCTACCAACTCTATGTTGAGTTTGTAGTGACCCAAATAATTATAATATTTAAATAATATTAGAGAGGGAGGAAATAGAAATTGGAAGTTACAATTGGGCTCGTCGACGAGAGTACGTTTCATCGACGAGAAAATACCGAAGAGCAAACCTCTCATTCCTAAATTTTGTCGACGAGAAACAGAGTTCGTCGACGAACTTTCTTCATAACCTCGTCAATGAGCCACGTCCAACGAGGTGACGTGGCTCATTGACGAAGGCCGCAGTATAAATAATTCTAAACGTGATTTTTTGATAGAATTTCGGCGCATAATCCTCCCTTCTCTCTCCCTTTACTTCCCCAACGTTCTCTCTAGTTTTCTGAGTCAATTCTTCACTGAATTGATGATCCGAAGCCATCACAACACTCTTGGGGAAGTTCTCTGCATATCTGCTGGAGTGGATCGTTTGTGGGTTGAGTTCGGAATTCATCCCAGATCTAGGATAAAGCTTTCTACTCAATATTTGACTTCTTGTAAGTTGTAGAAAGCATAGAATAGGTAAAAATACTAAAATTTAGTTATGGGGAATATCATTTTCAAGGTGTTGAGCGGGGAACCCTGCGGGTGCAGGAGTATTTCTCTTAAGGGCTTTTCAGGAATCAGGTAAGGGGAAAAACTAAGCTAGTTATTTTATGAAAATGTATGTATGTTATTATAGCATCTGATTTCAGGGAAATGTATATATATATATATATATATATATATATATATATACTTTATGTTTGGGAAATACTGTAAAAAATGTTATGTTTAAATATGTATAAAACCTATTTCGTGTGGCATGAGTGGAATTTATAATGAAATACTGTTTTTTGAGAATATGGTAAAGATATGGATATGATTTGCTGGCGTACAAGCCGTGCTACAGATATGATTTGACGATGTACGGGTCATGCTATGTGTAACAACCTCTTTATAAAGATAAATTCTCTACTATTTTAAATAAAAACAATTTCCTACACAGCGGAAAACAAATAACATGAAACACAACCTTATATATACATATATATATATATATATATATATATACACAATACCAGAGTGTCTAAATATTCCACAAATATTACATATTATACTTTACTCTCAAGAACTGCTCTTACTAATACCATGGTTAACAAAATTTGAACCCCAAAACACTCACCCTCAAAAAGGACAGACTAACAACTCCTCTATCTGCGAGCCTGCTCCGCTCGCCCAACTAGTTCACTTGAAAAATAATTCAATAGTGGGATGAGCCAAAGCTCACTAAGAAGAAACATGCTATCACTAGTGTGTGGCTACTGAGATGTAGATCTGTAAAAATTAATCCGAGTTAAGAGTAGTACAAATAACTAAAACTGAAAATGCTGATACTACATAACATATTATAAAACCTTTAACTACATAATTTAACATATCAAACTGCATGAAATTTCTTTTCATAATATTACTACTAATTCGGAAAATCTGATAATACTATAATATCTAAGAATATTTCCCTGGATGACTCTATGTCATGATTTAACCCCTCATGACAGGGTTGTGCGGCCCGAAGGCTGGATCTATCTTGGCTGGCCGACCAGGGTAAACCACTCTACTCCTCAGTCAGATTGGCCCTCCTCAACCCATATCTGATGGGGAGTCTGTCCACAACTAGGCACGATTAATCTCATGCCACTTACTATTTGAGTTAAGTGGTTGTACTCTGAACTGAATATCTGTATATCTGTAGCTACGGTACCGTGCTTTGCTATCTGATCCATTAGGGTCTGATACTATATAATACATTTCTATATACAACTAACTGTTTTACCATGATTCTATAATAACTGTATAAACCATGATGCTGTAATAATCTGTAACTATATCGACTATATTTTTCTAAGATAGCTGTAAATCTACCTGTTATTGTGCTGTAAAACTGTAAAATCATGGTATTCAGAAAAATACTGTAAAAGTATTTCACTGTCTATATATATTCTGTAAAACATATTCCTGAAAATACTGTATAAACATGTTTTTATATGATATTCATACTCTCATGCCACACAATAATTTAAAATACTTTAACTTTAATAATAAATTGCATAAATTTCTGCTCTGAATAATAATTTGGTAAAAGGATAAACTTTATACTGAAATCATACTAGGTTTTCCTAGCATAGCATGTTTCCCTTACCAACTGTCAAAAAGCCCTTATCGTATACTGATCCTACACATGCAGGGCTTCCTATTCCACGCCCTGAAAACCATATTTGCTAAAACAGAATATCAATATTTCTTGGCCTACATCATTTCCAACAACTGACATAAGGTCAAAAACTGAATAAAAGGTCTTACCCTGATTCTGGGGAGAAATCCAACTCAATTCCACTGACGATCCGCCCTAGCAGACTTGAAGAGAACTCTACCAGGAGCATCGTGGTGACCTCGGATCGTCGATCTGGTGACTGATGGGGCCAAAATCAAAGAAAGTTGGAAGGAGAACAGTCTGGAAGAGAGAGAGAGAGAGAGAGAGAGGAGAGATTTATGCCGAAAATTATGTGTATAAACCAAGTTTAGGCTATTTATTCGTCAATGTGGTCAATAGACAATTCGTCGACGAACCCTGCCCTTCGTCGAGGAAATTCAAAGTCGCCCAAACATCCTCTTGGTATTTTCTTGTCGACGAAGTTCGCCCTCATCGACGAGGTCCTGCTATACCCTCGTTGACGAATCCCCTGTATTCGTCGACGAGGACCAAGGAAAAAAAATTTCGGTTATTACCCCCAAAGTGCAATGTCGTTAATGAACGCTTCGCATTCATCGACAATTTCTGCCATCTCCTTCTATTTCTTTTTCCATTTCCCTCCCTCTTTATTATTTAAATAACATAATTTTTTCGGGTCATTACATTCTCCCTTCCTTATAAAATTTCGTCCTCCAAATTTACTATTTATATGTATCTCATCATCCTTTAAAAGCAAAATTGTCTACTTATTTTATTACCTACCCTCACTTATGGTGAAGGAATACCGTGGTTACATGGGTAGTTTTGGGAGATTACAACCATAAAAGAAATTTTCCCCCAAAACCAAAATACTACCTAACCTATATAGTCTACATTACAATTACACTGGACTCAAGAAAATAAAATTACCATCCTAGCATATACATCAATACTATAATTCATTGAACAAGTGGGGATATTTCTGTCTGATTTCATCTTCAAGCTCCCATGAGGCTTCCTTAATCGCGTGGTTTCTCCATAGAACTTTTACTAATGGTATCTTCTTGCTGCGCAATTCTTGTTCTTTTCTATCTAAAATTTGTACTAGAGCTTTTTCATATGCTAAAGCCTCACTAACTTCTAGTTCTGCATGGTTGATGATATGGGAAGGATCTAGGACGTATTTTCTTAACATAGAAACATGGAATACGTCATGAACTCGAAATAGAGATGGCGGTAAAGCTAACCGATAGGCTACTGACCAAATCTTTTCAAGTATCTCAAATGGGCCAATAAACCTAGGACTTAATTTACCCTTCTTCCTAAATCTCAAGATCCCCTTTAGTGGAGTTATTATTAGAAATACATGATCACCCACTTCAAATTCCAATTCTCGGTAGCTAGTATCCGCGTGGCTTTTTTGCCGACTCTGCGTTGCACTGATCTTGTCTCAAATAAGTCAGACTTTATCACATGCTTGCTGAATTATCTCTGGACCCAAAACTTGCCTTTCACCTACTTCATCTCAGAAAAGAGGAGATCAACATCTCCTACCATATAATGCCTCGTATGGTCCCATGCCGATGCTAGTCTGATAACTGTTATTATAAGCAAATTTAACTAGCGGCAAAAACTAAATCCAGCTACCTCCAAAGTCTAGCACACAGGCACGAAGCATATCTTCTAATGTCTGGATTGTTCTCTCAGTTTGACCATCGGTCTGAGGGTAGAAAACAGTACTGAATGCTAACTGAGTCCCCAAAGCCTCCTACAGGCTCTTCCAAAAACGTGATGTAAAATGAGGGTCATGGTCTGAGACTATGGATAACGACACTCCATAGGGTCGAACAATCTCTTGCATATAAATCTCTGCTAACCTGTTCATAGGGTAGCTGACTTTAATGGGCATAAAGTGCGCTGTCTTCGTCAACCTATTAACCACCACCCAAATAGCATTCTGACCATGCAGCACTGGCGGCAGCCCAGTAACAAAATCCATGGATACGTGGTCGCACTTCCATTCGAGAATAAAAAGTGGCTACAACTGATCAATCGGTCTCTGGTGCTCAGCTTTAACCTGTTGACATGTCAAACACAGTTGCACAAATTCGGCTATTTCCCTATTTATGCCACTCCACCAGAAATACTCCTGCAGATCCTTATACATTTTCGTACTACTAGGATGAATAGTGTATAGAGATCTGTGTGCCTCTTCTAGAATCGTTCTTCTGATGCTGACATCCATAGGCACACACAATCTGGTGTGAAATCTGAGGGCCCCATCATTGGCAATACTGAATTCCTCTCCCTGACCATCCTGTATTCTGGTAAGCACCTTCACTAACTCTGGATCATCTCTCTAAGTAGCTTTAATTCTCTTCTACAGTGCAGGTTGTATCATTAAACTGGAAATAAGCATCTGAGGATCATCCTTCACTAATTCCACACTGAGCCTTTCCAAGTACATTTGAATCAGGTGCTGAATTGCTACTGCTAATTGTGTGGTATCCTCTGACTTACGGCTCAAAGCATTAGCCACCACATTTTCTTTACCTGGGTGGTAACTGATGGTGCAGTCGTAATCCTTAATGAGTTCCAACCATCTCCTCTGCCGCATGTTCAACTCTTTTTCTGTGAAGAAATACTTTAGGCTCTTATGATTAGAAAATATCTCGCACCTCTCACCATAAAGGTAATGCCTCCAAATCTTCAGTGCGTATACAACAGCAGCCAATTCCAAATCGTGAGTAGGGTAGTTCTTTTCGTATTCTTTCAATTGCCTGGACACATATGCTACCACCCTACCATGCTACATTAGTACACAACCGAGCCCTTTCAAAGACGCGTCACTATAGATAACATAACCATCATCTCCTAATGGAATCGTCAGTACTGGTGCAGTGACGAGCCGCTGCTTTAGTTCTTGCAAACTCTGGTCATCTCCTTCTGTTTCTTTTTCCATTTCCCTCACTCTTTATTATTTAAATAACATTATTTCTTCAGGTCGTTACACTATGTATGTGATCTTTTGGCGTACGAGCCGTGCTATGTATGTGATTTGCCGGTGTACGGACCGTGCTATGGATATGATTTGTCAGCGTACGGGCCGAGCTATGGATATGATTTTCTGGTGTACGGGTTGTGCTACGGATATGATTTGTTGGCGTACGGGCCAAGCTATGCTAAATATGAAATACCGACGAACGAGCCAATGATTTTCGTGATATATGTATAAATATATAAAATGATGTGATGATATTGATTTGGAAATTAATAGTATGAAATATTCATGTATCATAGTTTGATCATATGCTCTATGTTATCAGAACCTGGTTGGCTTGGTCTAGGCTAGCACTTGCATGGTACCGATGCTATGTGTTCATGATTTATCATGATATTTGTGTTAACATTGCTGTATGGAGAGGCGTGAGGTTGGATGGTCAATGTGGTTTTAAGAAGTGTGAGCGCCCCTAGTGTACGAACTAGGTCTGGCAGACCCATCTGACTTATAGATTGTACTTTTGACTTGGCAGTGGTCGGCCAACCATTGTCAAGTCCTGCCTACGGGCCTTACAACCTAGTCATGTGGGGGTAATACATGACAACAGCCAGCTAACCTACCAGAATTGTTTTGTTATTATTATTATATGAGATGATCTATGCCATCAGAAATCCTTTATGTTCTGCTTTTGAATGAGTATATATGTTTTCCAAAATATGATACATACAGTTTTACTGGTTATGTTTATGTATATGATTATATGTATAACACAGAAATGCTTATGTTGCCGCACATTAGTATTAGTTTATTTCCTTAATGAGAGGTGTCTCACCCCAAAATTTCATAAACATTTTAGGAGCCCCTGATAGGAGAGCGGGTAAAGTTCCATTGACATAGTACTTATGATTTGCCCTCTTTGAAGGGTAAGTTTTGGTGGGGATGGTTGGATATTTAGGGAAATGTCCCTAGGTCTTTCTTTTTTTGGGATGTGTATAAAATGGAGATAGTAACTCTGGTATTATGATGGATGGTGCTGTGTATGGTGTTATGAGTTATTATGTTTTTTGTGTTTCTTGTTGCTTAGGCTTCCGTTTGTGTTTCTATTATATCCCTGGTACCACGAGTTCAGGTTAATTATGATCTACTGGATTTATTAGGCAGATTTTGTATTATTTTTAAGGAAAAAAAATGTGGAAATTAATCAGGTCGTTATAGAATCTCTCCAGATCCATCATGATCAGATACTAGATGTTTATAGTTGCTACCACTGGTCTCGTAGACTTCCTACTCAATGCATTAGCTACCACATTTGCTTTTCCTGGGTGATAACTGATGGTACAATCGAAATCTTTAATAAGTTCCGACCACCTTCTCTGTCTCATATTGAGCTCTGAGTGAAGAAATACTTCAAACTTTTATGATCGGAGAAAATTTCACATCGCTCACCATATAAATAATGCCTCTAAATTTTCAATGCATGTACTACTGCAGCTAATTCAAGATCATGGATAGGGTAGTTCCTTTCATATTCTTTCAACTGCCTGGAAGCATACACTACCACTCTACTATGCTGCATCAGTACACAACCAAGTCCTTTCAAGGATGCATCCCTGTAGATAGTATAACCCTCACCCCCTAACGGGATGATCAGCACTGGTGCTGTGACAAGTCTCTATTTCAATTCCCGAAAACTCTACTCACAGCTAACGTCCCACTCAAATTTGACGTTCTTCCTAGTTAGTCGTGTCAGAGGTCATGATAAAACTGAGAATCCCTCAACGAAACGATAGTAATAACTAGCTAACTCTAAGAAAGTCCTTATCTCCTGGATGTTCTTCAGTCTAGCCTAATTCACTACTGCATCAATCTTATTAGTATCCCTAGAAATTCTGTCCCCTGAGATTACATGCCCCAAAAACACGACTTTCTCAAGCCAGAATTCACATTTATTGAACTTGGCGTACAACTTCTTCTCCCTGAGCGTTTGCAAAACCTGCCTCAAATGCATCTCATGCTCCTTACAGCTCCTTGAGTAGACCAGTACATCATCAATAAAAACAACAATAAACTGATCTAAGTATGGATGAAATATCCTATTCATCAAAACCATATATATCGTAGGAGCATTCGTCAGACAAAACGACATAACAAGGAACTCATAATGCCCATATCTGGTTTTGAAAGCCGTTTCGATACATCTTCGTCTTTTACCTTTACTTGATGGTAGCCTAACTTGAGGTCGATCTTAGAAAATACCCGTGTACCCTGGATCTGGTTAAAAAAACCATTTATTCGGGGTAGAGGATACTTGTTCTTGATGGTCACTTTATTGATCTCCTATAATTTATACACATCTTCATAGACCCATCCTTTTTCTTCACAAAGAGTACTGGAGCTCCCCATGGGGATACACTAGGTTGTATAAAACCTTTATCAAGTACATCCTATAATTGATATTTCACTTATGCCAACTCTGCCGGCGCCATTTGATACAATGCTTTAGAAATCGGCGCTGTACCTGGAAGTAGATCAATAAGAAAATCTACCTCACAATCAGGTGGCAAACCTAGTAATTCATTTGGAAACACATCTGTAAATTCTTTCACTACTGGCGTGCTAGTAAGCTTCAATTCATTCCTTGACATTTCTTTTACAAAGACTACAAATCCTTGACAACCACTCAGGAGCAGTCTTCTTGCCTAAATAGCTAAAACCATCTAAGGTAGTGATTGTACTCGTGACCCTGTAAATATGAATTTCGGTCTTCCTGGAGGTCTAAATATCACTTCTATCACACGACAATCAATACTAGAAAAATTAGTTGCCAGCTAATCCATGCTGAATATGACATCAAACCCATGCATATCTAACACTACCAAATCAGCAGATAAAATTTTCTCCTAAACATCAATTGGACAACCAAGGAGTAACCTACTACACCTCATTGCTGACCCAGTCGGTGTAGTCACTAATAGTTCAACGTTTAATAACTGGGTTTCAGCCCCATGCAATCTAACATACCCCATTGATACAAACGAGTGCCTAGCCCCTAAGTCAAATAATGCAATAACTTTAAACAAAAACATATTAACCATACTTGTCACTACGTCGCCGGCTGTCTCAGCATCACTCGGCGTTAGAGCAAAAACCTTGGCTGGAGTCATATTCCTCTGTTGGCCTCTATGTGGCACCTGATAGTCTCCTTGAGTAGGTCTAGGAGTAGGAGCAGCAACAATCTGAGCATGAAAATCCCTCATCATATACCATGGCTCCCCATACTGGTAGCAGATACCTCGCTCGGCACGACACTCCCCCGAGTGTCTCTTCCCACAAGTTGGGCAAGCTGGAAGTGGCTGCATACCTTGAAAACCATGATTCCCTGTGTCCTACCTCTAGTCTCTATAGTAGCCACCTCTCTTCCATGAACCACGACCGACTCCCTACTAGGAACCAGAAGGTGTGGATCTCTTCTTCTGCCTCTGCTCCTTAGCCTCCAACTTCTCTCCCACCTCTACTATAGTGGCTCTATCTACCATCTTGGAAAAATCCTACAACTTCAGTATCGAAACCTGCTTATATATTTCTCTCCTCATACCTCTGTCAAACTACCGTACCATTTTTGCCTCATCCAGAATAATGTACGAGGCGAAATGAGATAGTTCAATGAACCTCACCGCGTACTGCTGCACTGTCTGCTGTCCCTGCTTCAGATTCAGGAACTTCTCAATCTTAACTTCCCTAGACGAAGCTAGAAAATACCTGTCGAAGAATATCTTCTTAAAACACTCCCACGTCATCTCCATAGGTACCGTCCTCTGCTGCTTTGGGAGTTTCACCACCGTCCACCATCTATCGGCCTCTCCAGTCAATCTATAAATAGCAAACAGCACCCTCTGCTCCTATGTACACTACAGCACTGCAAATACTTTCTCAATCTCCTACACCCAGTTTTCAGCGATAGCAAGATCAGTTCCCCTTGAGAAAGTCAGAGGATTCATCTTAATGAATTTCTGTGGCCTGTCGGCATACCACCCTGTTCTCAAGAACTCTTGGCAATTTCAGCCATAACTTGTTATGCCATGCTCGTAAAACTGCATCTGAATCACCGCTTGCAGAGCTTGAGGGTCCAACACCCTCATTCCCACTGACATGGGCACTATTGCCACCAGGGTCCATCCTGAAAAACAAATAACTTAACTTAGTGTTATCTTTGGTGTATTCCCAAGATGGGGGAGGGGGGTGAATTGGAATTTAAAACTTTTTCTCCTAGGTTAACTGGTTTTATCAACAATACATTCACAACCTAGGTCTATCTACCTAAATGCGCAAATAAGTATAATATGAAGAATTTAAATCATGCGCGTCATTCACACAATAACATACACGTGCAGTAAATATAAAGTGCAGACATATAAATAGACACACGATATGTTATCAGGGTTCGGCCAACTGTGCCTACGTCCCTACTTCTAGCTCGCATGCCCGAGGATTCCACTAATTGCTCACTTAATGGGTGGAGCGGCACTGATTACAATCAGGTCAATTAGCACAAGGGTGACCTCAACCTTTACAAACTCTCCTTGCGGGGCAAAGAAAGCCCTAGGTCAAATTCACAGGGCTAACCCCACCCTGATCCTTCTGGGCTAGATCAAACCCCTCAAACCATGCCTGGACATACAAAAATATTCACTCAATCAGACGGTACAGTGATTGTGCTTTCATTTAAAGTAGATATGTACCCCAATACGCGCAGTATACTTAATCAATCACATACGCATCAACAATGTAGGAAATGTAAGCTCGGTGATGTGTATATATTGTGCAAATAACACTCAACAAGATATGATCACAATAATGTTCAAGAGTGTTCTGATTAAGCTATTTCTTTGAAACAGCATATATCAAATCTCAATAATAAGCTAGGGTTTCAAAGATGCTAATCAAATATTCAAACGAACTCAAAAATATTTCTAAACTTGTGTCAAGCACAAGAGTTGTTTAAAAGAATAATATAGCTTGTTAAAAATATTTTGCACAATAAAATCAAGCTATAGGAATCTTTGCAATGACAATGCAAAGATCCTTAAGCTACTAGGTTTTTCCCAACACAAGATTTATCAAATAGAATATGTGGGAAAACCTTGCTTAACTCCCCAAAATCAATATCAATCAACCAAGAAAAGTAATGGGAGTATGAGTAATACCTAATATACACTAGCACAACCAATATACTTTCACAATACTAAAATGTATCAAGGGAATACAAAATTGAGAGTGTTTGGACAAAAAGAGAATTTGTGATAGAGAGGATTTTTACTCAATGATTTTTGGCTAATCTCCTGCTAATCCTCACAAATGAACCCATATTTACAAGCAGGGATAAAAATATAATGGTTTAGGACTTGTTGGAAATTATTAGAAAAATTCAAAACGTTTAAACACACTTAACCCAATTTTACTGCAGTTAAAACAATTTTAACTTGCCGAGGTTGGGGTGGCTGAACCGAGGATCGATCGCCCGACCAGACTCAATGATAAAAGCTACTCTTGAAGGTTCGGGTGTTCTAGTCAGGGCTTGGTTGGTTGAACCAAAGTCAGAAAGTTTTGGTGCACAGTTCGGGTGCCCGAAGATATGTTCGGTTAATCGAACTGAGGAATTTGGTGGCCCGAGGCCTGTTTTGAACTGAAAAGTTTGGCAACCCGAGTTGGTGAAAAGTAACCTTCTAAGGGTTCGGGTGCCTAAGGGCAATATGGTCATTTTGGGTTCGGTCGCCCGAAGCATGGTCAACTTCTAACTTTCCAGCAGTTCGGGCGCCCGAGGAGTTTTGAACTCCTGAGGTTTGGTCATCCGACCTCTTACATACTTACCCTATGACTGTGTGCACAATGTGTAGGAACCTAGTGTCTTTTCAAGTACACCCAAAAACCTGGCGTCGGTCGACTAAAGGTTGACTGAACTGTTCCCTAAAGTCATTCGGTCCCTATGGTCAAACTACAGTCTTTTTGAGAGCTTACAAATACCTACATGCATAACATGCAGAGATTATTACAAATAGATATGCTAATTACTATTACAGACCTAAATAATATAAATTACAACAAGAAGATAGTCTTCAGGGTCTTCAGTCTTCAAGGCTTCACGTGCCATCAAATGATCTTGTTATTGTGAACTTGCACACAAACTTGACAGACATTAAATACCAAGAGTATTTGTCATTATCAAAACCGGGTGTAACCTATAAGGTCAAAACTTAGAACCCCTTTCACTATACATATAATCCAACCAACATAATATATATTCCTAATTAATTCATCTCTCTTGATCATAATTCAAGGTTCAATCCTACAACCTATATACCTAACCCAACGATAGTTTACCATGGCTTTCTTGAAGTCATCACCCCATGGCTTTTATGATCAGTATATGATTATTCAATATGTTATGATGAATGTTTTCTAGCATATGAAATGTACTATATATGTATTATAGCTCTAAATATTCATGTTGCCACACAGCTGTATTTAGTTTATTTTCCCTTACTAAGAAGTGTGTCACCCCCCAAACTTAAATAATTTTCAAGAAACCTTGAAAGACCTGTAGATCGAGGCCGCCAATGAGATAGTGTGATATTACCCTTCTAGGAGGGTAAGCTTTTGATCTAGGGACAGGAGATTTACGTTATGGATTCCTAGATGTGTGTATATATATATATATATATATATATATATATATATATATATATATATATTGTTTTGGAGATTGTATAAAAATACAATATTATGGAATGAGGTTGACTCTGGTATTATGTATTTTATGGTTAGGAGAGAATGTGAATTTATATTTATTGCCACACAATGCTGAATAAAACCATACATTCTATTCTAAAATCATATTTTCTGACATTTCATACTACTATATATATATATATATATATATATATATATATTTCAACATAATAGCAGTATTTTTCCAAATATGCATTTTCTCAATAATATAAAAATATAATACATGCTTTTCTGAAAATTAATTTTCTAATAAATAATAATAATTTGCATGAAAAATAACTGTTTTAGTTTATTCCCTTGATTTCTAAAAAGAAACCCCCTAAAATTCACTGGTCTTGCCCCGGTAGGGTTCCACGTTCAACTTCCTGAAAATGATATCTCCCAAAACTAAACTTCAGTATTTTTCCATGAATAACATTTCCTATAACTATGGAAAGACCAAATTTGGAATAAAAAGTCTTACCTCGAATCTAGGATAAATTTCAAGCTAATCCCACCGATGATCCACTCCAGCAGATATGCAGAGAAGTTCCCCAAGAGTGTCGTGGTGGCTTTAGATCATCGAACTGACCTAAATCCGGCCTAAAAACTTAGAGAGAAGGGAGGACAAACGAAGGGAGGCGAGAGAGAGACTCATCGCATTGATTTTCAACCAAAAAAATGAAGTTTGGCCTATTTATACATTGGCCTTTGTTGACGAGGTCAAGAAAGCTACTCGTTGACGAAATCTTTTTGTTGTCGACGAAATTTAGAGTCACCCAAATATCCTCTCGGTATCTTCTCATCTACGAGACACACCCTCGTCGACGAGATCAAAATGCCACGTCGTCAACAAACACGAGCTACCGCCCTCTTTTACTATTCCCATTTTTCTCTCTTTTTATTATTTAAATACCATTATTTTTCGGGTCATTACACATATACTGATTAACCTACAAAGGGGACATTACAAACTATTTGCATCTTCTCCTAATTACTTTTGAATCCCACTGAATATGTAACAACCTGCCTAATTGACCACATATCAACCATATTAATTATCATTAACTTAAAATATAAAAAAGTTAACCTGAACCCATGGGTAATGGGGACACACCTGTCATATACAGCGGAAACCTAAGTAGTAGTAAACATAAATTTCATACACTCAACCATAGAATACAATATACCAGAGTTATCTACATTCCACCACATACTGTATTTACATAATCTTTAAAATACCAAAATTTAAATCTAGGATCTTACAAAAAAACCCTACTGACCCTAGAACAAAAGACTCACCCTCCTAGTGGGGTAGTACAGTGGCCTCAACGACATGGTGCTTGGTCCACCTGTCTTTCTGGGTTCCCTAAAATGGTTTAAGTTGGGGTGAGACACCTCTTAGTAAGAGAAATAAACTAAATATAGTTGTGTGGCAGCATGAATATTTGTGTGTTATAATAAATATACAATACATGTCACTTGCTTGAAAACACTGATAATATCATAATTGAGTAAACATACAATTTCAAAGTTTTACTAAATCATATTGTATTTCACTATTCATAAAATCATCTAATATAACTAGTAATTCTGAAATTTACCCAGGATGAATAGTTAACGGATGTCATGTATTACCCCCCCATGACGGGTTGTGCACCCAAAGGTGAGACCCGATAATAGCTAGCCGACCACTGCCGAGTAAAAAATGTCTGTAAGTACGATGGGCCCGCCACACCCTCGTCCAGACTGCCAGGTGGATGTCTACAACTCTACACTGAAAGCCACATCGACTATCTATCTCTCACCCCCTCTACTAGCAGGGTCAATTAGCACAAGTCTGAACTAAACTGAACTGTATAGCAACGGTACCGTGTTTCTAATAATTGATCTGAACTATCATCTGGGTTCTGATAACATATAGTACATGATAATATACTGTTTTAACATAAATAGATTGATGTCATTTTCTGATTTCTGTAATAACATAAATAATTACGGTCTTACGCCAAATACAATCATAACTACAGCTTTGTGCCGAAAACATGCATAACTGCGGCCTTGTGCCGGCTATCAATCACGACCTTGCGTCGAATATATCATACAAACTGATTTGAATACATATAATGTTTATCATATATTCTAAAATCATAGTTTACCATATTATCGTGTTATTCCTGAAAATAACTAAAACATGTTTTTTCTGTAAAATTGGCTTAACATAAATACAATATGCATAAAATAATATTCATGCCACACAATACTGAATAAAATCATGAATTTTGTTTTGAAATCACATTTCCTGACATTTCATACTTTATTAAATAAAATTAATTTTCATGAAAAATTACTACTTTAGTTTACTCCCTTATCTGACAATTGAAAAGCCCCTACAATGACTAGTCCTACACCCGTAGGGTTCCTCATTCAACACCCTGAAAACAACATCTCCCTAAACAAAACTTCAGTGTTTCTTCGAGTACTACATTTTCTATAACTGTAGGAAATCCAAATACTAAATAAAAATTCTTATCCTAAATTTGGGATGGAGTCCAAGTTAACCCCACCAACGATCCACTCTGGCAAACTTGAAGAGAAACTTCCTAGGAGTGTCGTGGTGGCCTCGAATCGTCGAACCGACAAGAGACCAACCCAAAATCTTAGAGATAAGGGAGAAAGGATGAACAGGAGAGAGAGAGAGAGAGAGAGAGAGAGAGAGAGAGAGAGAGAGAGAGAAGAGAAGAGAAAAATAGGGCTCTTTGCGTGATTTCTACAGAAAAAATCGAGTTTAGGCTATTTATACACCTACACTCGTCAACGAGCCACGTCACTTCGTCGATGAGGCCACGAAGGGAGTTCGTTGATGGATGCTTATTCCTCATCGATGAGTTTAGAGCTGAAAATAATCTCTTGGTATCTTCTCATTGACGAGACACGTGTCCCCGTCGACGATCCCATCAAGTGTGTACATCGACGAACGTGTTGTGTTCGTTGACAAGACCCATGTTGAATTCCAAATTCAATTTCCTTTTCTCCCCTCCTTCTATTATTTATTTAATATAATTCCTTTGGGTCTATACATTCTCCCCTCCTTATAAAAATCTCTTCTTCGAAATTTACTATCTATATGATTCACCATCCCCTATAGGTAAATAGTCTACTTATTTTATTAGTTACCCTCACTTATGGAGGAGGAATATCGTGGTTACATTCAGAGTTCTGGGAGATTACATATATAAAATAAAATTCTCCCAAAACCAAAATACTACTTACTAACTAAGCTAATACATACACTGACTAACTTGCAAAAGAAACATTACACAATGACTTACACTTTACCTGATTATAACTGAACCCCATGGAACAATTATGGATATTTCTGTCTTATCTGTTCCTCGAGTTCCCAAGAGGCTTCTTCTATTGTGTGATTCCTCCACAACACTTTTACTAGAGAAATCTTTTTATTACCTAATTCCTGTTCTTTCCTATCCAGAATTTGTACTGGTACCTCCTCTTTAACTAGTGAATCACTGAGCTCTAATTCACCATAACTAATTACGTGAGAAGGGTCTGGTACGTATTTCCTCAACATGGAGGAATGAAATACATCGTGTATCCTGGACAACACAGGTGGTAAAGCTAACATGTAGGCAACCGGCCCCACTTTCTCTAGAATCTCAAACGGGCCAATGAACCTAGGGCTAAGTTTACCTTTCCTTCCAAATCTTATAACCCCTTTTAGCAGTGCTATTTTAAAAAACACATGATCCCCAATATAAAATTCCAATTTCTTGTGGCTGTTATCGGCGTAACTTTTCTGTCGACTCTGAGCTGTATTGATTCTATCTCTGATGAGCCAAACCTTATCATATGCTTGCTACACTAATTCTGGCCCCATAACTCGCCATTCACCCACCTCATCCCAATATAGAGGAGAACGAACTCTTCTACCGTAAAGTGCCTCAAACAGTGTCATGCCAATGCTGGCCTGATAACTATTATTGTACACAAACTCCACCAGTGGCATGAATTGTGTCCAACTACCCCCAAAATCGAGCAAACATGCTCGAAACGTATCTTATAATATCTGAATCGTCCTCTCAGTCTGCCCGTCTGACTAAGGATGGAATGTCGTGCTGAAAGATAACTGAGACCCTAAAGCCTCCTACAAGCTCCTCCAAAATCATGACATGAAACGCAGGTCTCGATCTGATACTATAGACACAGACACACATTGAGAACGAACAATCTCTTGAATATAAATCTCTGCCAGTCTGTTAAATGTAGAGATTGTCCTCCTAATCCACGTGGTGATGTTGAATCGTTGATTCTCACAACAGAAGGCCCAAAATCCTAGAGAGAGAGAGTGTGTGTGTGTGTGTGTGTGTGTGTTCGAGTTCTAGAGAGAGAGAGAGAGAGAGTTTTGGTTTTCTTCTCGATTAAGCAAGCTAAAAGGTATTTTTAACTTGGTTGACTAGGTCAAACTCGTCAATGAGATGATGTCTTTGTTGACGGTCCGTAGAAGGAAGTTCGCTAATTTCATGGTGAACTCATCAACGAGCCTGAGATTTCAGGATTTTCCAAAATATCTCGATATCTCCTCATTGACGAACCACTGATCCTCGTTGTTGAGCTACACAAGGGACTTCATCGACGAGAAGAGAAGCCCCGTCGACGAGCATTGCTGATTTTTACCTTTTTAATTTTTCTTCTCTTTTCTTATTTATTTAATACACCTATCTTGGGTCAGGTTCTTACAACTTCTATTCCTTACAAAAAAAATTTGTAATCTCTCATTTACCAACTCAACCACATACTTAAACGCATACCCACTCTAGAAAGAGTCGGCAGCCACCCACATAGCAGCTCTATCCCAAATACATACATACCCTCACTTATGGCGGAGGAATACCGTGGTTACATACATACCATCTCAGTAGCTCACAATATTACAAAACTCTCCCAGAGACTAACCATATATCATCACTACTATAATAAAGTATAACATACATACCCATATCGATCCTGCTACCAAAGCTACTACTCAGAACAACTATAGATATTTTCGGCGTATTTCTGTCTCTAACTCCCAAGAAGCTTCCTCAACCGCATGATTCTGCCACAATACCTTCACTAACGGTATCTCCTTGGTGAGCAGCTTCTAAACTTTATGGTACAGAATTTGAACAGGTACCTCCTCATACGCCAAGGTATCCCCAATCTCTAAGGATTCGTAACAAATCACATGCGACAGATCTGTCACCCCATGCATTCTGACTATCTCATACACGTACAAATTTGCTAGTCTACTTAAGGAGTAACTAACCTTCATTAGTACAAAGTGAGCAGATTTAGTCAACCTGTCCCCTATTACCCAAATTGCATTCTGCCCATGAACTGCTAGTGGTAACCTGGTGACAAAGTCCATGGAAATATGCTCCCATTTCCACTCCGGAATACTCAATGGCTACAACAACCCTACTGACCTCTGATGTTTAGCTTTCACCTGCTAACACGTCAGGCATTGCTCCACAAATCGAGCAATCTCTCTTTTCATGCAACTTCACCAAAGAGACTTGCACAAATCCTGATACATCTTCGTACTACTTGGATGTACCGTATACAAAGAACGATGTGGCTCCTCCAAGATCTTCCTCTTTATACGTTCATCATTTAGAACACATATCCTGGTCCCAGATCTTAACACACCTCTTTCGGAGATGTTAAAATCTGCAGCCAACCCTTGCTACAATTTCTCCATGGTCTCAACTAACTCTGCATCATTAGCCTGTGCGACTTTAATCATCTCTAATAATGTCTGGATCACCAAGTTAGCAATGAAAGCCTGATGATTACTATCCACCAACTCCATGCCAAGACTTTCTAGATCCCATCTGATATGATGTTGACCTACTACTACAGATACTGATGCGCGCTCTAACTTCCGACTCAATGCATCAGCTACTACAGTAGCCTTCTCCGGGTGATATCTAATAGTGCAATCGTAGTCCTTGATCAGTTCAAGCCACTTGCATTGCCTCATGTTCAACTCCTTCTATGTGAAAAAGTATTTGAGGCTCTTGTGGTCTTTGAAGATCTCACAATGTTCACCGTATAAATAGTGTCTCCATATCTTCAACGTTTATCTTTTGGGAACTTGGTTCGTAGTTTTGGAGCCGTAAAGTTCAGGTTTTGGTATTCAAGGAAAGGTAAGGGGATTCTGTTTATATCAGTTATTTTTGAAATCGAAATTGGTAACATGTAGTTTACAATTGTATGTATGTTTTGTCTAATTATTTGGAAAAATCTAACAGGTAAAAATATGGGATTTTTGTTTTACAGTTTTGGGAAAAATTGGGGGTTTCAGGTATCATCTCTATTTTTGTTGGAAAATCGTATATTGTATAAAACTATAGTAATGAGATGACCGTACCTGTATTTGTATTAAACTAACTGTGTTCTCGAATTGAAAACGATATGATTGTTGTATGCTCAAATAAGTGTGGAATGAACTATTGCAGGTAAAATATTCCAGGGTTTGTAAAATAGTTGTGACGGCTAATTACCGTAAGCTAAGGGATATAGGAACATGAGTTCCAAAATTGTTCCAGGTTTTGCGAAATTTGCCATGTCTAGGCTAATTATCGTGGGCAAACGCCACGTCTCAGCTAAATACCATGGGCGAGAGCGTCCGATTTTATATCTAAGGGTGTGAAATATTGCTTGTTTGTTCTAGCTGGTTACCGATGGATGTGAGTGGACACCGTATTTGTAACAATATTGCTATAGGGCTTCGGTTATTGGAGGGTATAGGGTGCTTAAGTGTGACGAAACTGACCATATGTTTGGTATCATATGTACTGGAACTAGATTGTGAAAATTCTGGAACTGTATCGTGCTATATTTTATGTTGAAATAACACTTGTATGCCACACACTGATATAACTTGTTTCCTTCCTTACCAAGAGTTGTCTCACCTCAATTATTCAAATGTTTTTTAGGTCATTTGAGTAGTTGAAACTAGCATCCTAGCGTTCAGGTGCGTGGTTGTCAGTTAGCTGCGTATAGTACTTGTGCAAGTACTGATTTTGTAAACGGGTTGTCGTTGTAGGGTTTTGTAGACACTCGAGGTACGTACTGTATTTTGGAGCGTAGACTCTAGTCATGTATAGACTTTGGTATGGTACGTTGTATGTATTAGAAAGAACACTTTCGCTGCGTATTGATGTGTATATATGTATATGTGAATGTGTATAGGGTTTACGTGTACCCCACAAGGTTGGACCCTCATTCAGTGTAGTGTCATGTATGTTTTAATTGATACAGAGACAGGTTGGGTTACTAAATTCGCACCAAGAGCCCATTTGCAGGTTCGGGGAGTGACAAGTCCCCTTATGGACCCCACGGTTCTGTACTCTAATGATTACCAAAACTGTAGTTCCTCTTCTTCCACCGCCCCTAACAAGAACTAGTCGAAGAACCAGAGGGTACCGACCTCTTCTTCTAATCTTTTGCCACCTCATCCTCCAAGAGACCAGCCTCAACCACTGTGGCTTTATCCACCAGAACAGGAAACTCCCAAATTTGTAACATTCCCACCAGCTTATGAATGTCCTTCCTTGGGCCCTTCTCGAACCTCCAAGTCTTTTTGTACTCGTTCGATATCATATACGGCACAAAGCAAGACAACTCAATTTATCTAGCCACGTAACTCTGCACTGTCAGGGTCTTTTGATTCAGACTCGAGAATTCGTCTGCCTTTGCATCACGAATGGAAGCCGAGAAGTATCTCTCGAAAAATACCTCCTTAAAACGGCCCCACGTCATCCCTGATGAATCAGTTTTTTGCTCCTCAAGCAGACTCACAACCATCTACCACCTCTCAACTTCTCCTGCCAGCTGAAACGTAGCACAGAGAACTTTCTACTCATCGGTGCAATGTTCAGTATCTTTTCTATCTTTTGCACCCAGTTCTCCGCTACAATAGGGTCGAATCCTCCAGTGAACGTTGAAGGATGCATGCAGGTGAACTTCTCAATGGTGCAACCCACAGCTGTAGGTGGACGCTCCCGTCCCCTAACACTTTGCCCGATTGCCCACATAATCTGCCTGGTCAATCCCCAAGGTATAGAAGGAGACCCTTCACTCGCAGTCCCATACAAGCTAATATCCCAGTTGCTATCCTTGGGCTCCATTTTGAAAATAGTATAGGAATAGATTATCATTCCTATATCATATCACAATTAACACAATCATTGCAGGATAATCATGTTAACTTCTAGACTCTCAGGTCTAGGTTTGCTTTACTGCACAAACACGAAACTATCAATGGTTTGCTGTGGTTTTATTGAAATCGTCATTCTATGAAAAACACAGAACATCGTCAATGAATCCCTGTCTACTCTGCTCATTCCCTACATCTTATACTCTAGTATGTTCAAAAAATCAAGCCTAACCAAGTCTACAAGACCTAACAACCTAGTTAGTTCGGATACCAAGTTGTCACACCTCAAACCCAAAAATGGGCCCCAGAGTGTAATTTAGTAACTTAACTTGTCCCTATTTCATACAACCATCCATGATACTACATAGTATAAGGGTCCGACCCCGTAGGGTTCACATATACCCTATTCACAATCACATACACAATGTACGCAATGGAATAATTCAACCTATTAATTCATAACACCATACCTTCATACCATATACCATACCAGAGTCTATACAAAACCATAGTCTAATTCCCAAAATACATAACATACCCCGGGTGTCTACATAACCCAAAATGACAACTCGGCCAAAGAACAGTACTTACACAAGTACTTCTACAAAGCTAACCAACAACCACGCTCCTGAAACACTAGGGCGCTAGTGTTGGCTACACGAAGGACCTGAAAAACATTTGTATGATAGAAGTGAGACACCTCTTTGTAAGGGAAAAATAGGTTATATCGGTGTGTGGATACATAAGTGTTAATTCAATAATAAAATATAAACATTTTACAATTCCATTATTTTCACAACATAGTTCCAATATATCTCACAAAAACACCTCGGTCTAGTGTTGTCACACTCTTCGGCCTAAGCCAACCACATGACACGGATCCCCTAGTAACCTGGTGTAACTTAAGCCCCACAGTGTTCAACCGATGCAAACATGGCAAAACTCACACCCTTTGGTGACCAACCGAAATCATAGGTGGTATTTCACACCCTCAGCCTCAAGCCAGACATATGAGCCTACGGTAGTTAACCGACTCGGCCGCCTATGGTATTATTTCGGCACGCCTTATATCTCAGCCTTCAATAGTTAACCGGCATGCTTCGATTGTCCTAGGCCTTCAGTATTATCCCGAATTGACATTTTCATAAAACTTGGAACAATTTGAAACTCCCATTCCTATGTCTCATTTCAATTACTCATAGCCTACAATAGTTAATCGGCACGCTTTTTCACAAAACACATCATTCAATATATTAGCTTAATCCACACTTATTTGGGTAAACAAATAATCTCATATAAGATATTTTGAAAATAAAGTTTGAAATAATAAAAGGTACGGTCATCTCTATATTACAGTTTAACCAAATATAAAATTTTTCAACAGAAATGGAGATGTTACCCGAAACCCCTATTTTTCCCAAAAATTGTAAACCCGAAAACCCTGTAATTTCACCTGATAGATTTTTCCAAATAAGTAATCAAAACATTTGTAGAATCATAAAATATAGTTTTACCAAGTTAGATTACTAGAATAACTGATATAAATAGAAACCCCTTACCTTTCCCCAATAACCAAAACACAAACTATATGGCTCCAAAACAATGACACTGGATCCCCAAAACCTAAAAATTGAAGAACAATACTTCAATATAATCACAACCACTATAGATCTATCGAATCAAAAACGAAATTAGACTCTTACCTCAATTTTGGAATAAAACCTGAAAATCCTCAAAACGAAGATCTGATCCACTATAACTATAGAGATTCTCCTCCTGATACACTTAGCAATGTCGGATCGTTGATTTGGGTAACAGTTGGCCCAAAACCCTAGAGAGAGAAAGAGTCTCCTTTGAGTTCTACAGAGAGAAAGAGAGAGAGAGAATTTTGGTTTCTTAGCAATGAAGCAATGAGAAATGATATTTATAGACCCCTTGACCCAGTCAACCTCGTCAACAAGATGGCATCGTTGTCGACGAGCATAAGAAGGGAGTTCGTCGACGATGGAGTTGGCCTCATTGACGAGCCTGAGATTTTAGAATTCCAAAATCTCTCGGCATCCTCTCGTCAACGAACCTCTGAATTTCGTTGCCAAGATGTAGAAGGGACTTCGTCGACGAGAGAAGGAGCCTCATCGACGAGCCCTATTGATTTCACCTTTCGAATTCCATTCTCCTTTTCTTATTTATTTAATTCACGTTTCTCGGGTTGGGTTCTTACACCCTAACATGCCAAAAGTAGAGAAACCTAAAGCTAAGGACCTCAATGTAGAGTTCCAAGTGTTACCTCACATAATTAGCTACAACGTCCCGCCGAGACATAGTAGACATGATACGGTGTCTATAGAGACATATTTGCCATGTTTTGTATATGGGATGGCCAAGGAATCAACTTACCTTCCATAGTAGTGTAGCAGATGCAAGACCATTTGAGGAAGAAAAATGGGTGCCTACCATTCACTCGACTGCTCCCGAGCATATTCTCTCATTACAATGTGCCACTCGCGGGAGTAATAGCAGAAACTCCTAACAATGAGGACACATATTCCGAAGCTACCCTGTGACGAATGCATTTTATATAGGATGAGAGATCCTTGCTATGGATGAAGCAAAGACAATAGGCACGAGACCAAATTGATGAAGTAGAGGAAGCTATGGAAGAAGACGACATGGGCGCATAACAATTTGGTAACCTTGATGAGGGAGCACCTGAGGCTAGTAAACCTCCTAATGATTATATTAGGCAAAGTCTTGATGGGATCAATGCATGCATAGGTTCACTGAAATAAGGGATTGATGTACGTTTTAGTCCATTGGAACAGGGAATTAGCATACGATTTAACAATTTTGAACATGGGTTCACTGCTCGTCTTGATAGAATATAGTCTAATCTAAATAGGATATTTGAGCTTTTTAGGAAAAATGACTAGAACCTCTTTTTTTGATGATGATCAAAGGGGGAGAAGTATGTGGTATCATGAATATGGGGGGAAAGTATGTTGTAAGATGGCGTTTGTAGGATGATGTTTGTATAAAGTACAAATTTGTAATGTTGCCTAAACGATTATAAATGGAAGTTTAGATTTGTTGCTTAAAATGGTTTCAATGAAAGTTCAGCTTGTTTGTTGCTTCATCTTAATATAGAATGAACTTTCTAATGTATTACTTGTTTGTTACAAGTATGTTGTAAGATGTGGTGTCAAGTTTTTGGAAAGTACAAATCTGTAATGCTGCTTAAACTATTATAAATGGAAATTCATATTTGTTGCTTAAAGTATTCTTAAGGAAAGCTTAGTTTGTTTGTTGTTTTATCTTAAATGAACTTTATAGTTAATATAATTTCGTGTTATAGCTCTAATGGATATAATACATCTAGTTGAATAAACTGATTGTGCCTTATATGCATATAGTAAGGGGGAGCAAAATTTCATCTTATTCAAACATATACATAAATCAAGGGGGAGCTTAAGATTACATCTTGTGAGAACACCAATGGTTTATCATCATCAAAAAGGGGGAGATTGTTAACCTTAGTGGCTATATAATTCTGATTGTCTTATTTTGATGACAATAACTCATTAGTGATTCTAAGTTAAAATGATATTTGCACACCAAATTGTGACAAGTATAAGTGGTGAAATCATACAAATATAGGTTTAAGTGCAAAGATCAAGCAAATACTCTAATAGGAAAAGATCGTAAGCAAAGATCAAGAGGACACTCACTTAGAAGATCTTTAGCACATCTGATAAAGCAAATGTAAAACCATATGTAATAGGGAGTGTTTGAGGTAGTATTTATTGTAACTCTTGCAGTATTATTTCACGCAAGTTTATTAAGAAAGAGTTGAGAAATGGCATATGCATACTAGTTCATAAGAGTACATACGATGCCACCAAATCATAAGTTTTACACTTATGAATTTTCATATACAAAACAATAAGTTTTATGAAAATATCCTATACTCAACTATGTTTTAACATGGGACAAAGGTTAATCAGTCTAAGCATCATACATCTTAATTTACTTTGTCTTGGTTGGGTTAAAACCTTTACTATGCACCAAATTACATAAGAAAATCAAGTTTGTGAAGAAACAGGACAAACTACTGACAGTTTGGCCCAGGTGCATCAATGGTTTCAGACATAGACTAAATTGGAATTTGGCCTAGAGGAAACCATCCACGGTTTGAGAAAAACGTACGTTGTTTGAGCAAACTAATTACGTTTAATTTGGAGGAGTCCGTCGATGGTTTGTGTCAGGATTCCAAACCCAACGACTATAAACGACTAGTTTTCCAAATATTAAATTGTTAAACTTATCCAACGACTATAAAAAGGCTAGAACTTAAGTTAGCCTATAAGTACAAGGCCAAAGACTTGTTCTAGTAATATTTTGATTGATCTTAGTGATTAACATCTAGTGAATATCATTTCCAAGCACTTTGCATTTTTTAAGTTCATGATTCAAGTGCTCACTATCTCTCTTGCTCTCTAATCTTTGTTGTGATTCATTACTTTAAGAGATTAGTGTAAGGTTATTATTGTAATTGATATCATCTCAAATTGAGGAGCATTGTTTTCTACTACTCTATTTGTCATCTTCAAGTTGTAAGGGTTCTTTGTGAATCAAGTGTTAGGGGATTTGTTCCCTTCCTTGAAAGCTTTATGTGAGTTAGAAGGGATTTGTTCCCTTGTAAAGGCTCTGTGTGAGCGTGAAGGGATTTGTTCCGTTGTGGTGTAAAGGCTTCTCCATCCTTGAAGGAGATTGTGATAATAGATTGTGAATCTTTTAGTGTGTCTCAAGGTATGGACGTAGGCAAGGGGCTGAACCACGTTAATATCATTTGTCAAGCTTTTATTCACTATACTCTTTAAAATAAACCTTATGCATGATTTACATTGTATATACTGTGATATAATCATTTGTATCTTGCTGAGATTTTATATTTTGTAAAGAAAAACACAAATTCGTAAAAGAATCTATTCACCCTCCCCCCCCCCCCCCTTTAAACTCGACTCTAGGACCAACAAATTAAATAAGAGCGATGGGAATTTTCTAAAAAAAAAAATGAGGAAATTTTACTTGGGTCTATTTCATTTGTATCTTTTTTTATCTTGTTTTATGGGCATCTAAGACGAGGAGACAAAAAATCCTTACAAATGTGTCCTTTGTTAGCATTGTGTAAGTAATCCTTTCTTACTTTTCAACACTATTTGAACTTCAAGTCTTCCCTTAGCGCATGTAATGACTTTTGACTTCAATCTTTTTCATTTCAGGTCTTACCTTAGCATACGTAATGGCTCCTGGTTTCAAACACTTTTCACTATGGGTCTTACCTTAGCACATGTAATGGTTCCTAATTTTAAAAATTTTACACTTTAGGTCTTGCCTTAACGCATATAATGGCTCCCAACTTCAATCTTTTTCATTCCATTTCTTGCCTTAGCATATGTAATGGTTCCTCACTTCAAACACTTCTCACAATGGGTCTTACCTTAGCATATGTAGTGATTTATGATTTCACACACTTTTTTGCACTTTGGGCCATGCCTTAACACATGTAATGGTTCTCAAGTTCAATCTTTTTCACTTCATGTCTTGCCTTAGCATATGTAATGGCTTCTGCTTTCAAACAATTTTAACTACAGGGCTTGCCTTAGCGTATGTAATGGGTCATGATTTCACACACTTTTTTGCACTTCGGTCTTGTCTCAATGCATGTAATGGCTCCCACTTCAATTTTTTTCACTCCAAGTCTTGCCTTAGTGCATGTAATGGCTCCTGGCTTCAAACACTTTTCATTGCAGGTCTTTTCTTAGCGCATATAATGACTTCCAATTTCACACACTCTTTTGCACTATAGGTATTGCCTTAGCATATGTAATGGCTCCCAACTTCAATATTTTTCACTCCGGTGGTAGACCTTGGGTCATCTGCTGATCCTGCCTAATCAACATCTGTGAAAATTTCTACTTCCTTGCTTTCACATTTCTTGAAAAAGAGTCCTTCGCCTAGAGAGCCCTTGAGGTACCTGAGGATTTTGCACACAACATCTGGGTGAGTCTTTTTCGGTGAAAGTGTGTGTTGTCTTACCACACTTACCGCAAATGAAATGTCGGGTCTGGTATGTGATAGGTAGATTAGTTTACCAACCAATCTTTGATACCTCTTATTTTCAACTAGTATTCTGTAGTCTTCAACCCTCTTTACTGCTTCAATTGGGGTTTCACTAGGTTTGCATCCAAGCATGCAAGTTTCTGTTAGGAGATCAAGGATATACCTTCATTGAGAGACACTGATACCCTTTTTTGATTTAGCAACTTCCATTTCGAAGAAGTACCGCATTTGTCTCATGTCTTTAACTTCAAACTCAGTAGTTAGAACTTTCTTCAATCTTTCCATCTTCACTGTATCATCTCTAATTAAAATTATATCATCTACATATACAATCAAAATTGTTTTCTTACCACTTTCAGACTGTTGGAAGAACATAGTGTGATCTAATTGCCCTTGTCAATATCCTCATTTCTTTATCACCTACAAAAATCTGTCGAACCAAGCTCTGGAAGATTTCTTGAGGCTATACAGGGACTTCTCCAGTTTACATACTCTGCTTTCTTCACTTTTTTTGTCGAAACCTAGTGGTATCGTCATGTAGACTTCTTCTTCTTGAAAGTTGAGGTGTAGTCCCAAGAAGGCGGTGAATAGGGTTATAAAAATTTTATTTTAATTATTTTCAAGAATTCTTAACCCTTTTGTTAATTTAACAATCACATGGCATAGACTTATTTATTTATTCAATCCACAAACCAAAACACAGCACAAGTAATCAAAACTAAAACAATCAACCAACAACCAATCATGCTCATAATCGGGATAAATAGGAACCTCATGCCATTAAGTGCATTTTTATTGGTTACTCTCCTACCAAGAAATGCTACAAATGTTATAATCCTATCACAAATAATTGTTTGTTAGTTTTGATGTCACGTTCTTTGAAACCATTCCTTACTTCCAAAAGCCCTCTCTTCGAGGGGTGAAGTGGAGTGAAGATCGGTTCTTTGATTTCCCTATTATTGAATCTGTGCCATATATTGAGTCTCCTATTACATCATTTCCTGAACTTTCATGTGCAAAAGATCACTTAAACCCAGGGGGAGATGCAGAAAAACAAAATGACAAGGAAACACTTGTTGACTCAAGAAAGCCAAAAACAAAGAACAAGGAGAATCTCATACTTGAGGCACCAAGAGAGTTGGAACCGGTGATAGCTCTGAGAAACCATGAGTCCACGCCCAATCCCGATTAGGTAATAGATGGCCATGAGCTTCCTTCTAATAAGTTTGCACCTGATGACATCAATTTATCCTTTGCAATCAGAAAGCAAACTAGGTCATGTACTCTATATCCCTGGTCAAAATACATATCCTATTAAACTCTATCTACAGGGTATGGTGTTTTTACCTTTAACCTTGACTGGATAAAAATTCCAAAGAATATCTAGGAAGCCTTGGAGATTCCTGATTGGAGGGAAGCTATCATGGAGGAAATGTGGGCCCTGGAAAAAAATGGAACTTGGGACGTTATGAATTTGCCGAGAGGGAAGAAGCCAGTAGGCTACAAATGGGTCTTCACAATGAAATATAAAACTAATGGGACAATTGAACGGTATAAAGCCCGACTTGTTGCAAAATGGTTTACATAGACCTATGGAATTGACTACATGGAGACATTTACACTAGTGGCAAAATTGAATACAGTTCAGGTCCTCCTGTCCTTGGCAACCAACTTAGATTGACCACTACATCAACTTAACATTAAGAGTTCATTTCTACATGGCGAGTTAGAAGTGCTGGCCTTACAAGGCTTAGAATCTTGTTTTGATGATAACAAACAAGAGGAATTTAACATATTTGGTTAAGTGATGACATTTCAGGACTCAACTATGAGAAAGCAAGGTCAAGTGTTCACAAGGATCCTTTGAAAGCTTATACTCCAAAGAAAGATGATCAAACGAAACTTAAAGAATATTAAGGCATGGATTCAATATGATCTTATAAAGCTTGAAGATCATGAGATCTTGAAATAGAACTTGCTAAAAGCTTGAAGACAAGATGGATCCAAAGAAAGAACGAGCATGAACACTTTAAGTGCTTAGAATGCTAAAAGTCCTAAGAAGTCTTTATGTAAGTACTTCGTGTTTGAATATCTTATGAAATATTTTGAAGCTCTTCTAGGGTTATTCATTGACTTAGACACCTTATTTAAAACCTCAAAAAATGTTTTATGAGATTTTTTCAGTCTACTGAAGAATTAGTTCACTCTACTGAAGATTTTTTCTAAAGGAATACAGAAGAGGCAGTACACCCTTACAAAACTGAACCCTTAGTTCAATCATATAATCTAGGACTTCAGAAGATTGAACCTTCTGTTCAGTCATCTGACCCTGTGTCCAGTTCAAATTTTTCAGTGTGCTAAGGAACATCAAAAGACTGGACTAGATACTTCATTCGTCTTAACACTATTAACAGTTAGAAATTTTAAATGTTTTAAATTTCAAATAATGGTTTCTTGTGCCCCAAATTTACTCCAAGTAATCTTGGGCAACACGAAATTACTTTTAGAAGCCAATAAATATATGGCTTTGCAAATCAAATCATACCAAGAATTGAAATTTTGCTGAAAGCCATATTGCTATCAAAGCTCTCTCTTGCTCAAATCTTTGCTCAACTGAATGCTGAATTTCTGAAGTGCTAATCATCATACTACTAAGTTCTGAGTTACTAATTCTCATCTAGAAGGAACATGATGAAAAATTCTCTTGAGCTTCAGTCTTGTTTCAATTTGATATTTAAATATCGAAGTATCTAGTGTTTGAAATTGTACTAATCTGCTCTATGTAAGAGTATTACTGTACGCAAAGTTTATTTCTTGTCTCTTGTAGTGATTGACGATTCCAGGTTGTTGGATCGTTGGTGTAACGACCTGCTACTAATTTAACATTTTTTTCCTTTATCTGTATATTATAAACATCAACTGTCTATAACATTACTGAAAATAACTCGAGCTCAAAAGAGCACTGAAGAAACTTTGTCTGTCATACATAACTAGGCAGCGGTGCACAAAACTGGGAACTGCTATATACAATACCAGAAGACTACAAAATACTAAAACATAATTACAATACTAAATACCCAGTGACAAAATCAAAATTTGAAAACTATCCCCAAATTACTGATACCAAAAACACACCTACCCTTCCAGTAAGGGCAGCTCTAGACAACCACTATCCGCGAGCATGATCTGCTTGCTTAGCTGGATCTCCTGAAACATAATAAGTCACTGGGATGAGACAACGCTCAGTAAGTGGAAATATGCTATTACTAGTGTGTGGCGGATGAGTTAAGAATTTAAGATACTGAAATAATACTAATATTGTAATATCAGAAAACGGTTAAATTGTACAGAATATATATCATGTAATCATTAAACTACAAGTATAATCTGAGTTTGCTATCTGAATATATTGCTATATAATAATATAAACTACTACTGTGTGATATATCTGTGCATAGGAACTTCTTCTATACCCTGAGATCTGTATATCATGATATATCCCCTTGTGATAGGGTTGTGTGGCCTGTAGGCTGGACTTACTCTGGTTGGCCTACCAGGCAAGTCAATCTCTATCTATACATCTGCCAATCTGTATCAATCTAGCCCACTGCAATCACTCTAGTCATCTTTAACCTCTATCATCATCTAATCGGCTACCTCAATCCAGCATGCTGGGGAGACTGTAATCTTTCCTCGCACGGTTATATGGAATCCACATACTATCTAAGTTATGTGGTTGTACATGTCTAAAATAGCAATGGTACCGTGCTATACTGTATCTCTATCTATAATATCCACAGGGGTCAGATATTGTGTAATATTGTATACATGTATAAGTATATAATCATCTTGCTACTTTTAACATGATTTCAAAAACAGCCATAACACTATAAATCTGGGTTGTAATATCAGAGATATTTGACTTAAATATATAAATAATATATGTATGTATCATCTATGATTTCTATCTATACTATCTGTAATATTTGTATATAATATTTGTATACTCTGTCTGTAATATCTATAAAATTTGTTTGTAATATCTGTACTATCTGTCTGTAATATCTGTAAAATTTGTCTGAGTATTATAGTTTAGAAATCATGCTATTCTGAGAAATACTGTAAGTCTCATTCATTACAAATAATCAGAAATATCTGAATATTTGTAATATTGTAAAATCTACATACTATATTGTAATAAACTCATGTCACACATTTGAGTAAACACAATCTCATGTTCAAATTTCTGTGATTCTGCTATAAAGATAATATTCATAATTCTCTGGAAAAATAATCTGATCTGCATGCTTGTAAATACACATTCATAATATTTTGTATACGTATTAAAAATCGCTAGCATAGCATATTTCCCTTACCTTAAATCTGAAAAGCCTCTACTAAACTCCGGTCCTATACCCGCAGGGTTCTTAACTCGACATCCTGAAAAAAGCATCTCTCAGAACAAAATATCAGTATTTTCCTGCATACAAAATTTCTTATAACTGTAGGGAAAGCTAATCTTGAATAAATTGTCTTACCTTGAAATTGGGATGAATTTCAAACTAACTTTCCCCACGATCAGCTTCGGTAGACTTGCAGAGAATTTTGCCAAGAGCATCAGGGTGGCCTCAGATCTTCAATCCGGCAAGAAACAGAGCCAAGATAGAAGAAATAAGGGGAGGGAAATGTAGAGAGAGAGAGAGAGAGAGAGAGAGAGAGAGAGAGAGAGGAGAGGTTTCTATGCTTAAATTTCTATCAAAATTTTGAGTTTTAGCTATTTATAGAGCCGAATTCGTCGACCAGACACGTCATCTCATCGACGATTCTTGTAGAAAGTTCGTCGACAAACCTGCACCCTTGTCGACGAGTTTCAGTCTGCCTTAAACCCTCTCTTGGTATCTTCTCGTCAACGAAATGGGTCTTCGTCGATGAAACCCTTGTGTTCGTCGATGAGTCCTGTAAGAATTTCTTGGGTTATTACAGTTGGACCGAGCGTAGGGTTATCACTTGGAGAGGTATTGCTCTAGCCTATTGAAGGAGTGACCGAGCATGGGGTGTCGCTTGGAAAGGCATTGCTCTAGCCTACTCTAGGAGTGTCTAAGCATGGGGTATCACTTGTAACGGTTTGTTCCGCCCGGAAAGGAATGGTAAAGTGGAATCCTTTGGTAGTATTGGCCAAAGGCGATGACGTAGGTTAGGGATAAGCCGAACCTCGTAAAGAACATGGTGTCACTCTCCTTCCTTATTCTCTTTACTTTTCAATATATATAAATTGTGTGGTGTATGCAAAGTGCAGGTTGCTGAAAGTTGAAAACTGAGATTAAAGAAGACTATTAATAAAAGAAAGTACGTTTTGATTAAATGTTTGTGGAAACCTAAAAAGGGAGTACGTTGTTTAATAGTTTGCAGAAATCTTTATTAAGAGAAGTGCAGACAATTTCATTTAATACAAGGCTTGAAATAAACTCATACATTCACAGGGTTGCAAAAACTGAAAGTGCTAAAGAGTTGCATACTGTATCATAATTTGGTATCTTTGTTTGTTGTACAAATGAAGTACACCCAAAATTTTTAAGAGATTGGAGTGGAGCTGAGAGTTGGGAAAACATTCTTGGAATTTCTGGAGAGGAGTGGTAAAAGAAAGAACCTGACTAGGCATTCGATTAATGAGATATGTAGCTGTTAAAATGGCATCGTCCTAAAAATATTTTTTTCATATTTGTAGTGAACATCAATGTCTGAGCTACTTCAAGAATATGCCTATATTTGCGTTCGGAAATCCCAATTTGTTTAGGGGTATCCACATAGGAACTTTGATGAAAAATTCCATTTTCTTGAAGATAATGTCCCAAGATATTATTGAAATATTATGTACCATTATCAGTACATAAAATTTGAATGTGAGTTTGGAATTATGTTTGAATCATGGAGTGGAAACTGACAAAAATAGAACGGACTTCAACTTTATCTTTCAACAAGTAGACCCAACAAATACGAGTATGATCATCCCAACAAATGCAAGTATGATCATCAATAAAACTAACAAATTATTTCGTGTGAGTACTATTAAGAGAGTGTGAGGGCCCCCATAAAACATTGTAAATCATAATAAAAGGCTTGGATAGTTTGTATGTGGACTTTGGAAAGGAATTATGTTGGTGTTTTGCAAGTTCACAAGTTTCACACTAAAATTCAGCAGACATTTTATTTGAACAAATGGAAGGAAATAAACGTCTTAAGTATTGAAAATTTGGATGACCCATCCTAAAATCCCATAACAAAATTTCACTTTCCCTAGAAATAGATGCAGAATCACAAATAGCGGTTTGACATTATTCACTCACATTAGCCTCCTCAAAATAGTAGAGTTCCTCACACTCCTTAGCACTCCCAATCGTCTTCCCGATGATAGGTCCCGAAAACACAATGAGAGGAAAGAAATTTAGTAGAACAATTGGAATTCTTAGTTAAGAGCAGACTATAGTGTGATGGAGTTAGCGAGTCGGATATTCCCTTTGCCTGCAACAAACGAGAGTGATCCATCTGCAATTTTAACTTTCAAATTTCCAATACGGGGTGAATATGATGAGAAAAGATGATAGACATCGGTCATGTGGTTAGAAGCATCAGAATCAATAATCCAAAGAGTTTTGGATCTAGAGGTTATATTCAAGGCTTGCAAAAAATTACCTCTTTGGGCTAAAGAACCATAATTGTGGAAGATGAAACTTTGTAATAACTAAACGAGGTTTGGTTCGCCAACTACCTGAACATTTTCTCATCAATCCCAATTTCTCTATCTAAACAAAAAACGTCAAAGTTGGACGTCAAAGTCTCGCTCCAGTATTCTTCTTCTTCTTCTTCTTCTTCTTAATGTGAATTGACGGTCAGCATTATTGAGAGGAAGCTTGTGTCAAATGTCAATAAGGCGATCGAGGACCTGGTCGACGCTCTTCTTGTGAATGTAAAAGCTAGATGGCTGTTGCAGGATGAAAATAATGGGGATGCTTCTTCGACTCCCGTTGACCTGAAAGAGGAAGAGAAGAAAGGCTTGGAGGACCCAAGGTGTACTCTGGGAGATCTCTCTGATGCCTAAGTAAGAGGAACGCTTGTAGGAAGGCTAAACGCAACAGTAGAATAGTGTTTTGTCACTTACCTTTCCCTTTTCTCCAACTCCCTTCTTATAGGGGCTTGAGTTGACCACCGGTTGGCTTGGATTTATTGCACGGGGGCGTAAATTGCTCTCCAGCAATAAATGTGTGCGTCTATCACTCGATTATTAAAGGTGTCGGCGTGGATCTCTCCTCCTCTTTATTAGGTCGGAGCTAATCACTCGTCAAAATGTCAGACCCGGAGAGAGTGCGAGATAAGCGTTGACCTGCCCTCATTAGTGTGATTTGTTATGGGCATATCAGTTGTCCCCCCCTCAGTTTCAAATTTCTGGATAAAATTTTGAATAATGGTTTTGTCTGCATCTTTCTCCTTAGAGGGTTTAATGTTCCATTGTGTTCCTCCTCTTTTTTTTTTTTTTGGCAAAATAGTTGAGCAGCTCGTATCGAGTTGTTTTGCCGAGCTATTCATGCCGAGCTGCTCGTGCCGAGCTGCTCGTGCCGAGCTATTTGTGCTGAGCTGTTTCGTCTGAGCTCTTTGAAGAATTGCTCGGGCCGAGCTGTTTTGCCAAGCTGTTTGTGCAGAGCTGTTTCGTCCGAGCCCTTTGAAGAATTGCTCGGGCCGAGCTGTTTGTGTCAAGTTGTTTCGTCCGAGCTCTTTGAAGAATCACTCGGGCCGAGCTGTTTTGTCCGAGCTCTTTGAAGAATTGCTCAGGCCGAGTTGTTTTGCTGAGCTGTTTGTGCCGAGCTGTTTCGTCCGAGATCTTTGAGGAATTGCTCGGGCCGAGCTATTTTGCCGAGCTATTTATGTCGAGCTATTTCGTCCGAGCCCTTTGAAGAATTGCTCGGGCCGAGCTATTTTTGCCGAACCCTTTGAAGAGTTGCTCGAGTCGAGCTGTTTCTTCCGAGCTCTTTAAAGAATTGCTCAGGCCGAGCTGTTTCGTCCGAGCTCTTTGAAGAATCGCTCAGGCCAAGCTGTTTCGTCCGAGCTCTTTGAAGAGTTGTTCAGGCCGAGCTGTTTCCTCTGAGCCCTTCAAAGAATCGCCCAAGCCGAGTTGTTTGACCTTTTCCCTGGAGTGAAGCTTGGACGACCTGTCCTATGGAAGGAATTTTTTCGACCTGTTCATCCTGCTTTATGAAGAGGATTTGTGAATCTGTCCCATGGAAGGAATTTTTCCGACCTGTTCGTCCTGCTTTATGAAGGGGATTTGTCAATCTGTCCCATGGAGGGAAATTGGCTGAGCTATCCGACCTGCTCAGCTGTTTGGCCTTATAAGTCATGCTCGTTATTTGGGCCTTTGTGTCTATTGAGCCGTGCTCCTTTTCTAGGCAGTTCTGGCCTTACGAGTCGTGCTCGTCAGTTTGGGCCACCCGCCTGATAAGTCGTGCTTATCTGTTAGGTTGTTTTGGTCTCACGAGTCGTGCTCGTCAGTTTGGCCTATCCGCCTGATGAGTCGTGCTCATGTGTTGGTTGTTCTGGCCTCACGAGTCGTGCTCGTTAGTTTGGCCTATCCGCCTGATGAGTCGTGCTCATCTGTTGGTTGTCCTGGCCTCACAAGTCATGCTCGTCAGTTTGACCTGTCCACCTGATGAGTCGTGCTCATGTGTTGGTTGTTCTGGCCTCACGAGTCATGCTCATTAGTTTGACCTATCCGCCTGATGATTCGTGCTAATCTGTTGGGTTGTTCAGGCCTCACGATTCGTGCTCGTCAGTTTGTCCTATCCGCCAGATGAGTCGTACTCATCTATTGGGTGTTTCACCTTTCCGAGTCATCATTGCCCACTTCTGTTTTGCGAGAGATACATAAAAGCAGGTTTTAAATGCGTTCTACCTTGGGAAGTAGGATGGAGGAAAGTTCTCATTTATGGTCATCCGTCTAACGTTGTGTCTGAGGCAATGTGTTCTTACCGAGGTAGTGTTTGTCCTTGGGAAGTGGGTAGGAGGAATGTTCTCATTTATGGTCATCTGTCTAACATTATGTCCGAGGCGATGTGTTATTTCCGAGGTAGCGTTTGTCCTTGGGAAGCCGCGTCTGTGCCATATGTCAGAGATTTTTTGTATTCTTTTCCTCCCTCGAGATGCAATCCTTTTTGTAAATGAAAACTCTTGAGATTCCCACCACAGGGATTCGTGCCCTCCTCTCTTTATAAAGGCCAGTGGATTCTTTCATTCCGCACTCGTCTTCATTCTGAGAGGACTCCTTCTTTCTCTTCTCTTCTTCATTCCACAAGTCCCCCATTTGGTGCTAGGTACACTTTCCCTCTCTATAGCATTTTTGTTTTGTTGTTCTTCATGTTCTTCATTGCTCTTGCATTAGCTTTGTATGTTTGATCTTTTCTTACAAGATGGCCTAACTGTTTGTGTGTGAAATTTTACTGTCTTGATCTATCTTGGCGTCTTTTCCTCTTTGTTTTTTCTGGTGCTTGCTCGTTTGATCCTTAGGTTTAGGTATTGTTTTGTTCAAGCTTTGTTTTCCCTATGGAGTCTTCCTCACAGCCTCTAAGGGTTCCTACTACAGTTTGGAGCTCTCGTTGTGACCTCACCTTGTCCGACCTGCAAAATGTTCGTTATTTTTTTGCTATACCATCGAATATTACTGTTAGGTTGCCATCTGCTTCTGAGTCAGCTCTTAATCAAAACTCCAAGGAGCTCTGCCTCTATACTGATTATCTAGATTTGGGTCTTAGGCTTCCTTTTCCCTCTTTTGTCTCTAACGTATTACGTTTTTACCGCATAGCACCTTCTCAACTCGTCCCAAACTCTTATCTTTCGCTCACCTGTTTTGCCGTGCTTCTGCTCCGCTTGGGCCATCAGCCTACAGTTCCTCTTTTTAGAAGTTGTTTCCAAATGAGATCTCATTCTGCGGAGAAGGAGCTATATTATTTCAACTCTCTACCAGACTACAAACTTTTCTCACCAGACAGTTTTTCCATCCATAATTGGAAGACTCGTTACTTCTTTGCCTCGGGAGAGTTGAATTACACGGGCTATTTTATCTGGTCTTCTCCTCTTGATGGTAACGTTGTCTATCTTTTCTCCACCCTCTTTTGCAGGGCTTACTAGTAGGTTATCCGTCTAACTCATCTTTTCTCCTTTCACCCCTTTTTCCTTTGTAGTTCGGGTGTGCCATCTCCTCCCCAGACTTTCCCCTGAAGGGCAAGCCATCCTGAAAGAACTTCGTGTCCTCAGTGAATAGGGTATTATCCCTCATGAGGAGCTGCTCCAAGAGCGTGTCCTCGTGTAGTGGGGGATCAGCCCCGTTTCCTCAAGTCATTCCTCCCCTTGGTTATGTGTATGGGTATATTCAGATATTGTCTCTACTGTTGGTGTTCTTACTTCTTTTCTCTTTTATCCTTGCAGATATGGACTTCACCAGGTATGAATCTCTAATGGGAGAAGCTAGGAAGCAAATGGTGAGTATGAGTAGGAAGAAGAGAAGAGAGATCAAAGGAGAATCCTCTCAAAGGGATGCACCTGCGGTAGGTGATTCCGGCACCCTTACTGATGAGGTCCATGCTGCTCCTCCTCCAACCCCGCAGGCTCAAATTGAAGCGATTTTTTACGAGCCGACCCGTTCTGCCTCTGCTCTCCGTCAGGTTGTGCACGCTGAGGATTTTGTGCAGGCCCAGTGCACCCTTCTGGACGCTCTCTCAGTGAAGATTCGCCATACCTCATACCAGGTATCCACTTAACTGGCTTTATTCTTTTGGACTTACACATAGTCTTGCTAACTGTTCCTACTTTGTATTCTTCCACAGCTGGCGATGATGGCTCTAGCCCAGGAGGAGAAGGTTGCGGAGATGTATCGGCAGACACTCAATGCCCGGGAGAAGTATGTTCTTGCTCAGAATGAACTGCACGAGGCCGAGGTCTGCGAGCGGGCTCTGCAAACAGAGGTCGATCGCCTTCGTAGGGAGGAACTACCTGCTAGAGAAGCTGCTGCTACTGCTACTGCTTCCCGAACTGCAGTAAAGGAGTATAAAGATTCCAACCAGTTCGTTATTGATACCTCCAAAGCTCATCTAGTGGGATTTAGGAGGTGTCGGGATCAAGTAAAGACCAAACATCCTGAGCTTCCTCTTGATGGTGTAAGCTCTCATGGTTATGGCAATGAGAGCCCTGAGTCTGTGGAAGATCTGGAAGAGGATGAAGAAGGGGAGGAGTAGGAAGTTGGAGAAGGGAGTAAAGCCAACTAGTTTGTAGGAACCGAACTTGTATTTTGAATTTTTCAAACTTTATTGATGTAGTGTAACTTTTGTAATGGATACTTTTATTACAAAGCTGCAAAAAGCGGTTTTTAATAATAGTATTTTTTTAGCATTCCCGAGTTCCATGTGTTCTTAATTTCTTTCCCCCTTACATCTTCTAACTTGTATGTCCCTGGTTTTATCTCTGTTGTGACCCTGTAAGGGCCCTCCCAGTTGGGCTTTAACTTGTGCGACCCTAACTCGGACAGGTTGTTTCGCGTCTTCCTTAGGACTAAGTCTCCTGCCTAGAAATTTCGTACTTTGAATCGATTGTTGTAGTACTTGGCTACCCTCTGCTAGTACGCTGCAACTTTTAAACTCGCCTGATCTTGTCTCTCTTCTAGCAGGTCTATTTTTGATTTGAGTTCCTCATTGTTGGTCTGCTCATTGAAGTACTGTCTTCGCCAAAAGGGTATCCCTACCTCTGCTGGTATGACTGCCTCTGCGCCAAAAACAAGCATGAAAGGGGTTTCACCTGTTGCTGCTCTCTTGGTAGTGTGGTATGCCCATATAAGGGAAGGGAGTTCCTCGGCCCATCTACCTTGCATGGACTCGAGTCACATCCTCAGTCCATGTAGTATCGTCCGATTCATGTTCTCTACCTGTCCATTGCTCTGGGGGTGCGCCACTAACGCGAAGAGAAGCTTAATAGATAGGTCCAAATAGAACTTTTTGAAGCGGTCGTTGTCGAACTGCTTCCCGTGGTTTGTAACTATCGCCCAGGGGATGCCGTAACGGCAAACCACTGAAGTCCACATGAAGCGTGTAATGTTCCACTCTGTTATGGTGGCTAGAGGCTCAGCATCTACCCACTTAGTGAAATAATCTATTGCTACCAATAAAAACATTCTTTGACCTGTCGCTTGCGGTAGAGGTCCAAGAATGTCTATTCCCCACTGTGCGAAGGGGCAGGGACTGGTTAAAGGGGAGAGTAGATTAGAGGGTACGTGTGGTACAGCTGCACATCGTTGACATCTGTCGCATTTTTTGACGAGCTCAACCGCGTCTTTCTTCATTGTAGGCCAGTAAAACCCCTGCCGCATGGCTTTGTGGGCTAGGGCCCTACCGGCAAGGTGGTTTCCACACACTCCTTCATGGATTTCTCTTAGTACGTATGTTCCTTCCTCATCGTTTAGACAACAAAGGTAGGGCAGTGTTAGAGATCGTCTGTACAGCTCCCGGCCTATCAGCGTATACCTTGCCGCTTTCCTTCTTACTTTCCGAGCTTCCTTGTTGTCTTCTGGTAAGGATCCGTCCTGGAGAAATAGGAACAAAGGCGCCCTCCAATCATTCTTTTTGAATTCGGACTCTACTGAGTTAACTTTTTCTTCCTCGTATGATGGTTTCCCTATTCGCTCCAGATAAATAGCATCTTTCCACTCCGCCCCAGTTGCTAAGGCCAATTTCGCGAGTGTGTCAGCCTTTTTGTTTTCTGCCCTCGGTACGTATTCTATATCGAATTGAACAAATGCTTTCTCGTATTCTTGGGCCTTAACAAGATATTTCTTCATTCTTGGATCCCTAACTTCAAATTCTCCTTTCAGCTGCTCTACCACCAACTGAGAATCACTCAATACCTTGATCTGTGCCACCCCTAATACTTCTGCCAATGCAGGCCTGCTAGCAAAGCTTCATACTCCGCATCGTTGTTGGTTGCTGTGAACTCAATCTTCAGTGCAAAAAGAGTTTCAGTGCCATCAGGGGCCGAAAGGATGAATCCAGCTCCCCCTCCAGCAACGTTAGATGACCCATCAACATGTAGTGTCCATACGTCTGGCTTAGTGGATGAGTCGGAGAACCTTTCTGCTGTAAAATCAGTGAGCACCTGGGCCTTGATTACGGGCCTAGGTTGATTTTGTATGTCGAACTCACTTAACTCGATTGATCATTTCGTCATCCTTCCTGAACTCTCCGGCCGCTGTAGAATTTGTCTCATCGAGGGGTTTGTTAACACTATTACCTTGTGGGCCTGAAATTAAGGCCTCAATTTTCGCGCTACACAAACAATGGAGAACGCGGCTTTTTTGGCTTTGCAGTAGTTCTTACAGCTCCGCTGAGCACCTTTCTAGTGTAGTAGATGGGTTGATGCTTCCTGCCTTCTTCCCAAACCAATACAGAGCTGATGGCACTTTTTGTGGATGCTATATAAAGGTAAAGGTCTTCCCCATTCTTTGCTTCAGTTAAGAGTGGAGGGGATCCGAGGTACTGTTTGAGCAATTCAAAGGCTTTGGCCTGCTTCTCCCCCCATTCGAATCCTCCCTTCTTTCGTAGTGCCTTGAAGAAAGGTAAGCCTTTGTCCCTCGAGCAAGAGACAAACCTGCTGAGGGATGCTATCCTCCTTGTCAAAATTTGGATCTCCTTTTTCGTCCGTGGGGCCTCCATCTCCAATAGTGCTCTTATTTTATCTGGGTTTTCTTCTATACCTCTACGAGTCACCATAAAGCCTAGGAATTTTCCTATAGAAACACCGAACACACACTTCGATGGGTTCAGCTTCATGTGGTACTATCGAAGGAGTTCGAATGTTTCCCTTAAGTCTTTGCAATGTTGCTCCGCTACCAAGCTTTTCACCAGCATGTCATCCATATACGCTTCCATTGTTTTTCCAAGCTGGTCTTTAAAAATCCTGTTCACCAATTTCTGATATATGGCTCCTACATTTTTTAGCCCGAAGGGCATCACCTGATAACAATACAGACCCCTTTCGATGATGAAAGACGTTTTTTCTTCATCTGCTCGACTCATGGGGATTTGGTTGTATCCTGAGTAGGCATCCATGAAGCTGAGGAGCTCGTGCCCTGAGGTTGAATCTACTAGCTGGTCGATTCGAGGAAGAGGGAAGCTGTCTTTTGGGCACGCCTTATTCAAGTCAGTGAAGTCTATGCAAGTGTGCCATTTTCTGTTAGGCTTTCTTACTAGAACCACGTTACTTAACCACTCCGGGTAGTCTACCTCCCTGATGAAGTTGGCTTGTACCAGCTTCGTCACTTCTTCATCGATTATTCTGATCTGCTCCATTGCAAAGCTCCTACTTTTCTGCTTCACAGGTCTATGGTTAGGATCGACCTACAGCCTGTGCTCTATGACTGCAGGGTCGATGCTAGGCATGTCTGTAGCCGACCATGCGAACAAATCATTGAATTCGTTCAATAGTTCGGTCAGCTCCACTTTCAAGGTTTCGGGCAATTGATCCCCGATCTGTATACTCCTCTCTTGGTGGCCCTTCAATGGTATGTGCTTGATATCTTCATCTACCGTACTAATCTAAGGATACTCTCCCCTTACTTCTAGATCTTCCACCGTTAGAGCTTCCCTAGCCTCCATCTTCCCTTTCAGGGCCATTACATAGCAACTCCGAGCAGCGGCCTGATCTCCCTTTGCAAACCCTATACCTTGCGGTGTAAGGAATTTGATTTTAAGATGGTATGTTGACGTTATAGCCCAAACTGCGTTAAGGAAAGAGGGACCCAAGATGACATTGTATACCGAAGGTCTGTCGACCACCAGGAATTCTGTCAACGTTGTTACTTGCTGCGGGGTCATCCCTATTGTTACTAGTAACGTGATTGTACCCAAGGGGTGAATATTGTCTCCCCCGAATCCTACCAAGGGGGTCGAGACCTGCTTGAGTCGTTCCTTGCCGATCTTCATTCCAACTAGGACCAACCAGAACATGATGTTGGTCGAGTTACCATTGTCTATCAATATGCGTCTGACCATGTAATTGGCCACAAGTAGGGAGAGCACTAAAGCGTCATCATGTGGTTGCTGCACTCCTTCTTCGTCTCCACTATCTAAGATTATGACGTCATCTTTTCTGTTTCATTTGCTATTGGTTTCCCCCTTTTCCATCATCAGTACCTGTTTAGCATATCTTTTGCGTGCACTCCCGCTATCTCCTCTACTAGCGGATCCTCCGAAGATCACCGCAATTTCCCCAATGACCTGCTCTTCCTTCTCTTTTGCTCCATGCCTTCTCTGCTCGAGTGGTTCCCTTTGTGGATTTTCTTTCTTTATAAATCTTGACAGATGTCCCCTTCTAATTAGGACTTCGATTTCTTTCTTCAATTGAATGCATTCTTCTATGTCGTGGCCGTGATCCTTATGGAATGCGCAGAACTTGGACATGTTCCGCTTATGTAGAGGCGTTCGCATAGGTTCAGGCCACAAGATGTAGTCTTTCCTTTTGATCTGCATTAGTAACTCTAAGCGCGGTACATTTAGGGGTGTGTAGGTGGAGAACTTGTTGTGCTGTCCTTTCATCTTTTGACCCGCGTGCAGCGCACTAGGCTCTTGTCTTTTTGCGGATTTATGGGGATCTCCTCTTTCCCTGCTACTGTTTTTCCTTTTCCGCTCGAGGCGACTTCCTCTCGTATCCATCATCTCCTCCATATTGATGTACTTCTGCACTCGGACCATCAGTTCCCCCATGTCTACTGGCGACTTTTTTCCCAGCGAGTATAAGAAGCTTCCAGACTGAAGAGCCGTTGTCAGGCCTGCTAGTGCAACCCCCATGTCTAAGTTGCGAATCTCTAGAGTTGCCATGTTGAAGCGATGCATAAAATCTTTTAGTCTCCTGCTCTCCTTGCGCCATACTCATGAGATGGCCAGTTGTTTTAGCAACCCTCCTGCTGCTAAGGAAGTGGCCGGTGAAGAGTTGTTCCATGTCTGAGAAGGAACCGATGGATCCGAGTCGCAGTGTGTGGTACCAATCTCTGGCAGTACCCTTAAGGGTGGTTGCAAAAGCTCGACACATAATTGCGTCTGAAGCTCCTTGCAACTGCATCAACATTTTAAAATTATCTAGGTGATCAATTGGGTCTGATAAGCCTTCATACCGGTCAAAGGTAGGCATCTTGAATCTACTTGGCAATGGAGCCTCCATGATTTCTTTATTGAATGGGGGCTTCAAGGCCTCATGGATGCTTCCCCATAGTAGGGTTTGGTTCTGCCCTCTTTCATCACCTTCTTTATATGATCTATCTTTTTTATTCTTTCTTCAAGCTCTATGGATCTTTGTTGATTGACGTCCACGCTATTTGCATCTTCTACCTTCTTGTTGGGTTGGGTTTTCTCCACTGGTTTGTTAGCTTGCTTGTCTATGCTAAAATTCTCCTGCGGTTGAGGGAGGACATGCCCTTCTTGACTCTTTTATTGTAAGAGTTGGTTGAGCATGTCCTTCATTTCCTTCTGGAAAGCGAGGAACTTTTCCCTACTAACACCTGATGACTCTGCCGGCGTGGATTGGATAGATTGGGATGGTTCTTTTGTAGCAGGAAATGAGGTAGAATTGCGCGAGGTCGGCATTGCTAGAATGTTTAAAGTCGAGAGCAAGATAGTATCGCCTCCTAAAAGTAGGTTCCCACAGACGGCATCAACTGTTGCGGGATGAAAATAATGGGGATGCTTCTTAGACTCCCGTTGACCTGAAAGAGGAAGAGAAGAAAGGCTTGGAGGACTCGAGGTGTACTTCGGGAGATCTCTCCGATGCCTAAGTAAGAGGAACGCTTTTAGGAAGGCTAAACGCAACAGTAGAATAGTGTTTTGTCACTTACCTTTCCCTTTTCTCCAACTCCCTTTTTATAGGGGCTTGAGTTGACCGTCGGTTGGCTTGGATTTATTGCACGGGGGCATAAATCGCTCTCCAGCAATAAATGTGTGCGTCTATCACTCGGTTATTAAGGGTGTCAGCATGGATCTCTCCTCCTCTTTATTAGGTCGGAGCTAATCACTCGTCAGAATGTCAAACCCGGAGAGAGTGCGAGATAAGCATTGACCTGTCCTCATTAGTGTGATTTATTATGGGCATATCAATGGCATAGATCTAGGAGGTGTGACCTTCGCCCTTGACGCAGATGCGCATGTCCACATTGTTGAAGCGGTGGCAGCCGAAAAGGAGGATGGGTTCTAGTGCCTTGTAGCGGTAGGACTTCTAGAACCTGGTGTGAGCACTACGATCACTGAACTTGTTGGGCTCGCACCTCTGAGGATTGGCAACAAGGAGGGTCCAACCGTAGCGGACCAAGATGCCCTTGATCTCCTTTTTGGACTATTCGTCGACGTACTTCTGGTAGAAGGTGACGAGGGCATTGGCGATGCTCTGGCAGAGGCACCGATCAAGACGGAGATGCCCAGATGCAGCAACAACCCCGGTGACGAAGAGGAATCCATGGAGTTCTTGAACCTTGTGGAACTCTGTTGGAGGACCTCGTGAGATTCAACGGTCATTGAACCTCTACTTTTTTCAGTGGTTTCCGCCATCGATAGCTAGGTTTAATCTCCTAGCTCTGATATCACGAAATCGGAATGAATAATTTTTTTATTTCTTGAATATTTTGTACAAGACCAATACACAATATTTATAATAAACTCAGGAATTCTAAGTATGAAAAGAATATCTCTCAATAATATACAATCCTCTACATAAATACCTTCCTAAATTCCTACAAGATGCTCAGGATTTCTACAATAAGTGATGCCATATGTAATAGTACTATATTTAAATAATCATACAATCGTATATAATCAGTGTATACCAAAATAGGAATATCTCGAGTGCATCGATTCAACCCAACATCGTTCGATGAGGGATGAAAACATATTGGCAATGGGTTGAGTTTTAAAGCATCGTAGTTGAGTAAGGAGCAAAAAAATTCAATACAATTTTGAATTGTAAATTTGGATTTGGATAGATTTGGACAAATATCAATACAATTTTATATTATATCTTATCCAAATCCAATACAACTCTAAATCCAAGACCTCTCCACATGTACGGTAAATTTCTCTCTTAGCATAGTAGTATCCCATGGCAGACCTAGGACCTATGGTCCATGGGGGCTGAGACTCTCATACATAATGCATTTTTAACTTTTCTATTTTATAAGATTAATTTTTTTACAAGTATTCATTTATAATCATTCATTATTGTATTATCAATTTAGATATAGCATTAAAGCATTAGATTTTCCCTCAATTGGGTCGCCTCTCTCTCTCTCTCTCTCTCTCTCTCTCTCTCTCTCTCTCTCTCTCTCTCTCTCTCTCTCTCTCTCTCTCTCAATTTTGAAAAAAAAAAACCCTAAATTTTATTTATTTGGACTTAGACCTCGTGTAGTAGGAAGTTGAGTGGGCGCAGACCCAAAAAATCAGCAATTTTAAGCCTAATCACAGGTATAATGTAAGGAGTTTTTTCAATTGAGTGGAGGCTATAACCCACACAGTGGATCTGCCCATGGTTGTAGTACAAGCACAAGAATGAATACAAAGGCTTGGCTTGTTTGTAAGCCTGCCCAAAATCTATCCAGTTCGAGTCTTACCATTGTGTGGCTTCTTTCTGCTACATAGTCCCTCCTTGGTCCTATCTAGTATGGATCTGTTCTATTCCTGTTCTTCATTTCAAACCTTTTTTTTTTGGTAAAAATAAATAAAAAAAATAAAATGGCAGAGTTTCTATTTAGCTCATTTAGTTTCGAAAGAAGATAGATTAAGCTGCTAATAAAACCCGGTTCAAGCATTTTATGACAGCTTCGTTATTTTTGCCGGTCTGAGACATGCATATATGACTTTGAGCATTATAAAGATTACATTCTACAAACCATAAATGGCATTGTAAATGAGATTCACAAGCAAGTTACTTTACAATCAATCTGATTCGAGCATTTTAGTCTTAATAAAATATTTCAATACACGCATCACGGCATAAGCATAAGGGATTTTATAATTCACCCTCTTTGATCAAAAGGCTGAAGCTTCCCCGCGAGAAAAGAAGAGGCCAGAAGGCCCATCATTTGGTAACAATGCTAACCTCACAACACTTTCAGCACCATCTTTGACAGTTAAGATGCCAGTGTTGTAGTTTATATCTGTTTTGACATAGCCAGGACACACAGAGTTGATGCGGAAGATTGGGTATTTCTTGGCCAGAATCCTTGTGTGGGCATTCATGGCTGCTTTAGCAACTGAATAAGCAGACCAAACACCAGGCCAACCTTTGGTTTCTACCGACCCGCCCTTGAAATCCTTTAGAAACTCATTCAACACCTCCTCCACTCTTTCTTCTGTAAGGCTCTCGACATCACTTAATACCCCTTTAGCCCACTCATTCTCTATCTTCTGAAACAAGATGGCAAGAAAAAGTTAAGCTTTCCTGCATATATATATCTATATTACTTCCAATTTAATTTTTGCAACAAGAACTCCAAAGACACCAGAAAAATCTGGGAAATGGCCCATAAGATCTCTTTACAAATGTTCACATACACTCGTGTAGAAATGCCAAGAATTTTCCATAAGACCAGAATTTTTTCTCCCCTAAATGGCTTCTTTGTACCTTTAACGTCCCTGCGCTGGAGGACACGTTAACAATCCGTCCTGAATCGGATAACTGAAGGAGGGGAATGAATGCTTCAACCATTCTTTTTGCACCATAGTAGTTTGTTTTTAGGCATTCTTCCGCCAGCTTGTAGGTCTCGGTCATTTTCATACTTGCCTGCATAATGAAAAACCAAAAAACAAATTCTGTCTCATGATAGATTTTACCTGTTACTTGCAAATTGAAAATTTAACACTAGGACAAAAAAAAAATGCATTAATATGGTGCCCAATGGCATGGAATTAAGGATGGATGTGTTGGGCTTTATGGAGTCTAGTTGTGTTTGATCTAGACTATGACTCGACTCGAATTAATGCTGCAATGTTTTTTTTTAATGAGAGTTTTCTATCCTAAGGCTTAGTCCATGGAGCAAAAGCTTGGGCCAAAAAAATTTTGGGCTCATGTTGTAGTCCATTGGGAACCCTATGCGCAGCATAAAACTATTTTTTTTTTTTTTTTGTGATTAGGTATGGCCGTCATTTTGAGAGCGATAGAGAAAACATCGTATAGCCGCACTCTCAGTTTTTCTTCTTGATTATAGTGAAATCCCTACAACTCCGTGGACGTAGGCAAAATTGCTGAACCACGTAAATATTGTCTAGTGCGTGTGATTATTTTTCTTTGGCGTGGATTGTATCTCTATTTTTGTTTTTCACAGGATCTGGGAATTTCGTGTTAATTCCCTACAATTGGTATCAGAGCCTAGGATAAGGTTCAAGTGGGAGCAATGGCAAAGGAAGTAGGAAAGATGTCTAGAATAGAAAAGTTCGATGACACAGACTTTTGATTTTGGAGGATGAAAATCGAGGATTATCTTTATGGGAAGAAGTTGGATCTGCCGCTTCTAGGAGAAAAATTTGCTACTATGAAGGATGAGGAATAAACTCTCCTTGACAGACAAGTACTAGGAGTTATCATATTAACTTTTTTTAGGTCTGTTGCACACAACATTGTAAAGGAGAAGACCACAACAGATCTAATGAAGGTTGTGTGGTATATATGAAAAGTCATCAGCAAATAACAAGGTACATCTGAAGAAGAAACTGTTTAATTTGAAAATGGCAAAAAATGCATCAGCAGCACAACATCTGAACGAGTTTAATACTATCACAAATCAATTGTCGTCTGTAGAAATTGATTTTGATGATGAGATTCGTGCACTGATCGTTTTCGCTTCGTTGCCAAACAATTGGGAGGCAATGAGGATGGCAGTAAGCAACTCTACAGGAAAAGAAAAACTGATGTATAATGGCATGCGTGATTTAATTCTAGCTAAGGAAATTCACAGAAGAGATGTAGGTGAAACCTCAAGATCTAGTTCTGCCCTAAACCTTGAGACAAGAGGCAGAGGTAATGAACGAAATCCAGATAGGGGCATATCAAAATCCAAAAATTATAATCAAACCAAAAGTAAATCTAGATCTGGCTAAAAAGGACAATGCTGGAATTGTGGGAAAATGGGTCACTTTAGGAGGCAATGCAAAAGTTTTAAGAAGATGAATGAGGATGATTCTACTAATGTTGTAACAGAAGAGGTACAGGATGCATTACTTCATGCAATAGACAATCCACTTAATGAATGGGCTTTGGACTCAGGAGCTTCGTTTCATACCACTTCACACCATGGAATCATACAGAACTATGTAGCAGGTGATTTTGGTAAGGTGTATTTGGCTGATGGTACAGCCTTGGATGTTGTGGGTATGGGAAACATCCGGATGTCGTTGCCCAATGGATCTGTTTGGTTACTGGAGAAGGTACGACATATTTCTAACCTGAGAAGGAATCTGATTTCTATCGGACAACTTGATGATGAAGGGCATGCAATGTTGTTTGCTAGTGGCACTTGGAAGGTTACAAAGGGAACCAGAGTATTGGCTCGTGGAAAGAAGTCTGGTACTCTATACATGACCTCAAGTCCAAGAGACACAATTGCAGTTACTGAAGCAAGTACTGATACCAGCTTATGGCACCGCAGACTTGGTCACATAAGTGAGAAAGGGATGAAGATGTTGTTGTCAAAAGGGAAACTACCAGAATTGAAGTCTTTTTTATTTTGACTTGTGTGAAAGTTGCATCTTAGGAAAGCAGAAAAGGGTGAGTTTCTTGAAAATTGGCAGGACATCGAAGGTTGGAAAATTCGAGTTAGTGCACACTGATTTGTGGGGGCCTTATCCAGTTGCATCCCTTGGAGGTTCAAGGTATTACATTACTTTCATTGATGACTCAACTAGAAAGGTATGAATTTACTTTCTGAAAAATAAATCTAATGTATTTGAAACTTTTAAAAATGGAAGGCTAAGGCTATGGTTAAGACAGAGACATGTTTTAAAGTAAAATGTGTGAGGTCAGACAATGGAGGAGAGTACATAGACAGAGGGTTCAGTGAGTATTTTGCTGCACATGGAATCGAGATGGAGAAGACCATTTTTGGGACACCATTGAAAAATGGTGTGGCTGAGCGCATGAACAGAACCCTCAATGAGTGTGTTAGGAGTATGAGATTGCATGTTGGACTACAAAAAATTTTCTAAGCTGATGATGTTAGTACTGCAACTTACTTGATAAACTGAGGACCTTCAGTTCCCATGAAGTTCAGACTTCCTAAAGAGGTTTGGAGTGATAAAGAGGTAAAGTTTTCTCATTTAAAAGTTTTTGGTTGTATTTCTTATGTTCATATTGATTCTGATGCTCATAGTAAACTTGATGAAAAGTCCAAAATATGTTTTTTCATTGCCTATGGTGATGAGAAACTTGGTTATCGATTTTGGGATGAACAAAACAGGAAAATTATCAGAAGTATAAATATGATATTTAATGAACAGGTTATGTTCAAGGACAGATCAACTGTAGTGCCAGATGTCATAGAGATAGATCAGAAGAAATCTGAGTTTGTTAACTTAGATGAGTTGACTAAAAGTACTGTCTAGGAAAGGGGTGAATAGGATAAGGAGAATGTAGAATCACAGGTAAATCAGAGTACACTTGTAGCTATGGTCCATAGATCTTCTAAAACCATTAGACCTCCATAGCATTATTCACCCACTCTAAATTATCTCTTGTTGATTGATGGTGGAGAGCCAGAGTGTTATGATGAAGCCTTGCAGGATGAAAATTCAAGCAAGTGGGAGTTAGCCATAAAGAATGAGATGGATTCATTGTTGGGGAATCAGCCATGGGAATTGACTGAATTGCCAATAGGGAAGAAGCCTTTGCACAATAAGTGGGTATACATAATAAAGAATGAGCATGATGGTAACAAGTGCTACAAGGCCAGATTAGTTGTCAAAGGATTACAGTAGAAGGAGAGCATTGACTTCACAGAAATATTTTCTCCAGTTGTGAAGATGTCAACAATTAGACTGGTACTGGAAATATTGGCTGCAGAAAACCTACATCTTGAGTAGTTAGATGTGAAGACAACATTCCTTCATCCTTTAAGGAAGACATTTACATAATTCAGCTAGAAGGCTTCATGGTCCAAGGACAAAGGAATCTAGTATGCAAACTGAGAAAGAGCTTATATGGCCTAAAACAAGTTCCAAGACAATGGTACAAGAAATTTGATAGTTTTATGCATAGAATTGGGTTCAAGAGATGTGAAGTTGATCATTGTTGCTATGTTAAGTTCTTTGGAAATTATTACATCATTCTATTGTTGTATGTAGATGATATGCTCATTGTAGGGTCTAGCATTGATGAGATTAACAATATGAAAAAACAATTGTCAAAAAAGTTTGCAATTAAGGATTTGGGAGCTGCAAAGCAAATCTTTGGTATGAGAATCATTAGAGACAAGGCTAATGGTACATTGAAGCTTTCACAGTCAGAGTATGTGAAGAAAATTCTCAGCAGGTTCAACATGAATGAAGTCAAACCAGTGAGCACACCCTTGGGTAGTCATTTCAATCTAAGTAAAGAACAGTCACCGAAAATAGAAAAAGAAAGGGATCATATGGGCAAGGTGCCCTATGCCTCAGCTATTAGCAGTTTAATGTATATCATGGTGTGTACAAGACCAGACATTGCACATACAGTGGGAGTTGTGAGTAGATTCATGAGTAGGCCAGGAAAACAACATTGAGAGGCAGTCAAGTGGATTCTAAGATATTTGAGGGGTTCATCATATACATGTCTATGCTTCACAGGAGCAAGTTTGAAACTACAAGGTTATGTAAACGCTGATTTTGCTGGTGATAATGATACTAGAAAGAGTACTACGGGGTTTGTATTTACTTTGGGTGGTACTGCGATATCTTAGGGTTCAAATCTACAAAATATTATTACTTTGGCTACTATAGAAATTAAGTATGTTGAAGCAATTGAAGATAAAATGTAGATGATTTGACTACATGGTTTCTTAGACAAATTGGGTAAGAAGCAGAAGATGGGCATTCTACACAGTGACAGTGAGAGTACAATCTTTCTTGCTAAAAATTCAACTTTTCATTCAAAGTCGAAGCATATACAGACAAAACACCACTTTATCTATTACCTTGTTGAAGATAAGTTGGTAATACTTGAGAATATCTATGTATCTAAGAACCTGGCAGACATGTTGACTAAGAATGTCACTATTGAAAAGCTGAAATTGTGTGCAGTTTTAGTTGGTATTCTAGCTTGAGGACGGGAGGATGAGTTGTAGGGATGAGGGATTGTGGTTGATATTGGTGATTGAACTAGTCTCTAAGTGGGAGATTTGTTGGGTTTTGTGGAGCCTAGTTGTGTTCGCTACAGATGATGACCCAACTCAAATTAATGCTGCGTGGTTTTTTTAATGAGTGTTTTCTATCCTAAGACTTAGTCCATGGAGCAAAGGCTTGGAACGAAAAATTTTTGGGCCCATTTTATACCCCATTGGGAACCTTGTGCGCAGCGTATAAAACTATTATTATTTTTATTTTATTTTATTTTTGGTGATTAGGTTTAGCCGTCATTTTGAGAGTAAGAGAGAAAATATTGTATAGCTGCACTCTTCGTTTTTCTTCTTGATTATAGTAAAATCCCTGCAACTCCATGGACATAAATAAAATTATCAAATCACGTAAATATTGTCTTATATGTATGATTATTTTTCTTTGGCATGAATTGTTTTTCTATTTTTGTTTCTCATAGGATCTAGGAATTTTGTGTTAATTCCCAATAGGATCTAGGAATTTTGTAATAGATCCACTAACTTGAGGGTAGTGGATCGTTGGCATCGAAACGCTGCAAGATAATTCTCTTTCAAACATTAGTTTCCAAGCAAACTGAAAAGTAGCCTCTCAACCTAAAAGCATATATATTACACTCGAGTGGCCTTCGTAAATTATTCTTCCTTGAAAATTATCTTAATCTCAACTCATGTCAAATTTGCAGCAAGAAAACAAATGATAATAAAAGAAATACCCTGCCCTGATTAGCCGTCAAATCTCTTAAAGCAGCACTATCCATTATGGCTCCATTAATTGCAGCATTGTTCACCTGCTCAGGATTCAAAACAACAATACACATTCTCCACTATGCCAAAATCAACAGAAATAATGCACAAATAAAATTATGTGGGAGAGAACACGGGGGCACGAAACAACTGCACAAAGAAGCTATCCATAATCAATACAAGCATAAAACAATGCCCAAAAATCTTGTCCAGGACAATAAATTTTTTTCAATAGAACTACATATAATCCTGAACAGGCATGAGGGGGTTATATCATGATGATCAAATAAAAAAAACAAGAATAGGCCCTTAAAAATGCTGGCTGACAACATGGAAGTGAAAATTCCCGAGTGGCTTCTCAAATTAAATTTAGCATGTCACACCAAGTCTTGAATGCTTTGCTCCTTTCCAAATTCAAGATACTTCAGAAAAAAAAAATGTAACTGGGTAAGTTTAAATCTGGTTAGCTGGTAGTTCTAGTTAATTTTGCAAATAAGAGATTGACACTAATCTAATACTGAGTGTGAGATAGAGACAAGATGAACAGAGATGATCTTTCAAACAAAAGATGGAGCAGAGAACACACAATTCAACATATCAATTTCCAAATATACCAAGATATCAAGCTTTCCAAATTGTGTCTTGATGAAGTCTGCAAGGGAAGCAATACTAGTTGGGGCTGCCACATCAAGCTGATGAAAAAGCACATGATCATGGCAACCAGAGTCTTTGAGTTTTTGAGCAGCTTCAAGACCCTTCTCCTCATCTCTAGCAGTCAACACCACCACAATTCCATTAGAAGCCAACTGTCTGCATATCTCCAATCCAATACCTTTATTTGCTCCTGTAACAACTGCATACCTGAAGATCGAAAGACAAGAAAGAGTCAAGGGAGATCAAAATTCTTCAGAGATTTGGCTAGAAGATACTATGGGAAAGAGCATGAAGATATTTTGAGACGTGATAGCTAGAAAGTCAGAAAGGTCACAAAGAGCAAGAACAAGTGCCTGTCTAATGCAGGGAAGGGGGATGCTTCTGCCATGGTTGATGAGATTGTGTCAAGATACTCTTCCTTTGAGACAAAGAGCTTTAAGAAACTTTAAAAACTATCAGTGATGCTGCTTGGCATGTTTTCGTGTGGACTTCCGCTTCACACATTAAAATAAATTATGTCAAATCTTTAAGCTCTTCTTGTTTCCATTTTTCTATTTACTTAAAAATAGAAGGCAACTCATGAGAAAAATGAGTCATGTCTCTCATAGAGTGACTTAATTATGATGGAAAAAATACCAGACCACGCAAACCAGAAATTCAATTATTAGACTTTCATTGTAGAAGTTTTATGTTGAAGATTTCAGATGTATACCGACTGGGAGATGGCTTATGCCCAATAAACAAATTTTTTAAATGGTATTACACACTCAGTGGGAGATAGATTTTACCCAGCTGCTGATCCCGCTGTGATTTTAGTTTAACAGGGACTGGCACCTCTCTTGCGCTTAATAGTTTAGCATGTGCTGTTTGAAACTTGAAAAAATTTATAAAAATGAAGAAAAATATGAAAAAGATTTACTTTTCATATTTTAATCATTGATGTTAAGAAATTGGGAGAATTTTTCTCTATTGATTTCTCACATAGATTACAAGGGTATATATACATAAGAGAATTGGAAAAAATAGAAAGTATATATTGTGTTAAAATGGAAAGTGTAGATATCTCTAATACTCTCCCTCAAGTTGGAGCATGGAGATCCGTAATGCCCAACTTGCGTGATAAGTTTTGGAAATAATCACGACCCAAAGCTTTGGTAAACATATCGGCAAGCTGACTATGAGTAGGAATATGCTTAGTGAAGAAGTGGTCAGCCCGTAACTTTTCATGAACAATATGACAATCGATTTCTATATGTTTGGTACATTTGTGGAAAATAGGATTCTGGACAATGTGAAGACCCGCTTTTGGTTGTCACAATATAAAAGCATAGACTGAGAATGCGGTATGTCAAGATCAGTTAAAAGAGTTTTGAGCCATGTAAGTTCATAGGTAGTGGAAGTAAGTGCTCGGTACTCAGCTTCGGCGGAGGAGCGAGAGACTATAGTTTGTTTCTTAGTGCGTCAGGAAAGTGGACTAGTGCCCAACTGAATGAAAAACCCCGTGGTGGAGCGGCGAGTGAGTGGACAACTAGCCCAATCCGAATCAGAATAAGCGGAGACTTGAAGAGTGTTGGCAGTAGGGAAAAATAAGCCTTGACCTGGAGATGCCTTAATATGTCGAAGAACACGTACAACAGCATCATAATGCGATTGTCTGGGTTGGTGCATAAATTGACTGAGAATATTGACTGGAAATACAATGTCGGTACAAGTGATGGTGAGATAGATCAAACATCCAACAAGTCGCCAAAATGAGCTGGGATCGGAGAGAAGATCACCATCAGTATTATTGAGCTTCAGATTTTGTTCCATGGGAAAGTGGGCAGTCAGAGCGCCTAGATGACCGCTATCAATGAGGATGTCAAGACCATATTGGCATTGGTTGAGAAAAATGTCAGTGGGAGAGCGAGCTACTTCGAGGCCAAGGAAATATTTCCATTTGCCAAGATCCTTGAGTTTGAATTTCTGAGCAAGCATGACTTTGAAAGTGCTAATATCGGAGAGATCATTGTCTGCCATGAGAATGTCATCAACATAAACAAGTATAAGAGTAAAAGATTGACCCCGAGAGCGGGTGAAAAGAGAATGATCGGCCTAAGATTGGGTGAAACCCGCAGCAAGTAAAACAGAAGATAATTTAGAGAACCAATTACAAGAAGCTTGCTTGTGACCATAGAGGGATTTCTGAAGACGACAAACACGAGTTTCCCCCTGTTTGCAATAACCTGGGGGAGGGATCATATAAACCTCCTCATCGAAGTCACCATGGAGAAAAGCGTTGTTAACGTCCAATTGAAGGAGATACCAATTCCGAGTGGCCGCCACTGCAGGAACACACCTGACAGTAACGAGTTTAGCAACATGAGCAAAAGTATCATGATATTCCAAACCTTCTACCTGAGTGTAGCCCTTAGCCACCAAGCGAGCTTTGTGTCGCTCTATGGATCCATTGGCCCAAAGTTTTGTTTTGAACACCCATTTACAGCCAATTGGTTTTTTTCCAGGTGGAAGGTGTTGAAGAACCCATGTATTATAGGTTTCTAAGGTTTGGATTTCAGAAGTCATGGCATCACGCCAATAGGAGTGTAGCACAGCCTGAGAATATGAGGTGAGTTCAGGATGTTGGGACATAACAGAAAGAAAAGCCAAATATTGAGTAGAGAAACGGTGATAAGATAAAAAAGAGGAGAGACAATGAACCATACTTGAGGAACATCTTGAAACTCGTGAAGTCGTGGAGGACTTTGGCAAAGTGGGGCAGATATAATCTGCCAAGTGAGGGATTTGTGACAACTCATTTGGGTCGTGAAGAGGTGGGTGGAGGGGGTGGAGGTGGAGGGGGTGAGGGTGGGGGTGTCAGGAAGGAGACCAAGGAAGAAGGAGAGAGAGATGAGGGGCTAGGGTTACGTGTGGTTGGAGGAGGAGGTAAAGTGTAGGGAGGATGTATATCAGGAATAGGAAGAGGAAGGACTGGAGAAGATGTAGAAGTTGGAGAGATGAGATGATAGGGAAAAACATTTTCTTCAAAAGTGACATCTCGGAAGATGAAAATTTGTTTGTTTTCAAGATCGTAGACACAATAAGCCTTATAATGAGTAGGATAACCTAAGAAAACACAGCGAAGAGCACCGGGAGAGAACTTATCGCGGTGTTAACGAGCAGTGTGGGCATAGCACAAGCACCTAAACACGTGCAAGTGTGTATATAACGGTGGTTTCTGAAAAAGAAGTTCATAAGGGGACTGATGATTGACACTGGGTGAAGGAGTGCGGTTAATTAAATAAGTAGCAGTAAGAATGCATTCACCTCAAAAAGAGATAGGAATATTAGCTTGAAAACATAAACATCGAGCCATATTAAGAAGATGGCGATGTTTACACTCGACAACACCATTCTGTTGAGGTGTATCCACACATGTGCGCTCATGAAAAATGCCATGATCATGGAAAAAGTTTTGAAGTGGAGTGAATAAAAATTCTCAACCATTATCAGTGCGCATGTTCTTAACAGTGCAATTAAACTGATTTTGAACCATGGCCCAAAAATTTTTAAGGCAAGCGAAAGTATCAGATTTCATGCGCATAAGGTAGACTCATGTAGCACACGAGTAACCATCCACAATTGTTAAAAAATAATGTGCACCAGAAAGTGAAGCTGTAGAATAACCACCCCATATATCACAATAAATCCAATTAAAACAAAATGTGCTCTTATTTTTGTTCAAAGAAAAAGGTAAACGAGTGTGCTTCGCTTTAGCACAAGCATCACAAGGAGAATGAGAAGAAGCAATATTTAAGGTTTTTGGAATAAATGGAATAGAAGGGTGACCAAGACGTTGGTTCCAAAGAGTAGTGTTAGAAACACGCTAAGAGTGAAAAACTGAGGCGAAGGGAGGTTTATAGTGGTAAAGTACATCCCGTACTTCACACGTTCCAATCAGTCTCCTCGCTGATAGATCCTAAAAGACACAAAAGGTTGGAAAAAATATAGCAACACAATTTAGATCCTTGGTAAGTTTGCTGATGGATAATAAGTTAAATTTAAATGAAGGCACATAAAGAACATTAGAAAGAGAGAAAGTAGGAGAAAACCGCATAGTGCCGATATGAGTTACAGAAACAATGTCACCATTGGGAAGCTTAATGCGACATGGCTGATTGAGAAGCTAAATATTATCAAGAGAAGACAAATTGGAAGTCATGTGATCGGAGGCACCTAAATCAACAATCCATTCAGTGTTAGAAAGAGAAGCAAAATGACAAAAGGCGAGGTTACCAGCAAAATTGGCAGAGTTGGTGTTCAAGGGTGATAAAATATCCAAGAGTCGACGACATTGTTTACTGGTGAGACCAGAGATAGCAATCTCAGAAGAAGTTAAATAACCCATGACAATAGTTATAGCCATTAAAGAATCAGATGTGATGTTGGACATAACGTCAAATCAGTTCAAATGAATCAAACCGCCGAATTGAGCCACATCTGATCTCCATAACGGAAAAAAAAAATATAAACCTTCGATTTGATAACCTTGTCGTAAGAACTGAAAAGCAAATTCAGCGATTGCTTAATCTGAGTATGTCGAAAAATAGATACGACGCCAAAGAAAGAACGGTGCACTGAGATGAGGCTTGAGAAGGCAGGTTTGGTCGGAGACTACCCAGAAGGCGCTAAAGACTGAGATAAACTGAGATGCCTGGAGGAGATTGTTGGTTTAATAAGGTTTACAATTCTTATTTTGATGATAACAAATCATGATGTGTTTAATATGGTTTAAGTGAAAGTTTTTCAGGAAAAAGGCAAAGCTTAAAGGTAGTGACAAAGGTCAAAAGGTTGATAAAGTTTATGGATCAAGAAAGGTCTTGAAGAGCATGAGGATCAAAGATAACTTGATGAATGCTCAAAAGATCAGAAACTCAAAGATGATGGAAGAACAAGGACTTACTTGAAGATCAATGGAATAAAGTTTTAAGGATGTTTGTATGCAAGTACTTCAAGTTAATTTCAAGTATAAACTAAATTGAAGCTCTCATAAAATCAAAAGAAACTCAGAAATATATTTTTAGAAAAACCCTAAAGTATGTTTTTCAAATCGAAGAAAAGAAAGGTTTTTAAATAAGAAAAGTTTTTGAAAAACAGAAGGGTCAGGCGACTGTTCTCCTGTGGCAAGCGACTGCCAAATTAAATGAAGAATTTTTCAAAGAGGTAGTAGCATGCCAAGTGACTTCTTGAACATAGCTAGGCGCCTGGGTGATCATGCCAGGCGACTGCCTTGGTTCTGGCAGGCGACTGCCACTCGAACGTTGGCTTAAAAACTCTCAACGGGAAGATTTTTTAAATGGATTTTTTGGACACTATTATTTTGAAAAACTTGGAAACTACTTCAAGAAAACTTTGGAGGGAAGGAATTACTTTTAAACTTCTATAAATAGCCCCAAACCTTAAAGATTTAACACACCAAGAAATTTCCAGTAATCAAAGTTCTCTAAAAAACTTTCAATTTCTCTTATGTTCATCCATCTTCATCTACTGAGTTACTGCTAATATAAACTTCGAAGTAAAGCCTTCAAAGTCTAAATCTTTCAATACTTGAAAGATATTTGGTGATTTAAATTCAATATTGAGCTTCAAATACTTTTTTTATTTGAATTACTTTGAAGTATTATTGTGCTGAATGTTGTACTAACCTACTCTGCTGAGAGAGTGTTTTCTTGTACACAAACTCTTCTCCATCTTGGTTCTTATTTATTAACGATTCAGGGTTGTAGAATCGTTGGACCAAACGAGGGAATATCGTTTGGAGAGGCAAGCTCTAGCTTAACGGAAGGAGTGATTGTAATCGATATTTTTCCACCTATCAATAGAATTGAACTAGTGAATCCTTTGGTGGTTTGCCAAAGGCGAGGACGTAGGCTGGGTATAAGTTGAACCTTGTAAAACCTTGTGTCTCTCTTCTTCCTTACTCTTTATTTTTCAGCAATACTTACAACCAGTGTGTATGCTTTAAATTGTTAATTCTGAGTGTATGGTTGTTAAATAGACCGAAGGATTATTTGTTTTGACTTGATCAGCATTGATTGCGGAAACCGAAAGAGACTACGTTGGTTGATTATCCTAAACTTATTAATCTGAAAGTTTGTTTAAAAGCTAAACACAAAGAAGAATTGTGAATTTGGAATAAACACAGGGCTTACATAAATTCAGCGTGCTTTACAATTTATTACAGGGCTATTGATACAAAGGTCAAGTTTTTGATTATCTTGTTGATTGGTTGTAGTTGAATTGTTTTTGTATTTACTTATTGTGATTGTTGATATAAAACAAAGAATTAAACTTGAAATAATTTTAAAATTCCAATTCACCCCACCCCCTCTTGGGAAGCTATCCTAATTTCAATTAGTATCAGAGCCTAGTTATAGAAAATTCCTAACAAGAAGCTATAAAAAGATCTAAATGGCGAGCATGGGAGTAGCACCTTTTGGAGGGGGCCAATCCTCAACTCGTCCACCAATCTTTTGTGGACACAACTACACCTTTTGGAAAAAGAGAATGCAAATATACCTCCAACACATGGATTGGAAAGCATGGAAAGTAGTTATGGATGGAGACCTTATTCCTACCAAGATAATAGATGGAAAACATATTCCAAAAGAGAAAAAGGATATCATCGATTCAGCTTATAAGATGCTTCAAATAAACTCAAGTGCTATAAATGTTTTGTATTGTGCTTTAGACGCTAACGAATTTAATAGGGTCATGGCTTATAAAACGGTTAAAGAAATATGGGACAAATTAGAAGTTACATATGAAGGAACTATTGATGTTAGGGACAATAAGATAGACATGCTAACAAGCGAATATGAAGCATTCAAGATGAATTCAGATGAATCCATATAAAGAATGTACACAAGATTCACCCACATAATTAATTCCTTAAGTGCCTTAGGAAAAACTTATACCACATATGAAATGATTAGGAAAATTTTGAGAGACCTTCCCTCCATATGGGAACCTAAGGCTACAGCAATTACCAAAGGAAGAAACCTTAAGACCACCTCCTTAGATGAACTCATAGGTTCACTCCTTACCTATGAAATGGCTCTAAAAAAAAGAAATCGTGAACCAAAGCATAAGAAATCTATTGCACTAAAAACATCAAGCCACAACTCAAGTGAAGAAGAAAGTGAAACAAGTGACTTAGATCAAGATGAATTAGCATTCATCACTAAGAGACTAGGAACGTTTTATAGAAGGAACAAAAGATTTCCTAAGAAGTTCAACAAAAGAAAAACTAAAAAAGTAGAATCAAGTAGAAAAGAAAATAAAAGTAAAAGTGAACCTCCTATATGCTATCATTGTAAGAAACCAGGACATATCAAACCGAACTGCCTATTGCTCAAGAAATATAAGAAGAAAAAGAAGGAAGCTATGAAGGTTACTTGGGATGACTCAAGCTCCAGCGAAACGGAAAACAAATCAAGTGGACAAGAGATGGCAAACGTATGCTTCATGATGAATGATGAAGAGGTAAATTCCTACTACTCTTCAATAGAATCTTACAATGAATCTTGTGATGAGTCATGTGATAGTATGCCTTCATACAAAGAATTACAAGCTGAATTATTTTCCTTATATAAAAGATTCATAAAAATCTCCAAAAGAAATCTAACCTTGAATGAACAAAATAAAGAACTATTGAAGCAACTTGAATCATTCAAAACCATTGAAAAAGAAAAAGATTCTTGTATTGAGAAGTTAAAGGAGGAAGTAAGTAAAGTAACTCAAGAATTAGGAAAAACTCATAAAGAAAACTTGAATAGAAAGGATCTAGAAATAAATTAACTAAAGAAATTAATAGAGGATAAAGAAAAAATTATTTATAATTTTACAAAAGGTAAAGATAATTTTGAAAAGATGATTGGACAGCAAATGCTACATGGGAATAAAGAAGGAATAGGTTACAATGGTAAAACAAACAAAAAGAATAAGAAATTATACATGGGATACTTCGTCAAGGAAGCCAAGCCCACTAAAAAGGAAGTATGTTAAAGTACAAGGAGAATGGAAAGTAAATAATGAAACTAACAACAAAACAAAGAAAGTTAAAAGGATTTCGGTTCCAAAGACTAACAAAATGAATCCTTCATTGTAGGTATGTTTTAGGACAACATCATCAATGGACAAGTGGTATTTGGACAGCGGGTGTTCAAGACACATGACCAGCGATAAGACCAATTTTTCTTCTCTAAAACAAAATATGGAGGATATGTCATCTTCGGCGATAATGCCAAAGGTAAGATCATTGGCATCGGGAGAATAGATAAAGAACCGTCTATTACTATTGATAATGTATTATTAGTAGAAGGTTTAAAATACAATCTTTTAAAAATTAACCAATTGAGTGACAAAGGGTTTGAAATAACCTTTCAGAAAGAAAAATGTGTTATTCAAAATCTCAAAGAAAATAAAATCTTGTTTATAGCTCTTAGGATAAATAATTTTTATTGTATAAATCTTGAGAATCTAATGAATCAAAACGTAACTTGTTTGGCAGCCATGAATGAAATAAGTTGGCTATGGCATAGGAAGTTAGGACATGCTAGCATGGACTTATTATCCAAATTATCAAAGAAAAATCATATAAAAGGAATAACCACTCAAGCCTCATTGAAAAATATTTGCAACCATTATGCCTTTTTATCTCAAGATGAACCCAAAAATATTGAAGAAGCTTTAAAAATGACTCTTGGATTATAGTTATGCAAGAGAAACTAAATCAATTTGAAAGAAGCCAAGTGTGGGAATTTATACCTAAACCCAAAGACAAATCAATCATAGGAACTAAATGGGTGTTTAGAAATAAAAATGATGAAAATGGAGTTGTTGTAAGAAATAAAGTTAGGCTAGTAGCATAAGATTATAATCAAGAAGAAGGTATCGATTACGATTAAACCTTTGCCCCTGTAACAAGAATGGAAGCAATTAGGATGCTCTTAACTTATGCAGCCTATAAGGACTTCAAATTATACCAAATGGATGTAAAAAGTGCTTTCTTAAATGGATATATAAATGAAGAAGTATATGTAAAACAACCTCCAGGTTTTGAAAATTCTAAAAATCCAGATCATGTATTTAAGTTAACTAAAACTTTATATGGATTGAAACAAGCTCCTAGAGCTTGGTATGAAAGGCTAAGCAAGTTCCTAATTCAAAACAATTTTTCAAGAGGAAAGATAGATAGTACTTTATTTATAAAAATCAAAAACAAAGACATGCTTATAGTACAAATTTATGTTGATGATATTATTTTTGGAGCAACTCATGAGGATTTTTGTAATGAATTTGTTAAGTCTATGCAAAAAGAGTTTGAGATGAGCATGATGGGAGAGTTAAATTACTTTCTAGGGTTACAAATCAAACAAGAAAAAAATAGAACTTTCATAAATCAAACTAAATATATTAAAGACATGTTAAAGAAGTTTGATATGGAAGAAAGTAAACCTATAGGAACTCCCATGAGTACTTCAACTAGTCTTGACAATGATGAAAAAGGGAAACAAGTAGATACTAAGCATTACCGAGGTATGATAGGAAGCTTACTTTACTTAACAGCAAGTAGACCAGATATTATGTTTAGTGTATGTATGTGTGCTAGGTTCCAATCGGCTTCTAAGGAATCACACCAAATAGCGGTTAAAAGAATCCTTAGATATCTACTAGGCACACTTGAACTAGATTTATGGTATCCAAAGGAAACTGAATTTGAAATGATAAGCTATTCCGATGCAAACTTTGCTGGATGCAAGATAGATAGAAAAAGCACAAGCGAAACGTGTCATTTTCTAGGACACTCTTTAGTCTCATGGTCTTCAAAGAAACAAAACTCTATAACATTATCCACAGCAGAAGCAAAATACATAGCAGTAAGGAGCTGTTATGCCCAAACATTGTATATGAAACAACAACTAAAAGATTTTAAAATTCAATATCAAACTATTCCAATAAAATGTGACAATACAAGTGCTATAAATATTTCAAAAAATTCGGTATCTCACTCAAGAACAAAATATATTGACATAAGACATCACTTCTTGAGAGATCATGTGCAAAACGAAGACATAACGGTAGAATTTGTAAATAAAAATGACCAATTAGCAGATACATTCACAAAACCTCTATCTGAACAGCGATTCATATTCATTAGAAAAAAATTGGGTATGATGCATAATCGAGAAGTAAACTATTTTTTTCTGCTTGGTAGGCTACTGACTTTTCAAATTCTTCATTGACAAGCGCCTGCCTCATCCTAGCAGGCGACTACCTCACGGCGAGTAGGGTTTAAAACCCTGTTTTATGTCATTTTAACTTCCTTCCTTCAGGCACCTGCTCCTTTCTCTCTCTCTCTCTCTCTATGAAATTCCTCTTTCCTATTCTTTTCCACACAGAATCTTCTGCCAAATCAGTCTAAAACCGAACAATCAAACCTACCCTCCACACCAAATCGCGAGTATAACCTAGGGTTTATCAACTTTCCTCTTCCATACAAACATGCCACGGATAAAATCGACTGGTAACAGGGTTCTTCCTCTTCGACAAGGATCAACAATGATGAAGTGGAGAAATGGTTAGTAACTCCACATGCTAAGCAACTCTATAGGAACCAAATCGCTTCAGTCGAACCCATTCTAGGTAAAGTTCTTGATGTTACATTCTTCAATTCCAATTTTTCTAAAATTATGAAACTTTTCAAGGAAATTGGTTGGGATCGGTTTATTACATACCATGCAAAAGGATACTATCCAAACGTAGTTCGGATTTTCTATGCCAATATGGAACGATTTGAAAATGGGATCAAAACAAATCTTCTTGGACAAAATATTCATATTACTCCCATATCTTTGGAAAAAATTCTTCGAGTTAAGCCAGGAGTTTTTGAGGTCCACATTGTTGAGAAACAATGGATTATGTCCCAAGGATTTACTCCAGAGGAATTTTTACCCCTAGTCATAACTGATACTCCTGTAAACTTTGGGCATCCACCTCTTTACAAACAACTCAATCTATAAGCTTTAATCCTACACAAAATTTTTACTTATAATATCCTACCTCGTTCAGGTTCTCATGATCATATTTCATTCTTAGATTGTTTTGTTATGTGATATATTCTTAAAGGAAAAAAAAATTGGATCTTCCAAGTTTACTTATCAAATGGATTATCATGAAAGTTGATGCCCTTCGTGTCATTTTACCATATGCTAGGATGTTAAATATGGTATTTGCTCATTTCAGTGTTCTTACACCATCATTTAACTTCACTAGCAAAACCCATTACGATATCTTTTCTGATACTATTCTTAAGCGTATGGGATATAAGAACTCTCCTCAAGGGTGGTTTCATAAGGGACATCGTCACACCATCTGCACCACCACCTCAGTCTTCCATACTAGCTTCTTCAATTCAACTTGATCCAGAAACTCCTTCTTGGTTCATTCCATTTTTTAATCACTATATGACTTTTAGTGATGAAATGCAATCTGGAGTTGGTACACTTATGGAGAAGGTTTCTACTGTGGAAACTCATTGTTCTAGCCTTGTTCAGCGTGTTGACAAGATTGAACAACATTTGACTAGCTCTTCTAAAGGCAAATCTCCGATGGATATCAGATCTGCTCCATCAAGTGATGATGAATTTGATGAAGAAGAAGAAGAAAGTGGATCTATGGAAACCTCCGATTGATGTGTTTCATCTATGAGCTATTTAAAAACTTTTCTCTATGTATTAGTGCATTACCGGATAGTATGTTCTTTATGTTTGTAAGATTTATAAGTACTATGTATTGCAGCACTTCATTATATTTTTTTTGTATTACTCTTCTCTCCTTTTTGATTGATGTCCAAAGGGGGAAATGTTTGAGAGAAGGGAGTGCAAAAATGAAAAATACTAATATGCAATGGTTTGTAAGACTATGAATATGTATGGATTGTATTATCTTGTGTGGATCTTGTATGAATCATTGTATGGATTATTTTTGCAAGTACCATAAATTCATTTCTTATGTGACTATGATTATGAATATATCATTCTTGTTGAAAGGGAGAGCCATGAGTATTATCTCTTATTATTTTTACTCTCGATTTGTCATCATCAAAAAGGGGGAGATTGTTGGCCTAACAAGGCTTACAATTCTTATTTTGATGATAACAAATCATGATGTGTTTAATATGGTTTAAGTGAAAGTTTTTCAAGAAAAAAACAAAGCTTAAAGGTAGTGACAAAGGTCAAAAGGTTGATAAAGTTTATGGATCAAGAAAGGTCTTGAAGAGCATGAGGATCAAAGATAACTTGATGAATGCTCAAAAGATCAGAAACTCAAAGATGATGGAAGAACAAGGACTTACTTGAAGATCAATGAAATAAAGTTTTAAGGATGTTTGTATGTAAGTACTTTAAGTTAATTTCAAGTATAAACTGAATTGAAGCTCTCATTAAATAAAAAAAAAAACTCAGAAATATATTTTAGAAAAACCCTAAAGTATGTTTTTTAAATCGAAAAAAAAAGTTTTTGAATAAGAAAAGTTTTTGAAAAACAGAAGGGCCAGGGGACTGTCCTCTTGTGGCAGGCAACTGCCAAATTAAATGAAGAATTTTTCAAAGAGGCAGTAGCATGTCAGGCGACTGCCTAAACATAGTCAGGCGCCTAGGTGATCATGTCAGGCAACTGCCTTGGTTCTGGCAGGCAACTTATAGTGTTATGTGTTGTGAGTTTGTTCTATGACAGGTGACTGCCACTCGAACGTTGGCTTCAAAACTCTCAACGGAAAGATTTTTTAAATGGATTTTTTGGACACTATTATTTTGAAAAACTTGGAAACTACTTCAAGAAAACTTTGGGGGTAAGGAATTACTTTTAAACTTCTATAAATAGCCCCAAACTTCAAAGATTTAACACACCAAAAAATTTTCAGCAATCAAAGTTCTCTAAAAAGCTTTCAAATTCTCTTGTGTTCATCCATCTTCATCTACTGAGTTACTGCTAATATAAACTTCGAAGTAAAGCTTTCAAAGTCTAAATCTTTCAATACTTGAAAGATATTTGGTGATTTAAATTCAATATTGAGCTTCAAATTCTTTTATATTTGAATTACTTTGAAGTATTATTGTGCTGAATGTTGTACTAACTTACTCTACTGAGAGAGTATTTTCTTGTACACAAACTCTTCTCTATCTTGATTCTTATTTATAAACGATTCAGGGTTGTAGAATCATTGGACCAAATGAGGGAATATCGTTTGGAGAGGCAGACTCTAGCCTAACGGAAGGAGTGATTGTAATAGGTATTGTTCCACCCGTCAACGGAACTGAACTAGTGAATCCCTTGGTGGTTTGCCAAAGGCGAGAACATAGGCTAGGTATAAGCCGAACCTCGTAAAACCTTATGTCTCTCTTCTTCCTTACTCTTTATTTTTCAACAATACTTACAACTTGCGTGTATGCTTTAAATTGTTAATTCTGAGTGTATGGTTGTTAAATAGACCGGAGGATTATTTGTTTTGACTTGATCAGCATTGATTGCGGAAACCGAAAGGGACTACGTTGGTTAATCATCCTAAACTTATTAATCTGAAAGTTTGTTTAAAAGCAAAATACAAAAAAGAATTGTGAGTTTGGAATAAACATAAGGCTTACATAAATTCAGCGTGCTTTACAATTTATTACAGAGCTATTGATACAAAGATCAAGTTTTTGATTATCTTATTGATTGGTTGTGGTTGAATTGTTTTTATATTTACTTGTTGTGATTGTTGATATAAAATAAAGAATTAAACTTGAAATAATTTTAAAATTTCAATTCATCCTTGGGAAGCTATCCTAATTTCAGAGATGATTAGAGCGATGATGCCGGCGACTACTACGCGAGAGAATCGAGAGAGAAATGTGGAAAGATGCCGAAAAACAGAGATGTAGCCGAGAGAGGACCACGTGCATGCAAGTCTGGAAAACTCTGGAAATGATAATAGAGCTCCGGAGAAACTGTTGCCAGCACTAGTGATACTGGAGAAAACTAGTCGAGATGAGGGGAAAAAACTGAGGGAGCGCCAGAGATGCACTAGCTGGGACTGAGAGCTGACACCAAACCGAACACAAAAACCAGAGATGCACCATTCGAAGACTACTGCTGAAGAAGACGGGAGAACCAAACAGAGAGACGTGAAGACGAACTGAGATGGTGAGAAACTGAAAGACAACCGGAAAAAAAAAAAACAGAGAGCAGACAGATCGCCGGAAAAATGGAGACGCTGGAGAACTGCCGGAGAAGAGGAACAGAGTACTTCGGGATGGCTGGAGAAGATGGAAGACGCCAAGAACTGAGAACAAACGAGAGACTGCTGCTGCTTGTAAGACGCCAACGGTGTAACGTTGCTGCTGCTCTCGCCAGCGACGAAGATGACAATTGAAAGTTGAGAGTTGACGAGAGACTGCCGGAGAGGTTGAGTGAACGACGAACGAGCCTAAGCGAATGCCAGAGGCTGAGAAACGACAAGAAAGGGGCAGAGTTGCTGCCAGAAAATAGAGAGAAAAACGAGTAGAGCGTTGGAGAAGACAACCGGAACTAAGAATTGGTGAGCCCAAACAGAAAAACGATAACTCAAGAGCCGCCAAAGAGTGAGGGAGAGATGCCAATGACGAAGACAGGTAACCCCGAACTGTGATGGTTGGACTGCCGAAAAAAAACCAGAGCACGAACAGAGACGAGTCGCGATCGGGTTCAGACAAGCCGAGCCGAAGTGGAAGACGTGCCGAGTGGAAACTGGAGCAGAGCTTACGCCGGAGCTGCAACAGAGACTAGCCGAGCGGAAGAAGACTGACGGCAGCGGCAAGGTAGAAAAGAAGGTTAAGCAAAAAACCTAGATGAAGAAAAAAGGTTTTTTGTTTTTTTTTTATTTTTCTGCTCTAATACCATGTTAAGAAATTGGGAGAAGAATAATTTTTCTCTATTTATTTCTCACATAGATTACAAGGGTATATACATAAGAGAATTGAAAAAAATAAAAAGTAAATATTGTGTTAAAATAGAAAGTGTAGATATCTCTAATAATCGAAAAAGAAGGGGAGCTTAGATGCATAGTAAGGTTGTCGCCATGTGACTTAAAGGTCACGAATTCGAGGCGTCCTTTCCCTATCCTCGCATACACGGAAGTTTTGTACACCAAGCTGTCCTTTATTTAGTAATTAAAAAAAGAGAAAAAGAAAATAATACCTTCATACATACACATATATAGACATACACATACAAAATAATCAATCATAAATTTAACCATACATCATCAGCATTTGATTTTTTTTTTTTTCTTTTGTGTTCTTTCCTTTGTTAAAACAACCTATGGGTTCTTATCAACCGTTCTCAAAGGTTTCTTGCTTATCTTTTCCATTTGGTTGATGTCAAATTGTCATTGACAATGATGTTGTTGACTAAGCTTTTTTATGTTATTGTTATTTATTTCCAAAAAAAAAATCAACCTTTTAAGCTAATAGAAAATGCAATATGACCACAAAGAACAAACCACCCAACAAACAACACGCTATTCTATGGCAGACATCAAAGGGCAAGTGTGCAACCACTCATGCTACAACTTCTATGAGAAAGTCATTTAGCCTAAGCTATGTTTGATTCATATAATAGTTATTACAATGAAAAATTATAAGAATAAAGGATTCTTTATTTATTTGTTATTATTCCATTTAACATGAAATATAAAATGAATATACATTCCCATGGTGAAATTTGAATTGTCCTTTGTTCCATATTATGCATTAATAAAAAGTTTCAAATTATCACTAGTCTTATGTTAAAAACATATTCTTTAACACAAACTATTGAATTTTTTTTTTATCTTAAATACCTTTATTCCTGAGTAGTCATTAAATGAATGAAGCATAAGCTATAATCTTAAGGCAGATGAATCACTTATAAGTTTTTTATCAAACGCATAATCACCAAAATGCCAAAATTATACTGATGATTGAGCAATGCAACTGTTGCTTGCTTTTTGACAGCATAAAATATTTAGGAGTGTTGGAGAAGTTACAAGAAGTTTAAAAATTTCTCCCAACCCTTTTTCTTATTAAAAACTTAAATATTTAAATGAAGAGTGATGGTTGAACAATTGAGAAGGGCAAAAACTATTTTAATATGCATTTCTAGATAGGCACTAATTTATCTATAAATAAAGCACTCATGATGAAAAAAAAACATATTATTACAACATCTCCTCTCCCTTCTTCCTCCACTATTACATATATATTATAGACATCGATCTTGACTGCTCACCTTGTCTTCCCATTGATGCACTGATGAAATGAGGCTGTTGCTGTTAGGACCCTATGAGCAATTAGAAAAATTGGAACACCAAAAATTTATGTAATTTGGTCAAGATCGACCTACGTCCATGGAGTACACCACAATTCACTTAAAAACTACCTGAAAGAAATACAATTCTCTCAGCTTTTCTCTTCCTCACACTCTCTTTTTCCTCTCTTTTCTTCTCTGTATTTTCATCTCTCCACAGCTCATCTATTTATAGGTAGCTTGTAATCAATTACAATAAATTACATTAAATCAAAATTGAGAGGTTACATCCATCAAAATTAAATGGCCTGCAGATAACATCTCCAGCTTGCAAACGCGTCTCCAGCTCAGCTCACGCATCTCCAGCTCAGCTCATGTGTCTCCAGTTCCAGCACAACAATTTCCCACTTGGAGACAGAGACGCCTCCTCAACCAGTATCAATATATGAATAAATGATGTGCTCAAAATATGTCTTTGGGAATGAAGACCAACTGAAGTTGAACACAACTTTAATTTCTCTGTAGTTACCACCTTAGTTAACATATCTGCCGAATTTCTGCTACCTTGGATTTTTTCAAATTTCAACACGCCGTCCTCTATCAGAGATCTGACGAAATGATAACGCAATCCAATATGCTTAGTTATAAAATAAAATGCGAAATTATTTGCCAAATGTATCGCACTCTGACTGTCACTGTACAAAACATTCCTCACCTACTTTAATCCAAACTCCGTTAACAAACCCTGAAGTCAAATCATCTCTTTACTGGCTTCTGTCACTGCTACATACTTAGCTTTTGTAGTAGATAAAACAACAATCTTCTATATCTATGACATCCAACTAATAGTTGTTGTGCCAACAGTGAATATATATCCGGTGGTGCTTCTGCGATGATCAATTTCACTTGCAAAACCAACATCTACAAATCCTTGAATTTTCAAATTGCTTTTGCTGAAACATAGGCACTTATCAATAGTGCCACGTAGATATCTCAAAATCCACTTCACTACTTTCTAGTGTGTCTTCCCTGGATTTGACATATATCTGCTGACAACTCCCACTACTTGGCCAATATCTGGTCTAGTACCAACCATAGCATACATAAGACTTCCAACGGCTGAGGCATATGGTACCTTAGCCATGAAATATTTTTCTTCATCTGTCTAGGGAGACTGGTCATTAGAGAGATGGAAGTGACCTAGCAATGGTGTATTTATAGCTTTGGCACTGCTCATGTTGAACCTCTATAAAACACGACTGATGTACTCTGACAAAGATAACTGCAATGTACCTTGTTGCTTATCTTTAGAGAACCGCATCCCAAGAATTTGCTTTACAGGACCCAAGTCTTTCATATCAAATTGCTTTGACAATTGCTGATTCAATTTTTTGATCTCTTCTATATCTGATCCTGCAACTAGCATATCATCAACATATAACAGTAAGATAATATAGCTAGTACGATACCTTTTGAAGTAGCAACAGTGGTCAGCTTTGCACTTTTGAAAATTGTTCCTCTGCATACAGTTGTCAAATTTCTTGTACCATTGCCTAGGAACTTGTTTGAGATCATACAAACTCTTCTTCAATTTGCATATAAGATTCTCTTTACCTTTAACTGAGAAACCTTCTAGCTATTACATATAAATTTCCTCATCAAGATCACCGTGAAGAAATGTCGTCTTTACGTCCAACTGCTCAAGATGTAAATCCTCTGAGGCAACAATACTCAAGACAGATCTGATGGTTGTCAGCTTGACAACTAGTGCAAAAATATCAATATAGTCAATTCCTTCTTTCTATTCAAAACCTTTGACTACTAACCAAGTTTTATACCTCTTGGATCCGTCATGCTCTTCTTTGATCCTATACACCCATTTGTTGTGAAAAGTCTTCTTACCATTGGCTAACTTAGCTAGTTCCCATGTTTTGTTGGAGTTAAGAGACTTCATCTCATCTTTCATTGCAAGCTCCCACTTGCTCGAATCTCTTGCCTGACATGCTTCAACATAGCATTCAGGTTATCCTCCATCTGTAAGAAGTAAATGATTCACATACCTAATGTTTTGTACATGTTGCCAAGAAGATCTCCTAAACTCTGGTGCTAGAGTAGGAGGTGGTGGTGCAACAATATGCTCCACAGGTTCCTCTACTTGAGGATTCTCAATATTTTTAGCTAAGGATTCTCCATGTTCCGCTGACGTGTCCTTACACCTTCTAAAACATTATCCACATCTACAAAGGTTGTTTCAGACTCTGTAGTCTCTATTGTATGTCTATCTTTGTACATCACATTTTCATCAAAAATCACATCTTTGCTTCTGATCACTTTTTTATTTTCATCATCCCAAATGTGATACCCATATTCATCTCTACTATAACTGATGAAAGTGCATTTTCAGGATTTCGGATCCAACTTATTCTTGACATGATCATTGATATGTACATATGCAACACAATCAAAAACTTTCAAATGTAAAAGTCTTACCTCTTTATTGTTCCATACTTCTTCTGGTAGACTATAGTCCAATGGTACTGACTGACTTGTTAATCAAATAAGATACTGTGTTAACTGCTTCTGCCCAAAACATCTTTGGCAAGCCTGACTGCATACGCATGCTTCTGGCTTTTTCTGTCAATGTTCTGTTCATCCGCACGGCTACGCCGTTGTGTTGAGGCATACCTGGCACAGTTCTTTCCATTCTGATACCATGCTCATAGCATAATTTCTTGAACTCAGTGTCAACATACTCACCACCGTTATTTGTTCTCAGCTTCTTGATTTTCAAACCAGTTTCTTTTTCTACCATTACTTTCCAAATTTTAAAAGCATCAAAAACATCAGATTTATATTTCAAGAAGTAAACTCATACCTTCCATGAATGATCATCAATAAATGTGACGAAGTAATGTTTCCCACCCGTGAATGAAATGGTTGTTGGTCCCTATACATCTGAATGGACTAACTCAAGTCTCTCCTTCTTTAGGGTACTGATGTTTGTCTTAAAACTGACTCTCTTCTATTTCCCACATATGCAATCCTCACATGTGTCAATCTTTACCGACTATAAATCACTCAGCTTATCCTTTGAGTGCATCACCCTGAGTCCCTCCTCACTCAGGTGTCCAAGTCATTGATGTCATATGTTGTTATCATCATTTCCTATAGCAACTGTAATAGACATGCATGCATTAGGATTTACATAAAGAGTACCACCTTTTTTACCTCGTGCAATCGTCAGTGCACCCTTCGAAATCTTCCATCCATCACCAATGAAAGTTGTGTTATATCTTTCATCTTCTAGTTGACTGATTGAGATCAAATTCTTTTTCAAGTCTGGAATATATCTAACATCTCTTAGTTTTCATACTGACCCATTCATATTGATCTTCACTCTCCCCTTGTCGGCAATGTCGCAAGATTGATCATTGCCAAGATATACTTTACCGAAATTACCTGATGTATACTCCTCTAGACAATCTCTGTTGCAAGTGGTATGAAATGAACCTCCAGAGTCTAACACCTAAGACTCCTTTTTACTCGCCAAAGAGCAAATCAACATATCATCATTTTACGAAACAACGTTTGCTTCTATCTTTGCTCTCGTCTCATATTCTTTTCTTCAGACTTTTATACTGGCTTTTGTAATGACTAGTTTTTCCATAGTTCCAGCACTCAATAATTTTTGTGCCCTGGGAACCTGTGTCCTGATATGTCGCCGTTGTTTGATCATCCATGCCTATTTCCTGTGCCTCAACTTTTCATGTTCAAGGCTAAACTCAAAGTGGAGCCACGATTTGACTGCATTCTAATTTCTTCCGTTAAAATAATGCTGACAACCTCATCATATACAAGCTTTGATTTCCCCGCGGAGCTACTGATTGTAGTAACAATGCCATTCGAACTTTCGGGAAACTGACTGAGAATCAGTAGGGCACGAATCTCACTATCAAATGTTATCCCGACTGAGGTGAGTTGATCTGACAAGTCGTTGAAATTATTTAAATGTCTGCTAAAACTTTCACCTGCAGACATGGTCATAGTAAATAATCTTTTCATAAGATATACCTTATTAGCGGCTGACAGCTGCTCGGACATATTAGAAAACGCATCCATCAAAGACTTGGTGGATGATATATGCTTGATATTGAATGTCACAAACTTTGACAACGTCATTCTAATGGCTCCAAGAGCTTTTCGATCAAGCAACTCCCACTCGTCCTCGTTCATAGATGTTGGCTTACGCTTCAATGGTAAGTGCAACTCTTTCTCAAACAAATAATTTTCAATCTGCATCTTCTAGAAACTGAAATTGTTGTCATTGAACATTTCGATCTTTAAGCTCTTTTCGTTTGACATATCGATTCACTGATCTAGAGATGGAATTAGCTCAAATGAATAGCACAGTTAGATCCAAAATGGTCGAAAACCTTAGAAATGGTTCAAGTCGTTCGAAAAATGAACCCAAAATGACTTTGAAAAGCTCGGTTAAAGATCAAGTCAAACCTGGTCAACAATGCTGATGTGGCAAGTGCTTACGTGGCACTGTGGGGCCCACTTGCTGATGTGGCAATGCTTACATGTCATTGTGGGGCCACATGCTAGTGTGGCAATGCTAACGTGGCACTGGGGCCCACCTGCTGACGTGGCAGATGGCGTGGCGACTGACAGGACGCCGCTAATGTGGCAGGCTCTGGAGTGGGCGTCGAGTTTGTCTGGGTTGGATAGAGATCTGGGTCGAGTGCGGACCGGGTATGGAGCGGGCTTCTAGTTCAAGTTGAGGATTTTCAGGTCAAGTTGAGGCAGCCAGGCGAGGACGACGCTTGGCGTGTGTGCAGGGTGCGTGACAGGCAACTCACTGGCGTGTGACGAGGCATATTGCTCCAACGAGGCACGTGTTGGCGTGTGTGCCTCCGTCTGAACTCCTTTCGAGCTCCAGCTTTGCACCGTTGGCTTCGTCTTGGCGAGGTGAACGTGATGGTGGCCTCAAATTTTAATTTCAAGCCACTGGACAGAGCTCTGATTTTGGTGAACAACTCTAATCTGGCCTTTTTGCTCCAACTAGGCCCTGATACCACTTGTTAGGACCCTATGAGCAACCAAAAAAATTGGGACACCAGAAATTTACGTGATTCGGCCAAGATCAACCTACGTCCACGAAGCACACCACACTTCACTTAAAAACTGCCAAAAAGAAATACAATTCTCTCAACTTCTCTTTTCCTCACACTCTCTTCTTCTTTCTCTCTTTTCTTTTCTATATTTTCGCCTCTCCACAGCTCCTCTCTTCCTCACACTCTTCTTCTTCCTCTCTTTTCTTTTCTATATTTTTGCCTCTCCACAGTTCCTCTATTTATAGGTAGCTTGGAATCAATTACAATAAATTACATTAAATCAAAATTGAGAGGTTACATCCATCAAAATTAAATGGTCTGCGGATAACATCTCCATCTTGCAAATGCGTCTCCAGCTCAGCCCACGCATCTCCAGCTTAGCTCACGCGTCTCTAGCTCCAGCACAACAGTTGCGAACAAATTTGGATATTATCTTTAAAATGGTACTATTTGCCAATATCATCCACACATAGAAAGGCGAGGCAATATCACGTTTTAACACAGCAGTTGAAAGGCAAGGCAATATCATCTTTTAACACAGCAGTTATCTTTTGACTCACAGAGATAGCCTGCATTACTCTATTTTAATCTTGTTTATTTATACGTATTATCTTCTTGATTTAGTACATATAAGCAATGTTTCAAGAAATTGATGACTCAGAACTGATCAATTACACTTCCAGCAGGTAACATCAACAAGCATAGAGCAAACACAGCTTCTTCTCAGCTCTTTGAGCTTGTATGTTGGTTTTTTGACGACATACACACAAGATCAACCAAGCCCGCTGCAAAGATTAACCTGTCATTATCATGCAAGCTCAAAAAACCCAAGTTCATGTTATCTATAAGCCATTTATTCTGTCTCTGCTATTGTGCATGCATGATTGTGCAAGAACTTGAACATTGTTTGGATCATATCAACTCACAGACCTCACATTTTGGTGATACCAAAAAGTACAGTAATCCACTAGCTTAGGCAGTTCGCATAAGCAAACTATGACAGGGAATTGTTTAGAAGATGGCATACTTATTGCTTTGCCCGTCAAAATACTTAGATGGATCATTTTTAGTCAAAAGAAGTCGCTTCCTTCCGAACAAAGAATAGTCCAGAAGGCCCACCGTCAGGCAGAAGCGCTAGCCGCACAGGACTTTCAGCCCCATCCTCAGCAGTTAATATGCCAGTGTTGAAGTTTATGTCTGTTTTCACAAAGCCGGGACAGACACAATTGATGCAGAAATCTGGGTACTTCTTGGCCAGAATCCTTGTATAGGCATTCAGGGCTGCTTTTGAAACTCTATAGGCAGGCAGAAAAGGCCAGCCTTTGCTTTCTAGCAAACCATCCTCAACATCCTTTAGAAAACCGTTCAGCACCTCATCAACTCTTTCTTCTGTGAGGCCTTCAGCATCACTTAGTATTCCCTTCGCCTCATTTGATATGTTCTGAAACAACATGATTGGAGAAAGGTTTAGCCTTTCCTATGAATACATAAATACAATCTCAATATAATCGTGAAACAAGGATTCCATATCTGCAAGAAAGTAAAGCTAGGAAATAGTTCACAAAATATCCTCATTAATGTCAACTCTGGGTAGAGCCAATGCTGATTGAAGGGAAAAATCCAAACAAGCTTGCAATTTTGCATAGAGCCAGGATCATAAATAAATAAATAAAACAAAAAATGTAGGGAAGGTTTTTAATGGGATAAAGGAAAACATGCAGCCTACATACAAACTTATCTCAAATAAGTCAATGGCTTTTATACCTTCAATTTCCCCATGGAGGAGGACACATTAACAATCCTTGCAGAATTGGATAATTGGAGGAGGGGAATAAAAGCTTCAATCATTCTTTTGGCACCATAATAGTTTGTTTTCAGGCACACTTCTGCAGATTCATATGTCTCTGTCGATATATTGTTCCAATTCACTTGTGCTCCACCTGGCTGCATCAGCAAAAATAGACTCATAATCTTGGCGGCTATTATATACTCTTCATTTTCATAAGGGTAAGTGGAGAGGGAAAATCAAAGCACCAGCATGACCAAATAGAGGGGATATACATATACATCTGCCCCACCATGGTATAGGGGGAAAAAACCGATGACGAACAAAAAGGGGGTGCCAACTTGATTCCTATTAAGACAGCTTGCACATTGCAATAGGCATGGTATAGTTTCAAATTAGAAATACATTTCCATATGTGTGTGTATCCATTTATTTATGTACAAAGAAAGAAACTTACACTTATGAAACTAACAAACATAAGCTAATTTAACATGGCATTGAGAAACTTGAGATTGAGGCACGCTGTAGGCTAATGTTTGAAAGTATGGGTTTTGAAGTTTGCACTTGCATTGGTGCAGAATTTAACAAAAGGCCACTTCAATTTTATATGGTGTTAAGTTCAAATCCACACAATTTCAAATCCAAGGACCAAACTCCATCCTCCCAAACACAAAGCAAGGATGAAAGCATTCTTCTCCATTCAAGAAACAACTCTAGCATAGATGCATTAAAACACTGCAACATATTCTCTTAGAACCTCCATAGGTCCTCTGGCACAACAAACAAAAGCCCCCTTATATGGAAATTTGCCATTTCAGATTTCAACACCCTTTGATAAAATCAAGTTGAATAATGATTCCAAGCAAGTGCAAGGTAAAGTCTAGCCAACACATTTAAGTTCTATAATCATTCTAGGATCCACTAGACTAGAAATTGCTTTTCCTTGAAGTTGCTTCCAAATACAAACATATCTTATGTTTTAATATACATTTAAAAAACAAAATACATACCGCACCACGGCCAAAACCTGAAGCTCTAAAAGCATCAACATCCACTATGGCTCCACTAATTCCGGCATTATTCACCTGCTCAGAATTCCAAATTTTTGCATTTTATTCCTAAAAGGGGGAAAACAAATCAACAGAAGACAAGATAAAGAGTACAGCAGGGAACAAGGATAGCAGAATTGCAAACAAAATTCATGATTAATGTAGCAAATAAATAAAATACATTACAAAGCACCACACAATCCCTAAAAGCCATCTGATCCTTCCAGGGCTTACACATAAATTTATCAAATGTATGTAATCTTGTAGGCAAGAGAGTGATATTCATTTCTTGCTTTACTTGCCAACTATATATTGCACAACAACGCAACACAATTTCGACCCAAAAAAATATCATTATAATCTTATATAAGAAGCATTATTTGGATTGAGCGATGGCCCAAATCCATGTTTCTAATGAGGAGAAAAAATAATAATAATAATAATAATAATGAAGGGGCATTTAGGCATGTTCTAAATTTACAAATTCACCATCAAACCCGAAATCCCAAGTGACTTCAAATCAATACCAAGATGTCAAGCCTTCCAAATCTGGCTTTGATGAACTCTGCAAGTGAAGCAATGTTAGTGGGATCAGTCACATCGAGCTGATGAAAAACCACAAGGTCAGATAGACCAGATTTCTTGAGTTCTTCAACAGCTTCAAGTCCCCTCTTCTCATCTCTGGCTGTTACCACCACCGTCACCCCATTAGAAGCCAATTGCCTACATATCTCCAACCCAATCCCCTTATTTCCTCCTGTTACAACTGCATACCTAGAGAGAGAGAGAGAGAGAGAGAGAGTAGTGGAAAAATGTTAAATGAAACAGGAAGGATGCATGCAGGGGAAGTTGGAGTTAGATCGACGGTGCAGAAAGGCCGTGAAGAACAGAGTACCTGTTTGATGGAGGCAATGTGGGTGCTTCTGCCATGGCAGGTACGCTGAAGAAGTTGGAGATTAAGATTGATAAGGAAACAAAATAGGCTCTCTCAGTTGAATTGCAAGTAAAATTGCATCTTTCCTGTGTGTTCTTGCTTTGGCAGAGCTTATCTTTGGTCTTTGGTTGGCGGAAATAAAAAATAATAATGAAAAAGATTAAAACAAAAAACAAAAAACAAAAAACAAAAAATTAAGCAAGTAAATTTAAAATGCGAAAGTAACCCGAGACAATGTCCTTGTCGCTAAGCACATATCCCAAGAGCAACATCTTGGGTTTCTTCTGTTTTTGTCTAAATTACTAGGTGGGATTTGTTTTGAGGAATCAAAATTGTTTCATTAAATAATATTTGTAACATTTTGTTTTTGAGAATAATGTATTTGCTTTAAAATTTTCTTTTATTTTGGTCGTATTATAAAATTTTTAAATATTTAAATAAAATACTCAATATTTTATTCAACATGAAAAAAATTTTAAATAAACGTCTACTATATCGTTAAGTCATGCATAAAAAATAATCGTATTTTGAATAAAAAAATTTACTAAGTATTTATCGAGAGGGGCTTGTGGGGCTCATCAAACCTACCCTTAATTTGGTGCTATTTTCGAAGGATTCAATTAGGTTGGAATTAGAGTGATTAAAAATGTATATATTTAAATATAATAATGTATGGTACCTTGGAATGCTAATGTTTAATTGATTTAGTTTTAGAAATAATTATTATTTGACTTGGTAATAGTGGAACATTGGTATGAGATTTTCATACTTCGTTGACTCCAATTTCAAAATAGACACGAGAGTGAAATATTACATTCGTTACATTTGTAAAAATATTAAAAATTATATATTTTCATAATTTTTTTAAAAAATAGATAAAATGTAAAAAAAATATTTTTTAACTATTAATCACTACTATTTCTATTTCTTGCAATTAACAAAATCTTTTGTGATAAAAATTTAATTTTCATAAATATAAATTTAGTGGAGCCTTAATATATATATATATATACAAAAACTCACGTGAAATTTTTTTTTAAAAAAAAGTAATTTAATAAACCAAGAGAACCTAAATTTAATGGCATGCACCTTATACTATACATGTAAAATACAATCAGTGATTTTCATGATAATCTCACCTAAAATCACATACAAAAATAATAGGTGCAAATGATCTAGTTTTAGGTTGCATCTCTCCAAAATATTTATGAAATACATATTTTTATTTTTTTAAAAAATAAAATAATATATTTTTTATTTGATTACGTTTGAACTATACATTGTGAAACAAAACATTCACAAATGAAGCAAATCAAGAGCGGCTAGCAAGGCAAATGGATTTCGGAAGGATACCCTTATCGATCAAACGAGGGAGATATGAGTTCAATTCAAGCGGATAAGGTTTTATCCATGTCTTCTTACAAACGAAATTTCAATGGAACCTAAGGAAATTTTTTGACCATGCATGCAGAAGAGGACTATTCAATCTTCATAAACTATCATATGGATAATTCAACTTACTACAATAACTTACTACGAGTATCATTAAAAAGGAAAAGTTGTATTTATATTTATACCCATGACATTTTATACTAGTTTGGTTAAAAAAAAATTGACTGCTCTGAGTTACATGTAGAGAATTAAAAATACACGAAACGCATGTTTGATTCATTTCAAAAATTTCATGTGATGGGCATTTTAAGATCTTGAAAATATTATGCAATATCCTCATTTATATTTTTTAATAATCACGATTTCTATGACATCATAGACATAATATTCCAAATCAAATGCTTAGCCTTTATTTTATACAATAATCATAATAATAATTTTGAGAATTTTAGTAAAGTTCTACATATCATCGCTTATTTTAATAATTCTCTCTCTCTCTCTCTCTCTACTTACACTTGATTAGACATATCTAAATCAATAATGTACTAAGTTCTTTTAAAGCATGTTCTCACTTGTATGGCGACTCATTTGTTGGCAGTCTTAGACATTTCGAAAGCAGTTCACAAGAAGATAAATTCTATCCTCTCAACATTGTTTTGAGGTGAGATAAATGGAAAGCCAAAAATTAAGTGGTGCTCGTTGTAGCGCCCCAAACCCGGTGGGGCCCGAAGTGCTATCTTGTCTACATATGTCTCTGATACCATACTGTTGTAACCCAAAATCCCGCAATAGGTACCGGGTACACCTATCCATATCTCAAATAAAACATACAGTGAAAACATATACAAAAACCCTGAATACAATACCATAGTTCTAGAACCATCATATCATATAAACACATGTCTCCTCAAAAACCAAATAATACTACAGCCCAAGGTAATACAAAACATATCCATATACATACATACTAGTGTCTCACCAGCACTATCTTTAAACCCCACTAACTAATCCTGCTTGGAGCTCTCTAAGCTCAACTCCCTGGATTTTCTGAAATATTAAAAGATTATAGGAGTGAGACACCTCTCAGTAAGATGGAATAGATTATTGTCAATGTGTGGCAACATGAGTTTTGGTGTAGCATAACTTATAACCTTTAAATAATTAACTTTAACTAGTAAATCATGTAAATCTGTACTCATATACATATATATATATATATATATATATATATATATATATATGAAAACATACATGCTTTTCTACATAAACATACTTTATCATAATAGATTTTTCTGTGTACGTAAATTGTCTGATATATCTATACATATAATCGGATTATGCGGCCCGTAGGCTGGACTTAGCAATGGTTGGACATAAAGTCTGTAAGTACGATTGCCCACCTAGCTTGGTCTAGACCCATCCTACTCTTTGCAACACTTCACGGGTCAATTGACTATCCAACACCAACACTCTATTTGAGAAGCATGGTTGCACTAATTGATCTACACACCCAGCCTAGTCCAAACTCATCCTACTCTCCGTAACACTTCTCGGACAGGACACAGGGGGGTTACACTATCGTATCTTGCTAACTAGCTATGGTACCATGCTTTGAACATAATTAGTCCATCAGGGTTCTGATATAATATAGTACAATTTATTATATAAGTGTTATCATGATCTCATTTCATACTCATTATTTCATAAATCTGTGTAAATTATGTTTTCACTCTCACGCCATATCTGTCAAATCATAATCGGTATAAAACTGTTATATCTTAACTATCTTGGTGTAAAACCGGCATAACATATCATAACTCGGCCTAAAGCCGACATTTCATAACTCTGCATAAATTTGTCATGTCATGTTTCTACAAAATTCTATCGTATCATGAATTCTGTATAAATTTTGTCATATCATGAATTCTGAAAATAAATTTGTATTTTCGTAAATCATGTATGAATCTATCATATTATTATTTCTTTATAAATCTATCATATCAAAATTTTGAAATAACTCTATCATAATTTCATTACTCATGCCACAAAATTTGAGTAAATATTTCCTTATATAATAATCTGCCTGAAAAACTAATTTATTCTACTAAAAATAACAGTATAAACTTTCCTAGGGTTTACCCAAATTCAATTACCAGGTTTTTTTCCCAAAACATACATATAATAAATTTCAAAATCTATCATTTCCATATGCCTGAATACCTAGAAAATTATATATAATATTCTTGTAATCGAATACTATAATTTAAGTAGTTAAACTACTGAAAATGATCGACATAATTTATACCCCTTACATGTTTACCGAAGGTATGCCTGCAGGGATCCTGAAACGATGCCTGCAGCATTTGGAGCACAAAACCCTGTATTCATATACTTTAGTTTAATCGGTTCATCTCTAAAACAACTAACATAATTTTATTCTCCTTACCTTAACTCTTGAGTGGTGCCTAGAATCCTCAAAACACAAATCAGTTCCGGTGAAAACGACGAGGATCACTGCTAGGCCTTAGAAATGATGTTTGATCGTGAATTCGGCCAAAGATTGGAGAGAGAGAGAGAGAGAGAGAGATAATAGTTGCTGCCCAGACGAAACCGTCCACGGTTTGGTTTTTAACCAAACCATTTTTTTACCATTTTACCTTCACCCACCCTTGATAACTCAAAACCATCGACGGTTTTTCCTGAGCTCCACCAAACCGTCGACAATTTGATCTGCACCAAACCGAAATCCCTTTTTTTCGTATTATTTTTATTTTGTTTTTTCCTACGTCTCTACATCCTCCCCTCAATTTTGTTCTCGAAATTTGCTAACTAACATTTATACCACTTTTGGAAAATTCGCTGAAATTTAATTAATTACTCTCACTTGTGGCGGAGGAATACCATGGTTACATAAACGGCTCTTGGAGATTACAATAACCAAATCAAAACTCTCCCAAAACCACTTTACATAAAAACCATCATATTTAGATTTACAATTAATTACACTCAACTACTTCACTTGCACGAAACTTGCTTACATACAAACGAATACTTACCTGAACTATTACATTATCTATCTAACTATAGGCCCCACTGAACAAGTATGGGTACTTCTGGCGCATTTCCTCCTCTAGTTCCCATGAGACTTCCTCAACTGCGTGATTACGCTAGGGCACTTTTACTAGCAAGATTTCTTGGTGTGCAATTCTTATTCTTTATGCTCTAAGATTTGAACAAACACTTCATCATTAGATAAAGTTTTTCTGAGCTCCAAGGTCTCGTAGCTTATCACATGTGAAGGATCCGGGATACTTTTTCAACATAAATACATGGAACACATCACGGATCCTTGATAGTGTCAGGGGTAATGCTAACTTGTCGACAACTAGACCGATTCTTTCCAATATCTCAAACGGCCCAATATAACTAGGGCTTAGCTTACCCTTCTTTCCAAATCTCATCACTCATTTCATTGGTGCAATTTTCAAAAATACATTATTCCCCACACTAAACTCCAGCTCTCGACGACGAGTATCCGCATAACTTTTCTATCGACTTTGAGTTATTTTAATTCTTTCCTAAATAAGTCTGATTTTCTCATAAATTTGTTGTACGATTTCTGGCCCCAAAATTTACCTTTCACCAACTTCATCCCAGTATAGTGGAGTTCGGCACCTCCGACCATACAATGATTTATACGGTGTCATCCCTACACTGGCCTGGTAGCTATTATTATAAGTGAACTCCACTAGTGGCAGATGCTGGATCCAACTGCCCCCAAAGTCCAGCACACAAGCCTGTAACATATCTTTTCATATCTAAATGGTCCTCTCTGACTGTCAATCGATCTAGGGGTGAAATGTCGTGCTAAAAGTCAATTAGAATCCCAAGGCTCATTGTAAGCTCTTCTAGAATTGGGACGTGAACCGTGGGTCCCAATCTAATACAATAGATATTGGCACACCATGAAGTCTAACTATCTCCTGGATGTACAATTCTGTCAACCTGTTCATGGAGTAGTTAACCCTGATTGGAAGGAAGTGGGCAGTCCTTCTCAGTCGGTCAACCACTACCCAAATGGCGTTTTTCTCATGCAATGCTAGTGGCAACCCTATGATAAAGTCATGAAGCGCCCCAATCCTCTAGGTGGGCCCCAGAGTGCGTCACTAAACATACTTATCATATATCTCTCTAATACCATACATATACAACCCGCCCAAACAAAGGAAAAATGGGTGTTCCATACTAATCTGTATAAACATACACAGCGGAAAACATACATCCTCTAAAAAGGTTACTAGAGTATCTAACTGTCTCATATATACATCCATACATAATTACACGCATAATCTGCTATTACAATTCCTAAAAAAGACAAACATTGTCTAACATCTCACCAGCTCTAGAAAGAACTGTTTACTGTCTAACTTAGCCCGGTAGAACACTAGGCTCGATCCCTCGAAGGTCCTGAAAACCACATTTGTATGCTAGCGTGAGACACCTCTCAGTAAGATGGACTATATTATCATCAGTGCGTGGTTAGCATGAGATTTCGTGTGTACATATACTGCTAACATTAAAATACATATAACTGGCATTTTAAAATTTATATTACTCTGTAAATCTGAAAATAGATACTATTGTCTCAAAATAGCCATTTCTATAGTAAATATGCTCATATATGCCTAAAAAATACAACTTGAAATGTAAAACTAGCGACGTCACGCGCGTTCACATACTCTGCTCTGACATGCTTCCCCCCATGACGAGTTGTGCAGCCCAAAAGCGGGACCTAGCATATAGCCGGCACTATAGCTAAGTCAATCTCTATAGTAGTACGATGATGCCTACCTCTACCCGGAGATGCTACCCGGCTAGAGTTATCTAGGATTACTGCATCGGATGGAGCCCCAGAATTACTACATCAAGGAGTACTTTACCCAGGTCACCAATCGCCTTTCCATATCCACACTCTAACTAAGACGTGTGGTTTCTCCTCTCTCCAGATATGGCTCTTGGTACCGTGTTCATAACATATCTCTGATAGACACAGAGCTCTAAAAGCATATATGACAATTTACATCATAATAAAACTAAAACACAATTCATTTCATAAAACTGTATACAACATAATATGTACGTATCTCTGTAAAATATACGTCAGATACTGCCTCGGTAAAAATCGGCGTATCATAAACTCGGCTTTTAGCCATCATATCTCATATTGGCATTTAGTCATCATATCTCATATCTCGGCATATAGCCGTTACATTTTAGTATTACACAAAACCTACTCATTTAATGTCAATTAAAACTATACTCATGCTACACAATTCTTCATCTGGTAACTCATAAATAAATCATCTCCTTGAGAAAGTAATTACTACTGCTAAAACTGGGGTATGAATATCTTCAAGTTGATATTTTACTAAATATAGACATGTAACTAATTATGGGAGAAATGGAGATAATCAACCCTACCTTCTTTGGTTGGTTTTAAAATAAGCTTATGGCTTAAAATAACAATTTCTCAATCGGTGAAAACGTTCATAAAGTCCAATACTATACTTTAAAAATATCATACTTAAATTTAAACGGTTGGTTTCGAAAATAAAGTCAGTTAACTAAACCCTAGGCTTGCAAACCCTAGAAAAACCGTAACTATATATCTAAAAACCATTTTAACATTTCATTCGGATAGAACTCATAAACATAACTGACATAATACAATCCCCTTACCTATTTCCTAAAAAAAGGCCCGAGACGCTCGAAAACCGAACCCTAGTTTTTTCTTGAGTTCAAGAATCCACTCCGCTAGACTTGTAAAGATTCGCCCCCTGATCCTCATGGTAATTTCCGATCATCGCTATGAACAACGATCGGTGAGAAATCGTAGAGAGAGAGAGAGACGATTGGTGTGGGTTAGAGAGAGAGAGAGAGAGAGAGAGAGAGAGAGAGAGATATTTAGTTTTCTTAATGAAGAAGCAAACGAAATCCTATTTATAGCCCTTAGTTTTCTTAATGAAAAAGCAAACAAAATCCTATTTATAGCCCCCTTGACCCAGTCAAATTTGTTGACGAAATGGCGCCTTCGTCGATGAAATGGCACCTTCGTCGATGAAATACAGAAGGTCATTCGTCGACGAAAGAAGGGCTTCATTGACGAACTCTAAGCCTGATATTTTTGGTCGTTCTGGATCTCTTCATCGACGATGCTCTAAATTTCAGCGACGAAGCTTAAAAGAGCCTTTGTCGACGAAAATAGGGGATTTGTCAACGAAGCCTGCTGAAATCCCCTTTTTCCTTTTTCTTATTTAATTTCCTTATTTTCCTTATTTTATTTTCGGGTTCGGGTCTCTACAATCTCCCCTCCTTATAAAAATATCATCCTCAAAATTTGCTAGTTGTTTTCTATCACATCATCTGAACTATCACTGCTCTAACTCTAGGAAGAGCCGGCAGTCACCCACATAACAACCTCGTCCCAAATTTATTACCTCCCCTCACTTATGGCGGAGGCATATCGTGGTTACACATAATGTCTCGGGAGATTACAATATCCAAACAAAACTCTCCCGAAGATAACACTAAATCATAACTAAACCTACTCTAACCACTATACATACATACCACTTACTTACCGTTCTGTTTACCTGTCTAGCTTTGAACGTCTCTAAATAAATGTGGGTACTTCTAATGCATCTCTGACTCTAATTCCCATTAAGCTTCCTCCACTGCGTGATTACGCCATAGTACCTTTACTAACGTAATTCTCTTCATACTTAGCTCATTCTCTCTATGATCTAGGATCTGAACTGGTATCTCCTTATATGCTAACATGTCCTCAAACTCCAACGACTCGTAACTAATCACATGCGAAGGATCTAGAACATACCCCCTAAGCATGGACACGTGGAACACATCGTGAATTCTAGGTAATGCTATCTTGTACGCCACCGAACCGACTCTCTCTAGAATTTCGAATGGTCCGACGTACCTAGGGCTCAGCTTGTCCTTCCTACCAAACCTCATCACTCCTTTCATTGAAGCAATCCTAAAAAATATAGCATCACCTACCTCGAACTCTAGCTCCCGTCAGCGTGTATCTATGTAGCTCTTCTGCTGACTCTAAGCTGCCTTAATTTGTTCCCTGATGAGTTTGACCTTCTCTTAGGTCTACTGGACTAGCTCTGACCCCAAAATCTATTGCTCACCAACCTCATCCCAGTACAATGAAGATCGAAACCTCCAACCATACAGTGCCTCAAATGGTGTTATCCTGATACTGGCTTGGTAACTATTATTGTAGGTGAACTTAACCAACAATAGATATCTGATCCAACTGCCTCCAAAATTTAGCACACATGCCCGCAACATATCCTTTAGAATTTGGATGACCCTCTCTGATTGACCATCGGTCTGTGGGTGAAACACAGTACTGAACGTAAGTTAAGATCCCAACGCTTCCTGAAGACTTTTCCAGAACCAGGAAGTAAACCGTGGATCTCTATCTGAGAAAATCAACACCAGCACCCCATGCAACCTCACTATCTCCTGAACATAAAGCTCTGCCAGCTTATCCATGGAATAACTGAAGTTAACCGGGATGAAATGGGCAGTCTTCGTTAATCTGTCAACCACTACCCAAATGGCATTCTGTTCGTGAAGTGCTGATGGCAATCTTGTGACAAAATCCATGGAAATGTGCTCCCACTTCTATTTAGGAATAAGAAGTGGTTGCAACGGTCCCGTTAGCCTCTGGTGCTCAATCTTCACCTGTTGGCATGTCAGGCCCTTCTCTACGAAACGGGCGATCTCTCATTTCATGTTAGACCGCCAGAAAGATTGCAAATCCCTATACATCTTCGTACTCCCTGGATGTACTGTGTAGAGCGAACGATGTGTCTCCTCAAGAAAGACCCACTTAATATCGACGTCATTGGGTACGCAGATCCTGGTATGGAATCTCAACACCCCATCATCTTAGATGTTGAAATCTAGTTTCAACCCATTTTGCACTCCCTCTACAACCTTTACCAGATCTGTATCTTTCATCTGAGCTATCCTGAACCTTTCCTGTAAGGTCGGTTGCACAACCAAGCTAGTAATGAAGGTCTGGTGATTTCCTTCCACCAACTCCACACCAAACCTTTCCAAGTCCAAACTAATCTGATGTAGAACTTCCACTGCTAAAACTGACGCATCTACTGACTTCTGACTCAAAGCATCAGCTACCACATTAGCTTTTCTTAAGTGGTAACTAATGATATAGTCGTAATCCTTTATCAACTCCAATCATCTCCTCTTCCTCATGTTCAGCTCCTTTTGGGTGAAAAAGTACTTAAAACTTTTATTATCGGTAAAAATCTTGCACCTTTCACCGTACAGGTAGTGCCTCCAGATCTTCAACACATACACTACCATTGCTAATTTCATATTGTGTGTTGGGTATTCTTTCTGTACTTATTGAGTTGACGAGAAGCATAAGCAATTACCTTTCCCTATTACATTAGAACACACCCGAGACCTTCTTAGAGGTGTCACTGTAGATAAAAAATCCACCATCCCCAGACGGAATAGTCAAAACTGGAGTAGTAACTAGCCACTGCTTCAGTTCCTAAAAACTCTGCTAGCACTCATCAGTCCATTCAAACTTTACGTTCTTCCTCATGAGTCGTGTCAATGGACCTGATAGTCTGGAGAACCCTACTACGAACCGTCGATAGTATCCTGCAAGACCTAGAAAACTCCTAACCTCTTGAACATTCTTCAATCTCATCCAGTCCACTACCACCTCTATCTTACTCGGGTCCACTCCTTCCTTGGACACCACATGCCCCAGAAATGCCACTTGCTCTAACCAGAACTCGCATTTCTTAAATTTCATAAACAACTTCTTCTCCCGGAGCACTCGAAGTACCAACCTCAAATGAACCGCATGCTCCTCAGGACTCCTCGAGTAAACTAGGATGTCGTCAATGAAAATGACCACAAATTGATCTAGAGGGGTTCATCAAGTTCATAAATGCTATAGGAGCATTAGTCAATCCGAAAGGCATAACCAGAAATTCATAGTGGCTATATCTAGTCCGGAATGCAGTCTTCAATACGTCCTCCGATTTTACCTTCAACTGATGATACTCGGATCGCAGATCGATCTTAGAGAAGGCATGTGTTTCTTGTAGCTGGTCAAACAGATCATCAATTCTGGGTAACGGGTATTTATTCTTCATGGTCACCTTGTTAATCTCTCTGTAGTCGATGCACATCCTCATCAACCAATCCTTCTTCTTCACAAACATCACCAGTGCTCCCTAGGATGAAACACTCAGTCAGATGTAACTCTTATCTAGTAGCTCTTATAGCTGCTCTTTCAATTCCCTCAGTTCTGCTGGAGTCATACGATATGGAGCTTTCGAAATCGATGTCGTGGCTGGAGTCAACTCTATAGCGAACTCCACCTCATGAGTCAGGAGGCAATCCCGGCAAGCCCTCTAGAAACTCACTTACTATGGGAGTCTCGTCCCACTTAAGTTCTCCTCTCAGCGTTTCTTTCAGAAACGCCAGGTACCCCTAACATCCCTCCAAAAGTAACCTCCTAACTTGAATAGTTGAAAAATATGTGGTGCAGAATGCACACACGACCCTACAAACCTGAATTCCTGCTCCCGAAGAGGCCCGAATACTACCTCTCTCCTATGGCAATCGATGCTAGCATAACTAGCTGCTAGCCAGTCCATCCCCAAAATGATATCGAAGTCGTGCATATCAAACACGATTAAACTAACTGGTAATACTCTCCCCTGAATCTCTACTAGGAAATCCCGAATCACTCTACTACATATTACTACTGACCCTAATGGTGTAGTCACTGCTAATTCAGTATCTAATAGTTGTGCCTCTAACCCACATAATTTAACGAATCCTCGAGAAATGAAGGAATGTGTCACTCCAGAATCAAATAGTACTACTGCTTATTATTTGAAAGCATATAAATATTACATGTCACCACATCTCCTATGTTCTCTACGTCACCAGGAATTAGGAAATACACCCTGGCCTGGGTCGTACCCCTTTGATATCCACCATGTGGCGCCTGAGCACCTCCCCGATATGGCTACTGTGGGGGTGCATTGCTCCCCGGCGTGCCACAATTACGCGACAAATGCCCTAGTCTGCCACACCGGTAGCAAACACTTGATCCCCACATTCCATGAATGTCGCTTGCCACAAGTAGGACAAGCAGAGGAAGATGAGGTTCCCTGAGATGTACCACCACCAATCTCTCACCGTTGGCCTCTGCCACCACCATATTTCTTCCAAGTGCCCTGCCTCACACCTGAATAAGAACCGGAAGGTGCTAGCCTCTTCTTCGGAATCAGAACCTCTGAATCCCCCTGCAGGCTCTCCTCTGTCATGATGGCCTTATCCACCAGCGTAGCAAAATCTTGAATCTGCAATATCGCCACCAGCTTTAGGATATCCTTCTTCAAACCCCTCTCAAACTTTCAGGCCTTCCTCGCCTCGTCCAGTACCATAAAAGAAGCAAAACACAACAAGTCCATGAATTTGGCGGCATACTACTGGACCGTCAGCTAACCTTGAGTCAGGTTCATGAATTCCTTAATCTTCACATTTCTGACAGGGGCCCGAAAGTACCGCTCAAACAACACCTCTCTGAAACGGTCCTATGCATTACTACATGTATTGGCTTCTGCTCCTCCAACATCCTCACTGATTCCCACCTTCAAGTTTGGATGTTAGAGGAGCAGAGGATGTTTAGTTTTCTTAATAAAGAGGCAAACAAAATCCTATTTATAACCCCCTAGACCCAGTCAAATTCGTCGACGAAATGGCGCCTTCGTTGATAAAATATAGAAGGTCGTTCGTCGATGAAAGAAGGGCTTCGTCGACGAACCCTAAGCTTGATATTTTCGGTCATTCTGGATCTATTTGTCGACGATGCTTTGAATTTTTGTGACGAACCTCAGAAAGGCCTTCGTCAACGAAAATAGGGGATTTGTCAACGAAAACAGGGGATTGTTGACGAAGCCTGCTGAAATCCCCTTTTTCCTTTTTCTTATTTAATTTCTTATTTTCTTATTTTATTTCTAGGTTCGAGTCTTTACACCATAGAGATATGTTCCCACTTCCATTCAGGAATGTGAAGTGGTTGCAATGATCCCGCCAGTCTTTGATGCTCCATCTTTACTTGCTGACATGTCAAGCACTACTCTACATACCTGGCAATTTCTCTTTTCATATCATTCCATCAAAAGGATTCCCACAGATCCCTATACATTTTAGTACTTCCTGGATGTAATGTATAAAGGGAATGGTATGCCTCTTCTAGAATAGTTCTTTTAATTTCAGCATCATCTGGTACACACAGTCTGGTACGAAACCTCAAAGCTCCATCATCTAAGATATTAAAATATGTCTCCATCATGTTCTATACTTTATCCACAATCTTTACTAACTCTGTATCTTTCATTTGAGTAGTCTTAATCCTCTCCAGTAAAGTGGGCTGAACTACTAAACTCGCAAGGAATGCTTGATGGCTTCCCCCTACCAGTTCCACACCAAGCCTTTCTAGATCCATCTTGATCTGATGTTGGGTTACCATTGCTAATATTGAGGCATTCCCTAACTTTCGGCTCAAGGCATCAACTACCACATTAGCTTTCCCTAGGTGGTAACTGATGGTACAATCGTAGTCTTTTATTAGTTTCAGCCATCACCTCTGCTTCATATTTAGTTCCTTATGTGTGAAAAAGTACTTAAAACTTTTGTGATCGGTGAATATCTCACATCTTTCACCATATAAATAATGCCTCCAAATTTTCAACGCAAAAACTACCGCAGTCAACTCTAAATCATGTGTAGGGTAGTTCTTCTCGAACTCCTTAGTTGTCAAGAAACATAAGCCACAACTTTTCCCTGTTGCATCAAAACACACCCTAGCCCTTTCTGTGACACATCACTATAAATCACAAATCCACCCTCTCCCAATGGAATAGTCAAAACTGGGTTAGTGACGAGGTGTTGTTTTAATTCCTAAAAACTCTGCTTACAATCATTAGTCCATTCATACCTCACATTCTTCCTTGTCAGTCGTGTCAAAGGACCCAATAGTTTAGAAAATCCTTCCACAAACCGGCGACAATACCCTACCAGAGCCAAGAAACTTCTAACCTCCTAAACACTTTTCGGTCTCTCCTATTCCACTACCGCCTCTATTTTACTCAGGTCTATAAAAACTCCGTCCTTGAATATCACGTGTCCAAGGAATGCAACTTTCTCTAACCAGAATTTGCATTTATTAAATTTAGCATACAACTTCTTTTCCCTTAGCAATTGAAGTACCAGCCTAAAATAATTTTCGTGCTCCTCGAGACTCCTCGAATAAACCAGAATATCATCTATGAACACCACCACAAATTGACCCAAATATTCATGGAATACTCTGTTCACCAAATCCATAAAGGCCGCAGGAGTATTAGTCAATCCAAAAGGCATAACCAAGAACTCATAGTGGTCATACCTAGTTTGAAAAGCAGTCTTTGAAACATCCTCTGATCTAATTTTCACCTGATGATACCCTGATCAGAGATTAATCTTAGAATATACTTGTGTTCGCTGAAACTGGTCAAATAAATTATCAATGTAGAGAAGCGAGTATTTACTCTTAATTGTTACTTTATTTATCTCTCGATAGTCGATACACATTCTCATCGACTCGTCATTCTTTTTAACAAACAATATCGGTGCTCCCCAGGGTGACATGTTAGGTCTGATAAATCCCTTGTCTAATAATTCCCGCAACTAATCTTTTAATTCTTTCAACTCTATTGAAGTCATTCTATAGGGAGCATTAAAAATCAATACCATCCCTAGGAGTATATCAATAGCAAATTCAATCTCACGGTCAGGAGACAACCCAGGTAAATCCTCTGGAAACACATCAAAGAATTCTCTTACAACTGAAATATCCTCAAGCTTTAACCCTCCCTCGGGTGCTTCATTTACACAAGCTAAATACCCCTGGCATCCCTCTAGGAGTAGCCTACTTGCCTGTATAGCTGATAAAATCTGTAGGGAAGAATGCACACTCGAACCAACAAACTTGTACTCTTGCCCCCCAAGAGGTCTGAATACTACCTCTTTCTTATAACAATCAATACTGGCATAGTTGACGACTAGCCAGTCCATATCCAAAATCACATCAAACTCATGCATGTCAAATACCACTAGATTGGCTAGTAGCATTCTTCCTTAAATACCCACTGAAAAATCTCTAAGCACTTTTCTGCGTTTTACCACTATTCATGTCGGTGTGACAACAGATAACTCAACGTCAAACAATTGAGTTCCTACCCCCACACAATTTGATATACTCCCAAGATATAAATGAGTGTGTCGCCCCCGAATCAAACAACACCACAACTTTATTTGAAAACATAAAAATAGTACCTGTCACCACGTCGCTTGCAGTCTTTACGTCTCCGGGTGTCGGTGCATAAACTCGCACCTGAGCGGTGTTCCTCTGCTGGCCGCCTCGGGATGCCTAGTTATTTCCCCCGAATTGTCTAGGAACAGGCGCATTACTCAATAACGCACGACAGTCTCGTGCTATATGACCAGGTCTACCGCATCGATAGCAGACATTCGTCCCAACTCGACATTTCCCCACATGCCACTTATTACATCTGGAGCAGGTAGGGTATGCTTGATTACCTTGGTACACTTGACTTCCCATCTCTTGTTTCTAGCCCCTATTGCTTTTGTCTCTCCTCAATGGGCACTGACTAGTACTTGCTTGAAAATCAGGAGGCGTGGGCCTCTTCCTCGGACTCTGCACCCCAACACCTCTTTATAGGCTGGTCTCAATTACTGTAACTTTATCTACAAATTTTGAAAAGTTTTGGACCTGAAAAGCCACTACTTGTTCATAAATTCCCTGCCTTGGGCCTCTCTCAAATCTCTTTGCCTTCTTCTCCTCATTTGGCACCATATATGGGGCAAAACGGAATAGTTTAACAAATTTGGCTACATACTGCTGAACTGCGAGGTGCCCCTAAGTCAAATTTAGAAATTCCTCTACTTTTGCATTTCTGGTAGTAACAGGAAAGTACCGATCAAAGAAGATTCCTTTGAAGTGGTTCCAGGTTAAAGTTGCGGGTTCAGTTCTCTATTCTTCTAATAAATTTACTGACCTCCACCAACACTTAGCCTCCCCAGTCATCTTAAAAGTAGCAAACAAAAATTTTTGCTCCTCAGTGCAAGGGAGAACTGCCAATATTTCTTCACTATCCTAGACCTTGTTTTCTGCAACAAATGGGTCGGCCCCTCCTAAGAAAGTAGGGGGATGCATATGAGTAAACTACTTTATGGTGCATCCCTGGTTAGCTGGTGGGCAATCCTGCTCCCTAGAGTTTCTCACAATCTCCGCCATAACTTGCTGGGCTACACTACGCAATACTGCATTTGAATCACTGTCACCCATGCTAGAAGGCCCCTTATCGCTACTACCTCCAGCATGTGCATTGTTATTCACAAGGTCCATCCTAAAAATAAAACAAAATAATCTCAGAATCCTAATATCATAACACGATCAATGCATTTATCTAACTAAGAAACTATAAAATATCCTCATGCAATTAATCAACTTAACATCCATGATCCCAATTTAAAATCAAGTTTTGGAGCTCAGAAACAAAAATTGACGATAGTTTGTCATGACTTTCCTGAAACCGTTGTTTCAAGAAAAACACAAAAACGACCACGGAATTTTGTCTTTAGGTTGTGAGACAAAACCTCAAACTCCTATCTTGTCCTACAATAATGTCTTACTAGAATCTTGATCCACCAATTTCTTACCCTCATCAGGATCCATTACTATACTCTAGCATTGTTATCTGCTGAAGTCTCTAAAACCTAACAACCTAGGCTCTGATACAACACTGTAATGCCTCAAACCCGATGTGGCCCGGAGTGCTATCATGTCTACATATGTCTTTGATACCATACTGTTGTAACCCAAAATCCTACAATGGGTACCGGGTACACCTGTCCATATCTCAAATAAAACATACAGTCAAAACATATACAAAAACGCCGAATACAATACCAGAGTTCTAGAACCATCATATCATATAAACACATGTCTCCCCAAAAACCAAATAATACTACAACTTGGAGCCACTTCAACATATATGTATAATACATATACATACTAGTGTCTCACCAACACTATCTTTAAACCCAACTAACTAATTCTGCCTAGTGCTCTCTAAGCTCGGCTCCCTGGATTTCCTGAAATGTTAAAAGATTAAAGGAGTGAGACACCTCTCAGTAAGACGGAATAGATTATTGTCAATGTGTGGCAACATGAGTTTTGGTGTAGCATAACTTATAACCTTTAAATAATTAACCTAAACTAGTAAATCATGTAAATCTGTACTCATATACATATATATTTGGAAACATCCATGCTTTTCTACATAAGCATACTTTATCATAATAGATTTCTCTGTGTACGTAAATCGTCTGATATATCTTTACATGCATAAAACTTTCCCTAGGATATTCATATATCTCGTCATTTAATGACCCCACATAACCAAGTTGTGCGGCCCGTAGGCTGGACTTGGTAATGGCTGGCCTACCACGCTAAGTCAAACATAAAGTTTGTAAGCATGATTGCCCCCAGCCTAATCCAGACCCATCCTGCTCTCTGCAACACTTCACGGGTCAATTGACTATCCAACAACAACACTCTAACTAAGAAGTGTGGTTGCACTGACTGATCTGTATATGTAGCCTGGTATGAACCCATCTTACTCTCCGCAACACTTCTCGAGCCGGACATGGGGGGTTACACTGTCGTATCTTGCTAGCTAGCTACAGTACCGTGCTCTAAACATAATTAGTCCACCAGGGTTATGACATCATATAGTACAATTTATAATATAATTGTTATCGTGATCTCATTCATACTCATTATTTCATAAATCTGTGTAAATCATGTTTTCACTATCATGCCATATCTATCAAATCATAATCAGTATAAAACCATCATCATTAACTTAATTCTAAAATCATTCTCTAAACCTACCAATCACACGCAAAGGTTTAACCCACGAGATTACCCAAGGATAAGGGTGATTATCCGTCCATACAAGTAGCACCCTTCTACTCTGATACTTAGGTAATCCTAAGATCACTACTAAAGCATATCAGGGCACTTACCTTACTCAATAAGCCCTTAAGTGTTAGATTGATCTCGTACTCACACCGTTCAACAATAACTTACCGGCAAAGGCCCTAAGGATAGGGAAATCTACCCGCACATACAAGTAAGTTCCCTCTACTCTAGTACGTTATACAGCTACTGCCACATCTGAAGCTACTAGTGGACTCTTCTTTCTCAGCAAGCCCTTAGGCGAAGAGTACACCCCGCCCAGTCATAACATGTTTTACGTACATAGGTACTTCTAGTATCATAATATATTATCCTTTTTGTCATTATTCAATCATACACATCTATTCATGTTCATAACGTATACATTTCATTACATTTCACTTTACGTGATCTTCAACATTTCATCGTTCACATTTGTCATTTCATATCATGGTTATTTCATAGTCATTTCATTACATTTTCATTTCTTTCCTTCGTACTACTGTTGGTCTTTAGCCATCATCAGTTAGTCTACAGTTCCTTTTAGCTGTCATCAGTTAATATACACAGAAATGTACTAGAATCTGCTAACATGGTTGTCTTTCAATTGTCTTACATTTACATGGTTGCATTTATTATACACAAGCAGCATAGTCCATAACATATTTTATTCTCAATGCTTTACTTACTTAGCCTACATCTCATACATTTAACATATATTTGCACAGAATCTCATACCACACAATTTAACAGTAAAATTCATATATATTTCCGTAAAGTAAACCAACTCACATTTAACATTTATATGCTGAAAATACATTTCATTTCTTACATAATTCCTCAGAAATTACTTTTCACTTTTACCAGTTCTTTTCCACATATACTAGCTAAATAAGTGGTCCTAAACTCAGAAATCATAGTTTTACATGGTTGGCATTTTAATAATTCACACCAAAATATAAATATATTATAACATAATTTATTACCTTTAATTTCATAAAATCTACTTTAATATATAATTTCCCCTTACCTGAACCTTTGAACTACACCGACAGGAATCCCACACAGATGCCTACGGCGCTCACCCGGACTCTGGTTCAAAATCCCTAGTTCCATTAAATTAACCCTAAATAAAGTATTATTTAAATATTTCCTAGAGTCATAATTTCCAAATATATAGTTATATTCACAAATATAACCAATTTGCCAAAGTTCCCAAATCTCACTCTTGCTTTGGAGTGAGATTTAGAAAACATCAATTGAAAATTTACCTACGTCAAAATGACGACAATCACGTCTAGGACCATGTGGTGGTGTCCGATCATCGATTTAACAGTTTATTTAAAGAGAATTTGGGAAAATAGAAAAAAATTACTTTTTCTTAGGAATAGTGCCTAAGTCGTTCCCACGACAAATCTGCTCTAATAGAAATATCGATGGCGGAATTAGGAATCCAACGGCACCTTCCGTTTTTCGATCCGCCTCAAATCCGTTGAGAAATTGAGAGAAAGAGAGAAAGAGAGAGATAGAGAGAGACAGAGAGAGAAGGAGACGGAGGTGAGCGTGGGGGGGGGGGGGGGCACTGCTTCACAGTGCTAAAATGGAATTCCTGAAGGTTCTAACCTTCGAGATTCAATTTATACCTATATCAAATATAATAATAATAATATTATTACTATTTTATATATATATATATATATATATATACATATATTTATACTTATATATTACTTAATCCTCATATATACATATACATATATGTATATCTCTTATATCAATTAGTTTTTTTTTCTTTCATACTATTTCTTTTTATTTATTTATTTAATACATCCATTTAATAATGTTTAACTAACTAATTGATTAATAATTTTAATTAATTAATTAATTTTATTTATTATTTTTTCTAATTATTTTAATTTTTCGGGTCTTTACAACATATCTCCATAGTGGTTTCTAAAGACTCGAGTTCTTGGTTTTAGAAATCAGTCATGCGGGTTTTACCTCAGGTGACAAAGAACGTGCAGCTAAAGGTAAAGAATGGCAAGGGTTCGTTTTGGTTTGGTCATTGGTTGGCTAGTGGCCCACCTTGTTTGCAAGTTAACAATATTAAAAACCCACTGCTTAATATTAAAGATGTGTGAGTGGATGGTGACTGGAATAGGCAGCAATTAGTGAAGTTGGTTGGAAATGACAAAGCCGAAAAAATTCATACAAAATATTGCTTGTGGGAGACCAGGTGAGGATATTCTAAGTTGGAAACTCAATGATAAAGGAAGCTTCACGTCGTCAAGTGCATGGGATTTAATTAGAGTCAAAGGGCCACATGTAAGGGATATGGATTGGTTGTGGCACAATCTCTTGCCGAAGAAGGTCAGCATATGTGCATGGAAAGCTCGTTTTGACAACTTGCCATTGGATGAGAAAGTTCAGTCCTTGGGAATCGCTTTTGCTTCTCAGTGTAACTATTGCGAGCTGGAGCAAATAGAAACCTTGAATCATGTGCTTTGTTGGAGCAAGATTGCTGTGAAGGTTTGGGATTTTGCTGCTACAGCATTGGGGGTTCCTTGTACGACTGCAATTTCTTGGATTTGTTGTGTACAACAATGGTTTACTTATGCTAAGAAATCGAAATTGAAGGGTGTAATCATTGGTATCTTGTTGAGTTTAATAACTTGGAGACTTTTGGTGCATCGATGTAGAGTTCGAATGGAAGGTGCTAAGGCAGTAACTCGGAAAATTTATATCAATTTAATAAAAGAAAAGAGAGAGAAAAGGAAATTTCAAAGGAGACTCAGCAGGGCCTCGTCGACAAACAGTCTTTTTAGGCTCGTCGATGTGGACACGTGTCTCGTCGACAAGAACTTATCGAGAGGATCGATTTCAGGGTCTAAAACTCATCGACGAGGGTTAGGTGTTCATCGATGAGACTCCTACTTGGACTCGTCAACGAGATGACGTGGCTTGTTGATGAGGCCACGTGGACAAGCATTCTATATAAGTCCAAAAATCACATTTTCTGCGAGAATCTCTCTCTCTCTCTCTCTCTCTCTCTCTCTCTCTCTCTCTCTCTCTCTCTCTCTCTCTCAAATTCATTCCCCTCTCCTTCTCTCTACCATTCCGGCTTCGTTCTTCGCCGATTCGATGATCGAAAGCCGCCACATTACTCTTAGGAAGATTCTCTTCAAATCTGCTAGAGTAGATTATTGGTTTGGCCAACTTGGGCACCATCCCAAAACCAGGGTAAGTAAATAATATAGGTATTTTTAGTATTACCAGGTTTGTTTGAGCCTAGATTTTGTATGGTATGAGATTATACTAAAATTTTGTGAAGTAACATTGGGATGTTGTATTTTTAGGATTATGGTGTTTTTGAGACCCTGCAGGTGTGGGTTGAAGACGCCAACGAGAATCTTTCCAAGAGCCTAGGTATATTATAGTTTAGAAATTCTGGATATGTGGAGTTGGAAAAAATAAGAATGTGATAATTATTATAGTAAATTCAGTTGTGTGACTGGGAATTATATGGGTGTTATTTCATGGTGTTGAAAATTATAAACGCCGCATCCGTGAAATTATAAAATAGTATCTAGAGTTAGATAGTCAAGTAAGGGGAATACATGTTATGTCAGCTTTATTAGACATTTAACTGTATAACATAGTATTTGATCAGAGCATGAAAATTATACAATTTTATAGAATATATTTATATGGAATTTTATTTAGTTGTGTGGCATAAGAATTACTGAAATATTTTACATTATTCAAACAGAGTATAGAATTATGCTTATACATATAGTTTCTACAGAAACATGTCATACAATTTTACAGAAACATGATTATACAACCTACAAAGTTTTGAAACGTAACTTATACAATTTTATATATAGAGCTACGGCTATACAAAATTATACAAAAATACAGTTTATATGATATACAGTATTTTACAGAATCAGGCTTATACAGTAGGTTACAAAATTATGATTACGTAGTATATTTCATAACATGACTGCACAGTGTTTTACAGAGTTGATTATATAGTATTTTTATTACCATGATTATACATAAATATACAGACTCATGATTATACAGAATTTTATAGAACCATGTATACAGAACATAGAACTGTGATGTACAGAAATACAGATTATACAGAGCCTAGCATAGAGTCATGACATACAAAATTACAGAATATACAGATATACAGTTATTACAACGTTATGACTATACAGTTGATATAGAATCATGGTTATTACAAAAATATAAAATCATGATAAAACAGCTAGATTTATATAGAAATATTAATATACAGTATCAGACCCCAATGAAACACAGCAATTTACAGAGTATTGTACCATTGCGATACAGTATAAACAGTGCAACCATACGTCTCAGATAGAGTATGGTACAACCGATTGTGCCCTCAACTAGAGTTGTGAGCTCCCTGGCGTACGGACCAGGTGCAGCGGGTCTTTGATGCTATAGGAATCTAGATATGCATACAGTTAGACTAGCATTGGAGGGCCAACTAGTATTTAGCCCTGCCTACAGGCCACACAACCTAATCATGAAGGGTTAAGTCATGACATATAGTCATCCAGGGGGAAGTATACAGATTCATGTATATGAATAGTACACACAGAAAGCAAAGATTATTTATTATAGATAGAAGTACTTTTGAATAGATAACTCAAAAATTTTCATATTCTAAATGACATAAGCATGTGTTATTATACAAATGTTTTTCTTAACGTATATTGTATACAGTATTAATTATATGATATGTTGTCAACTAACTCATATGCCACACACTGGTAATAACATGTTTCTCCTACCTGAGAGATGTCTTTCCTTACTGAGAGATGTCTCTCCCCAACATTATTAAACATTTCAGGTAATCTAGAGAGGCAAGTAGGGCCGGCTCAGAGATAGAGGTGGTGTAAAGTCGATGTAGTTTTGGGGTGAGTTTTGGGCTGGTCTGTGGAGCCCATAGTATTTTTGGGACTTTTGGGAAGTATTATGTATATGTGTGTATGGGTATATATATCATGAGCATAACTATCATCATCACAGCTTGGAGCGGGACCATGGTAACCTGTGCATTTTATATAACACCTAAGCAGCAAAAGTACATACATATCCAACATATTCCAAAATACAACACTAGAGCACTATATACCTAACTATATTTATATAAAAGAAAAAAGAGAATGGATGAACATTTCAAGTCGTTGCAACTAAGGAATGGTTGAAGGAGTTTAATTGGCAATCAAGGCATGGCTTAGGAAGATTTCGAAGAATATGAGATCAAGCAGATCCCTTTCCACTCAGGATAGCAAAGTACTAAGTGCTCTTGAGATTCCAATTATCACTCCGAAGGCATGGAATCCTTGTGTTGTTAGGTGGGGGAACTCTCGGGTTGGGTCCGTAAAGTTGAACGTAGATGGTAGTTGACGTGGGAACCCAGGGATGTGTGGAGGGGGTGGTGTGATTTGAGATTGCAGCGGGGCTTTCTTGGGTGCTTATTCTTCCTTCTTTGGCTATGGCACTAATAATAAAGCCGAACTTAGGGCCCTGACAAAGGGAGTGCAAATGTGCAAAGAGTTGGGTTATATAAATGTGGAGATTGAATGTGACTCTAATGTAGTGGTCAATTAGGTTCCTCCGCCATAAGTGAGGGATTTTTTAATAAAAAAAAAAAGGTGATGCCCTCTTAATTTAATGAAAAAAAAAAATTGCTTTAAGAAAAAAAAAATACTCTTTTCATTTTTCTCTTAGAATAAATATCCTCAGAACATCCTAAGTATATAATAGATTGTTATCAGCAATGTGATGACCTAATTTTTCTACCAATTTTTTTTTCAACAATAATAATCAATCATCATATGTCAACTAACTCTGATACCATACACACACACACACATTCCCTATATACATCCCCAAAAATCTATAACTCAAAACACATCCCCTAATTTAAACACTTACCCTAAATACTAGGGTACTACGGTCTCCTCTACCTCGGAGCTCTCTCTGCTGGTCTATCTTGGTTTCCTGAAATGTTTAAATTATGAGTGAGACACCTCTCAGTAAGACGGAATAAATTATTGACAGTGTGTGGTACATGAGTTTAGTTATATCACAATACACTCATTTAAATGATTATATCATCTGAGAAAAATATACAAATATGTACTCATAATCATATAGATATAAAATATAGTTTCATAAGTCTTGATACTATTTCTCATATTCATATTCATAAGCTATCATTTCTCATAATCATATACATATACTTTCATTTTTCATCTTTATATTCATACTCGTTCATTTCTCTTATCCTACACATAATCTTTCATTTCTCATATTCATATTCATTCTCTAGCCCATGAGTATCCACCAGTATAAAGCACGACTCGTTTGTAACTAATGACTATTCATTTCACTTTTCACTTTTCATAAACATTTTTTAACTCATGAGCATCCACCAATATATAATACACGCCGCGTCTGTAACTTATGGCTGCATATTATCACGTCTGTAATGAGAAACCAACCTGTGGATATTCACATCGTCATGTATTCACCCAACATGACCGGGTTGTGCAGCTCGAAGACTGGACTTAACGGCGATTGGCCTACCCGGTTAGATCAAAATGGGGAACGCATCTGTAGTACGATTGGCCTACCCATTCCTGGTCTGGACCCCAAAGGGTAACACAACCCTTCACAAACTCAATCGATTGTCTTGTCACACTCTGTACCAAACGTGTGATTGCACTAAAACAATGCTAGCAACGGTACTGTGCTTTCAGAATAATTCTGGTCCATCAAGATTCTCATTTCCACATTTCAATATTCATATTTCATTATGTCTGTATAATTCTCACCACATATATATATATATATATATATATATATATATATATATATATCATCATTTTTGTATAATTCTCTGTTCAAGATTTCTGTACAAAACATCTTTTAAGTATTTCACATATCATCATTTCAATATAAAACACATCTGTGTATTTCTCATTTCATCATTTATGTAATTCTCATTATTTCTGTATAATTATCATCTCATTTCATCATTTATATGTATAACATATCTGTATATTTCATATATCATTAATTATTAGTAAAATATATATGTATATTGCATTTCATCATTTCTATATAAAATATAACTGGGTTTCTCATATCATCATTTCTGTATAAAAATATTTCTATTTCTCGTATTTTCATATCTGCATAAAATGTAGCAGTATATCAACATTTCTCAATACAAATCATATATTTCAGATCATTCACATTCCCAATACAAAGCTGTTATTTCATATTCCTCATGCCACACAATTTTAACGATTATTCACAATATAATAATCATAAGGAAAATATTCATATCATAATTTTCCAATACTATATAGCATATTCTCATTTTCACATACTTTAATCAATCAAATCATTACCAAAAATATTTTTTATAATTTATTCTGCTTACCTGCTTACTGAGAGAATTCTTGTGAAGATCCTAAAACCCAAGCTCACGGTGTTTTGGAGTTCAAAATCCTAAAATCACATTTCCCCAATTAAATAAACTCAACCTCAGAATTACAATTATTTTAATATTTCCTAGGTCCACACACTCCCAATAACTAATTAAGCATTAAAAAATAATTAACGGATATAATTTTATTATCCTTACCCTAACCTTGGAGTGATGCCTAGGAAACCCAAATAAAAAATTTACTACGATTAAAATGACGAGAATCGAAACTAGGACCCCGTGGTGATGTCCGATTGTCGATCCGACTAAAGATTTGAAGAAAAATTAAGGAGAGAGAGAGAGAGAGAGAGTTTACCTTATCCCAGAAGTGATGCCTACGACGCCCTAGTCATGAATCCACTCCGGTTAAAATATTGGCGATCGAGAATTTAAACCCAGTGATATTTTTCATTCTTCAATTGGCCGAAAATCAGGGAAGAAATTAAGGAGAGAGTGAGAGTGGTTGAGGAGGGAGAGAGAGAGAGAGAGAGAGACGGGGCTACCCAAGGTAGCTCTGATACCAAATGTAACGGTCCTAGACCCAACCCCGATGATGTATGGACGCTTTGGCTCACTAGCCTCACGAATTTGTTCTCCTATGCTGCAAATCACCACCAGTTTATTTCTACACACTTTCTCTCACCTAGTAAGTATTAGTACAATTTATAGTGTCTGTAAACATGCCATATCTATTATTCTCTCCTTCCAAATAGGAAGGAGCCAAAGCATACACAAACTACAAAGAGACTTTTCTCCTAAAAGATCCCAATTACATGTTTCCTTTTTATCTAAGGCTGTAGAGCCTCAAAATACTCATAAATTAAATAGCAATACTAAGCAGCAAGTCCTGACACAAGCCTCCAATCAGCCAATAAATTACCAGCTTGACAAACATCTTGAAGTCAGGTAAATCCAATCTGAACTGGTAATTCCCCTACATGCAAAAACTATGGACCAAAGACAATCATTAATCTAAGGCTCCTTGAAAATGAACAAAATGGAAATTGGAAAACAACAACAACAACAACAAAACCAAGCCTTAATCCCACTAAGTGGGGTTGGCTATATGAATCCTTTTCCGCCAATTTATGCGATCATGGACCATTTCTTTTGATAGATTCAAAGATATTAAATCCTTACTCACTATCTCCTCCCAAGTTATTTTAGATCTACCCCTACTCCTTCTACTGCCCCCCACAGTAACTAAGTCACTCTTCCTCACAGGTGCACTATAAGGCCTACGTTGCAAGTGTCCATACCATCTGAGTCGTCCTTCCCTTATCTTATCTTCTATAGGAGCTACACCTAACTTACCACGAATATGTTCATTCCTTAATTTATCTTTCAATGTTATACCACTCAATTATCTAAGCATCCTCATCTCAGCAACTTTTACTTTTTGGATATTATGTTTCTTCGTCGCCCAACATTCTGATCCATATAGCATAGCTGGTCTTATAGCTGTCCTATAAAACTTCCCTTTCAATTTTAAGGGTATTCTACGATCACATAGAACACTTGAAGAACTTCTCCATTTTACCCAACCTGCTTTAACTCTATGCATTACATCATCTTCAATTTCTCCTTCAACTTGCATAATGGATCCAAGGTATCGGGGAAAGTGATTCTAAAATTTCTACTAAAGCCCTCCTCCCACAAATGCCTATGAACCCTACCCTAAAACTTTTCTCAATCCATAAAGATTCTTTTAAAGCTTAGTATCTCTCTGTATGTTTTTTCCATTAAATTATAAATTAACCTAGTAAATAACTCCCAGACTTGTAGGCACTCATGATACTACTTCCAAAACAAGAAAACGCAAAGAGATTCAATTCACTTCATTCAAAGATTTTCTTTTTCTTTTTTGGTTTCGGCAATAAATATAAAAGTTTAGATGATTCTCATCCTCTCATTATATATTTTAGTTCGCATCATTTGGGCTCGACTCTAGTATATAGTATATACAAACACAATCACACACACACCTGTTTATATAAAATAGGAAAAAAAACAATGAACTCCCTTGAGATTTGTCAAAAACATATAAACCTCCTCTTGTATTTTTTTAAAAAAGACAAGTCTTCTGAGAGGAGGTTTGTGTCTTTTTGACAAATTTCAATGAAAGTTTATGGGATTTTTGAAACCTTAGGGGATGTCAATGCGATTTTTTAATCCTCAGGGGAGGTCAATATATTTTGCCCTAAAAATATAAAGCAAATATCAACATGTACAAAGACAATAGGAAATGAATACTGTGGTATGTGTGCAAATGACTAAAAAAAAATTTAAAATTTTTTATGAATCTTAGTGTATATCTGGCACTATTACTCTAGTACATTAAAATATATATATTAGAAAAACACAAATGTCAACCTGGGCAAAGGCATTAGAAATTGAATATTGTCTAATGCATGCAAACTTCTGAATTGCCCAAGTAAAACCAAGAATCTTACTATATGCACACAATATCACTTCCAAAAAATCAAATGGAAACATATCTAAACTAAAACAAAGACAATGGATAAGTAGTATTGACAAAGACTTCAAATTTCAAGCTTTTGTACCTTGTAGCATAACTAAATGAAGCTAACACAAACATGTCAGAAACTGAACACATTAAAACCTTTACCAGCTCACAAATGTTTTTGGTTGAGAAAAATATATCACGGTGAGCAAAAATAAACTAATATTAATTTAACATAGACCGAGCAAGTCCAACCAATCAAGGGACAAGATACAAAATTACACCTTTGCTTTAAAAATGGTTTACTGCCACAGTTTTATCTTTTGAGCCTCTCGTCTCACGTCTGCCGTTGCATATATGACCAAGACCAAAATTCCCTTGCCCTACAAATAAATAGAGGTACAAATGGAGAATAAGAAACCTTAAAACAAACTTAACTATTCTCTCTTTTGCCATGATATGGATCACAAAGTTGACCAAGTTCACACAACAATAACAATGAATAATTTAGAACCACTAATGCATCTAGGATAAAACTAAATATCAAAGTAGCAAGGACAAAAAATTGAACCATGCACAAAATGCTTTTGTTATACATGACGGGATTTTAAAAGAAATAGAAAGAAAAGAAAATAGCAAGCACGTGCCATTTAAGAATCAAGCAAAATATAAGTTGCTGTCATTAATTCATTGTTTTGCGATTTCCATTTTATAATATTCTGTGAAAACAATGAGTAGAATATTAGATGCATTACATATAATACAGGATAAATCAACATATAACAGCTACAACCTAGAAGAAGAAGAAAATAACTGCCCTGATGTATAAACTGTATGCAGGTACCACAGAGGGGAAATGAGGCTTTTATCACAAATGCAAACAGAATAGCCTGCAGAAATTAAAAATGAAGCATAATTATCAAAAACCTTCACTCTCTTATATTACAAATTATGCACAACCAAAGAAGAAACTTCTACAAAATCCACAAAAGAATCCAAACTGAAAACCTCAAGCTAAATTCAGCAAAATGTGTTCAACAATAGCCACACACCAAGAAGCATACTTTACCAACCATCATGTGTATGTGTGTGTGTGTGTGTGTTTTTGAGAGAGAGAGAGAGAGAGAGAGAGAGAGAGAGAGAGAGAGAGAGAACAAGAATTACCATGTAACAACCCTGAGCTCTGAATCTGGAAGAAATTCTCTTGCCATGATGAAGGAGCACAAGCAAATTTATAGGGCTCTCTTGCTCTACATGTGAAAGAAGTTGTCCTACACCACCTTCAAACAGTGAAATGGGAAAATATAAATGTTTTGATGCTTGATTCTTTTCCTTTTTCATAGGTGCAAGGAGATCATTAGAGACCAAAATCCACTTTCAACGCATCCTCCACGAATCATCCAACCTTGATGGAAACCAGCATCCCCAAAAATTGGGCCCTCCATGATGGTGCCCTTCCTTAATGCAGGCAGAGAGAGCTGTGAAGTGGGATAGGGGGTGTGTGCGTGTCAGTCAAAGAGAGAGAGAAAGAGAGAGAGGGAGAGAGCGAGATGGCGCGCATTGCAAAAAAAAAAAATCTCATTATTCCCTGATTACAATTGTATAACTAGAGAATAGGAAATTTGGAGAGAGACAAAGAAGATCAGCACCCTAAAAAATGTGGCTGAAAACCAAAATTTTTAACAAATCTCAAAGTGGAAATCCAGAGAGAGAGAGAGAGAGAGAGAGAGAGAGGGAGAGAGTGAGGGAGTGGACCAAGATATCGTCTAGTAAGGAAGATGTTAGCAAGCACACTTCGGATGTTAGCACACTAAGAAAAGGACAGAAGCATGACCTTCTTCCTTTCTACTTCTTTGTATATGCCTAAAATGCACAAAGATTGTGATTGGGCAACCAATATGTGCCTGAATACCCAGGATTTTAATATAAAATCACTCAAAAGTAAGAAATGATAAGAAAAGTCACATAAATACGCCCATGTTATAGTCATATCTTCTTCTTTTGGTAAAATATCCCAAAGAAAAAACAATATAGATTTATAATCATACATATATGTGTATGTACACACATTTATATAGCCATTTGGCTCAAATTCAACTTTGTTGTAAGATGATACACCCCTCCCCCTTTCTCTACCCTTCCTTCCCCCACTTTTATAATAAACGGAATTAGAATAAGGACATCAATACAGCAATCAATAGGTTCACTTTTACTACGCAATAAAAAAATGTTCCCTTTCATTTGAACTTTCCCATGATACAAAAAATGGTTTTGAAGCAAAAACTCCTTCCTTTCTCCTTCTTCCCTGCTCATCAGCAATAGAGTGAGGAGAGACATCAGCAACCTGGTTACATGATACATAAAGAATAAATTCAACAAAGGGAAAATTAAAAAAAAAAAAAAAAATGCTTTTTGCACGTCTCTATGGCACATCATAAGCACGGCATTGGAGCAGGGTCACATGAACTCTACGTCTTCTTCCTTTTGTTCCAAGACAATGGTAGCTAGGGCAAGCCTATATGCTGTAGATCTCAAATTCCTAACCAGGACATATACCTCTCTCCTCCTCTGCTTCACAGGCATCTCATTCCACTGCTCTTGTCTAAGATGAGCGAGTGAGACTGCCTCACATATAGCCCCGGCTATTGGTTTCTTGCTGCACATCAATAAATATGAAATCCAACAAAAATTGTAAGAATGAGAAAAAAAAAATAAAAATAAAATGAATGCAGGAGAGGAAAGAGAACTTTTTGGCAGTTGTGAAGTAGTACAAGGACAAATATACAAACCTTCCCCTGACAAATCCAGTTGTGACAAAGCCAATTGGCCATCGATGAGATTTCTTGGCTACAGGGTCCTCTGATATTTGGAGTGCCCACTTCCCAAAAGATTGTTCTTTGAAATATGATTGCACAGAGGAGTGAGGCATTTGAAGCCCACTTTCATTATCTCCAAACCTACATCATTCACGAGGAATATCTTAGACTGTTGTCGCAAAAAATTTTGCTTCTTTGGAGTCAATAACTTAGGCATGCAGGCGTTCCATTAAAAGGGTCGGCCTCACTTCACTGCCTCCAATGGAAAAAAGAAGGGTCCCCCATAATAGATAGGATCCTACCTGTCAATGCATGAAAGCGGGTGCCTTCTAATTCCACAAGAAGCACACACACAAGTATCTCTAAAGTATTCCATATACAAAGTGAAAAGTGCTTAAGATCACAAACTGGAAATGATTCTTTTCAATTTTACTGAAATTGGATTTCTTTTTTCTGCCATATGGTACTACCTTTTATTTCCACCACCTCAACCACCCCCATCCCCAACTAGAGGGAAAGCGAGAGAGAGAGAGAGAGAGAGAGAGAGAGAGGGAGAGAGAGAGGGATGGAGATGGAACATTACCAGAATAAAATTTTAGTAACAAAAGTTCAGGGAAATTATAAGAAACTTCTAAGAAAGATAGTTTGCATGAACACGGGACATCATCTTCTGATGGCAACAAAAGCATGGGGCAGTTTATAGATCTAAAATAAATAAATAAATAAAGAAACAACTACCTGGAAGTCCATAGTGATATGTCAGTAAGATGTGGTGCACAAACAATTGCTCCTTCTTCAAAAACACCTTCCTTGCAAGCATGCAGAAGAACTCTAAGGAAACATAATTTTCTTTCATAAATTTTTTGGGTCAATCCATTTGGAACCAGACAAAGCTTGCCTTCATTCGTCATAAATTGAAAATTGCTCATCTTCCTATCTGACTGCTTAGGGAATAAAAACAAATCATCACCATGGATTTCATTCAAGAAAAGTGTTAGCATATCAGCTTTCCTTGCAACAAAACCTTCAAATGAAGTACAATGATGAACAAGTGTTGCATTGCAATTTCCAGAGTTTGAGTTGGTTAATGAATTGCTATTGACTTCACCATGTAGGTTCTTTTCCCAAGGATCTGTATCTCCTGCTCTGGTGAATCGTTTTTCAAAAGAAAATTGGATACTGTCCCAAGGAGATGGAATGGGAATTCTAAAAGGTCTCACAGAAGGGGGACGATTCTTCAACTTTTCATCAGAGGCAGCAGCCTTATTTGCCATAAAGCATGAGTACGCATTGCAATCAGGAAAATCTACCGGAAAATAAGGTAACCCAACCTGCAAAATAAGTTCCATTAATATTTGGATAATCTCATGTGCAATATTGCATATAAGGTGCACAAGCTTACATCACAGGCAACCCAGTGTTTCTCAGTCAAGCCAATAGGATGAGCTCCATTGGCAACAAGAGGACCCCAAAAAGCCTTGACCCAACTTAATGGAAGTATAATAGACCACCTGAAATATAACCACAGAAAGGTGAAGAAATTGCAAAAGGTATATCCAAAAATGTGAAGAAGAAAAAGAAGAAATAATATTCTCCAAAAGTAACGTATTTACCATTCAGAGAAAAAAAGCATAAATATAAAAAGAAGCAGTCTGAAGGGGAGCCTGGGCACAACAGTAAAGTTGTTGTGTGTGACCAGGTCACGGGTTTGAGGCATGGAAACAGCCTGTTGCAAAAATGTAAGGTAAGGTTGCATACTATAGAGCCATCATGGTATAACTCTTCCCCAAACCCTGCAAAAGCGGAGTGTGCACCAGGTTGCCCCTTAAAAAAAAATTAAAATTAAAAAAAAAAAAAAAAAAAAATTTAAATTAAAAAAAAAAAAAGAGGAAAAAATTAAAGTTGCAGTCTGATCCACTAAGATTCATAAATGAAACATCATATTGCTTTCTCCAAAGAACCACGTCACAACTTAGCCCAAAAAATAAAAGGAACCATTTCCACAAAATCGTTACCAGATGATTCAATTAGAAACTAGCAACAAATGTGCCAGTTCTTGTCAATGGTTCTCAATTACAAAACAATACAAAAAATAAAATATTGAACAAAATAATATGTTAAATTTACATTAGGAAACAGTTTGGGTCCACTACCTGATATGATCATTTGACAACTACATTCAGTGCATGACTACTATTATTATTATCATATTATTGTGAAAATCACTATTGAGGTGTCTCTCATATTTGTGAGGTACTCTAATTGAAGTCAAGAGGCCTAAGGGCCTCAGGCCAGGGCACAGTGTCCTACATTTTATGTATGTCTGAGGTTTCCACATTGGGTTTATGTATATATTCGTAGTCAAGGGTCGAAATCCTAAAGCACTACTCCTTTCGAAATAGTGAAGATTTTTCAGGGGCACCATGGGCATAGGCGCACTGCATAACTACATAAATTATTGTCTTTCCCTTCTGTTTTTTCTCTTTTCTATGTGTGTGCGCATATCCCAACAGGTCTATTTTCACAACAATAATGGTGATTAATATGCCTTGCTTCATGTAGGATAAAACTGCTGATTACAAATTCCGGTGTCTGAAAATTGAGCATATAGCTTTGGCATTTGTATCATATTAAAATCCTGTTCACTTTTTTCCAACAATTTTGAGGAGATGAGCAAAAAGTTTTTCCTCAAACAAAAGGCAGATGCTTAGTTGACTGTTTTAAATAGCTTCTGTAGCAATCACAATGGCTGTGATTTTTATTCCCACTGCTATAGCAGTGTGTACTGTGTAGCAGTGACAAGACCTCAAAAAATCTGTCTTGCATCTGCAGTCATGGTGTCCAGTGCTCAAAAGAAGTTGAATACAACACGTAGAACGAGAATGATGAGGACAGAAAAGTCCTCATCCCAACTATTTTCTGCAATCCCTCTTTTTTTTTTTTTTTTTTTTTTTTCTCAATGAAGTCTGCTGACAAAAAAAAAATGGCATGAAAATGTGTGCAACTAATTGGACTCTTGTATGGCAGGAAAGCAAAGAAATAGTTACCCCATAATTGAGCCCTTCTGATCATTAGCTTTCAAAAGCAGAATAGGACACATTCTTGAACGCTGTGCCATCATCCAGGAATTCGGCATACTTGAATTTTTGTCAAGGCAAAAGAACTCCAGGCGCCTACAATGCTTTTCCATGCATAGAACACTTTCTTCCACTGGAGGACTTAATCCATTGCTAACATCCCATAACTCACTGTCAGAAAATCTGTCATTTTTGGGTTTCAAATCCAGTGATGAAAATGAGTCATTATTACTATTAGGGCTTCCTGTAAAGGCGTATGGTTCTTTCGCTCCTTTTTCTTGTACATCACCTACATGATTAATAGAGGTTCCCATTGGAACAACACTCACTTCAGAGAAAGAGCGAGGATCTCTGACCGTAAGAGATATAATCGCATGAGAAGATGTGTCTTCCTCATTTCCAAAGACAAAATACTTCTTGATTTCGGATTTGGTGCCGGTTCCTTGAACTGAACATTTTTTCTGTTGGGAAGAATTCTCTGAAACACTGCATGACCAGATAATGGTATTCAGCCCCCTGCCCACTTTTAATCTCTTATATTGCTTCCAAAAAATATAAAGGCACCATGTTTAGAAAACTCACACAGCAGGATCTAAGGTTTTTTCAAGAAGTTGAAATGCTTTTTCTCCCATTACTTCCAATCTTGCAAGTTGACCCTCACGTGAAAAACAATCGATCAAGATACCACTCTCATCCATCTGAAAGATAGAAGCATAAGATCATTACACTAGCTGATTTTACGTTAACTCCTTCAACTGGGACTTCCATATTTCCATGCCACAAAAAAAATGAACCAGTAGTGCACTCCAAAATTAAAAAGGGCACCACCTAGTGGACAAGCTCCCAACCATATTAGGAGTCTGGGGAGGGCACAGCCAGAGAGGCTGTTTCCATGAATTGAACCTATGACCTAAATGATTCATAACTAAACAGAATACGTGCAATCCAAGAGAAAATAGGCAATAATGCCACGATTGTACCATTTATAAAAGAGCCAATGCACATGTGCGCTTGGATTGCGTCTTTAACAAATACTTCGATGACCAGAAAAAGTAGAGGCATAAAAAGAAAAAAGGCAAAAGACATTGAACCCCCCAGGGTTTGGCAAGAAATAATGGACCTCCCTAAGGTTTCAAAAATCACAAGGACACTCATACCCCCTCCCTGGCTTGTCTTATTCAAATATAAAGGAAGGTCTGCGCCTTTTCGGTAAACAGGTACATTGAACTTTTGAAATTTTAGGGAAGGTCCCTAAGATTTTTGAAACCTCGAGGGAGGTCCACATCTTTTTGTCAAACCATAGAAGAGAAGGCCACTTTTCTTTTTCAAACAGTAACAAAGAAGAAAATGGATGAATAGTTTTGTAGATAGGGTACACCTGCTTTTGACAAGCCAATTTCAGAGTATCATATCCTTCATTGAAAGCAGAAGCATGCAACCACGCCCAAAACTGCCGGAAGGAAGAATTCTCAATTTCTCGTGGCTCGCTGTATCCATCAAGGTTGCAGTCATGTGCATCCATTTGCACAATGTGCTGACTAAAAGGTCGCCACATGTAGGTCACAGGTGCAATTGGTTGAGAAACAGGTGCTCCAATGTGATGAAGCTACAAAATAAAGGAAACAATATAACCAAATCCTTTATGGCATGCTTGTTACACAAGAAAGAATGCAGCTGTATAACTTACAATAGCACTTCCATATGCAACTCCAGAAAGTATAGAAGAAATATCCTCAAAATGAGCTGATGGAAAAGGCACCAGTACCATGCTTAAAACTGACAATAATGAATCCTGGAAAAAAAAAAATAGAAAACAAAAAATTGTAATGTTGTATTGAATTATGAATTTAGTATGAAATACATATTTTTTATGAGGCAGTGGAACCTAAAATAAAATCAATCAAGTAAAGAAGTCGTATCCCTGCTAATAAAATGAGAACATAATGAGGACCAATTCAAAGTTCAATAATAAAAAATGAACAAGTAAAGATAAAAAATGATGCTTGCCTCAGGACCCTCCAACTGGACAGCAGTGTAGTAGCTTGCATCATGTATGAGAGCTCCGTGTTTGAACCGCTTCAAGAGTGCCCTTGAACCCCTTCCTCTACAAATCAAAAAGAAAGAGAGAGTCAAGAAAAAGAGTTTCATATATTTGTAGAAAACTAAGTTAATTGAAGAACACCACATGGATATCTAACAAGTCCAGTATCTTGTAGAAGCTTCTCCCAACAATAAGGGCACTCAAGAAGAAATCTAGAAGTACACGACAGAGAGGGAGATAGATCTGTGTATCCTAGTAAGCAGTCAAAAACACAAAAGCTTGAACAAACAATTTGGACAAAAATTTAAATCCAACAGCTACAAATTTGCTGTTTATTTTAATAGTCTGCGACAACAAGAAGAATGCATTACCTGCCCTGCAAACACAGAGGGAGGTGGAAACCCCACAGCTTTGTCATTTTGAACCGTTTTGCATGCCAAACATGTGTTCGCAGCCTCTTCGTGCCATCGCCTGACATCAAGTAGCCATTTTCGGGATTCTTTCTAAGTTCAACCCTTCGACGAATGCGGCGAGGAACCTTCTTTTGATATTTTTCCAAATCTGAAGCATTCTTTTTATCATCAAATCCCACTTTCTGCCTCTTTTTCCATCTATTCCTCGCAACTCGGTTATCATAACCAGTAGTTCTCCTCCTCTTGTTTCTCTGAGACTGGAAATCATTGTTTAATCTATCTGTGACAATTGAGTGAAGAGCTTCAAGTTCAGAAGCTCGGGATTCTGCAAATTTCTGCACATTGAGGGTTCGAGGAGGCAGTGCTGCCTTGCTTCCGTTGGTAGCCATTGAAGTGAAATAGTAAATACAGTGCCACAGCTAACACTTCCACATTGTGAAGTTAAGAGGTGAACCACTTTTCTCTTTGGTCCCTCATTGTAAACCTAAAATCTAGAAGCAAAAGCACGGGATTAGCTATCATTGATCTGAAAGGGTGATTGTAAAACCAAAATTTTGTGAGAAGAAAGGAAATATTTGAATTTCATTGATGTATAAAACTAAATTGTGTTCTTTCATTTACATATAATTTATTTTGTTTTCTCACTTTTTAACTCATTCTGAAAAAGTGAACGTCAGTGTACAAATTTTTAGTGTTTTTCAAGTTTCAAATGGTTGCAACATCCGTGATGATCCTATATCTTTGATGTTTCATAATGCCTGCAGCAGCCAATTGATTCCTCGAATTAGATATCAATTTATATGTGAAATTTTAAATAAGCTGGAATGATTCCGAAACTATGTCTGCTTCCTAACAACAAGAACTTTTTGAAACCTTTAGTTCTTGACCTAAAACGTAACACAGAAAGTTTGCAAGTGAAGAGAGGGGGACTGAAAACTCAAAACGAAGATATTAATCAAGAACAAAGAAGATTGATACCTGAAGAGGAGATGGCTGGTTCAGGGCAGCACACGGGGGGGAGCCCTCAAGCAAACATGCTTTCTGCCATTCGCCCTTGGCTCGCTCGCTCGAGTCGCTCACCCTTACAGCGTACACTCTGTAGTCTATACATACTACACAGCCTCAATCAACATTGCCAGGGAAGACTAAGTGCCGACTGCCCAAGTCATAACCTTGTATAAGAACAAGATTTGGTAAAAAGAAAATAACCTCCGTTAAGTTTCAAAAATTTTCAGTACTTTCATAAAGATTTCAAAAATCTTAAGGACTTTTCTTGAAGTTAAGAAAAGGTACAAAAATTTTTATTATATTTTATAAAAGGATAAGTATTTTAAGATGAGATTTGTCTTTTTTTGATAAATCTCAAAAAAAGTTTGACATTTTTAAAACTTCAAGTGTTATTTGTGATATTTTAAAATTTTAAGAAAAATTCTTCCCTTTTTTTCAAGCCTTAAAGGAGCTAAGTGCCTTTTATCCTTATTTTTATTTTATTTTATCATTTATATCAGTTGGGTCCAGTGGAAGGAACCCAACATTATTCATAACATTCATCCCTATACTTTCATTGAAAGAAAGGAAAGAAAATATAGATAATAATTATTTATTAATTTTTAATAATTTTTTTTATTATAATTATGATACATCATCTATGAAAATTATTATATAAAATGTTGTTCATATAGACTACCCATACAGAAAAAAAAGTAACTAATATTATTTTGTAATAGAAGAATTTAATTAGACATTGGAATCAAAGCATAATTGACTATAGGTGCAAAATACCTTTAATTTATACCTTTAATTTATATTATACATAAAATCATATTAAAAAAAGGGCAGCCCGATGTATAAAACTAGAAGTAACGTAAATTATTTTATATTTTGATATGTAATTTATATTTTAAATGTAACACGAAACGTTCTTACTAGAAATTAAACTTAATTAACTTTAAAAATTTATATCTAAAAAATTTATTTTAGATTTGTTGAAATTCTTGGACCTAAAAAACTAACATTCCATTCATATACACATGCACACTATAATACCTATGTGATTTGTGTTATATATGATTATAAGTATTAAGGTTCTAAAATCAAGTTATGAATTGATGAATCAAACTTAGGCACAATTTTATTAAAATTGTAAAAGAATTTCAAATTCTATATATTATCTTAAGAGTGAATTTACAATTATATATATACAAAATTTCAGCAACTAAATTAACAATCAGAGAATAAAATAACAACGTGGATAATAGAGTTTAAACAAACTGTAACTGCCTATTGCTGACTCTATTGTGTTCTAATTTAACTAATTAATGATGATACTGGAGAGAAGAATTTTCTGTTGTTGATGCATTCGATAGAGAACTGAAGGATGGAGAATTGAGAAATTGTTGTTGTGCATTGCAGGAGATGAGATCTGTTACAGCATTATGATGAAGAGCTGGAAAGCTACTGCATGATAGTTGTTGCTGTTGTGATACAGTATCTGTTAATATGTCCCCTCAAGATGGAGATGGGGAATGGATATTCAACATACCCATCTTGCGCAAGAGATGCTGAAATGCATCAGTCCCCAATGCTTTTGTAAAAATATCAGCTAACTGGTGATGTGTTGGAATATGAAGAAGATGGAGAAATCCAGCTTGGACTTTATCACAAACTAAGTGACAATCAACATCTATATGCTTCGTTCGTTCATGAAAAACAGGATTAGAGGCGATGTGCATAGCAGCTTGATTATCACAGAATAAAGAAATAGGCAAAGAAATTGAAACACCAAGATCTTTGAGTAAGGTGACAAGCCATGTTAATTCAGAAATAGTAGTTGCCATAGCTCGGTATTTAGTTTCAGCAAAAGACCAAGAGATAATGGTTTGCTTCTTAGATCACCACGAGACAAGGGAATTACCAAGAAAAATACAAAACTCAGTAATTGATCGGCGAGAATCAAGACAACTAGCCCAGTCTAAATCAGTGAAACCAGTAAGTTTGAGTGAAGAATTAGCATAAAAGAATAGACCTTAGCTAGGAGAAGATTTAAGATAACGAAGCACACGATGAGTAGCATGAAGATGAGGTAACTGTGGCGTATCCATGAACTGAGCAAGAGTTTGGACAAAGAAGGCAACGTCTGGTCTGGTAATTGTGAGATATAACAATCTTCCAAAAAGATGATGATATTGTAAAGGATATGAAATCAAATCACCCTCAGATCAAGAAAGTTTAAGATATTGAGTCATGGGGAAAGTGACAGGCTTAGAACCAAGAAAACCAGTATCTTGCAAAACATACAATGTATACTAACGTTGACAAAGAAATATTCCTTTGGAAGATCAAGCAACTTCAAGCCCCAAGAAATACCATAAGCAAACAAGATCCTTGATTTGAAAATTTGAATGAAGAAAATGTTTGATGGCAATGATAGAATCAATGCTAGAGCTGGCAATTATTGTAACGACCCGAAAAATAATGGGTTTTTTTAATAAAGAGGGGGGGGGGGATGGAAAAAGAAACAGAAGGAGGCAGTAGGACATTGCACTTTGGATGAAATAACCCGAAAGTAACACACAGGGTCTCATCGACAAACACAGTGAGTTCATCGACGAGCACATAAGGGGACCTCGTCGATGAAGCCACGCCTCGTCGACGAGAAGATACCGAGAAGGGTTTTTGGATAATCTAAAATTCATCGACGAGGGAGGAAGTTCGTCGACGAAATTATTAAAGGACTCGTCGACGAGGTGACGTGTCTCGTTGACGAATCCAGCTCTATAAATAGTGAAAACCCCAGATTTTTTATGGAAATTCAGCGCAAAAAACCCTCTCTTTCTCTCTTTACGCCCCTTCCTCCTTCTCTTTTCGATTCTGGCCTCGTTTCATGCCGGATCGATGATCTGAAGCCACCATGACGCTTCTGGCGAAAGTTCTTTGCAAGTCTGCCGGAGCCGATCGTGGGAGAAGTTGGTTTGTAATTCATCCCAATTTCAGGGTAAGACATTTTATTCGGTATTTGTCTTTCCCTTAGTTATAAGAAATACAATATACGAAGAAATACTGATATTTTGTTCTGGGGGATGTAGTTTTCAGGGTGTTGAGTGGAGAACCCTACGAGTATAGGGCTAGAGTACAGTGGGGACTTTTCAAAGATAAGGTAAGGGAAATATGCTATGCTAGGGATTTTTATAATGTTAATAGAGATTTTATACATATGTATATACCAGCTTATTACCCAGTTTTATAGAATATGAGTTTTAAATGCTTGTGTGGCCTGAGTAGATATTTATGTGATGAAAAACTTATATAGTTTTTACAATATATCATACTATACTGATTACACAAATATAGACAGTATATTACAGATATTTATCCAGAACAATATATTAGAGTTTTACTCAGATCAGTATGTTATAGTTTTATACAGATCAGTATATCACAGATATATATCCAGAACAGTATATTACAGTTTTACTTAGATCAGTATGTTATAGTTTTATACAGATCAGTATATCACAGATATTTATCAAGAATAGTATATTACTGTTTTTCTCATATCAATATATTACAACTTTATTCAGAACAGTATATACAGTATTTATAGTTTGTCATGTTTCCTATTACCATAACATACAGAGTATATAGACAGAGTATACAGACAGATATACAGAGATAGCATCAAGATGCTACTGATACAAAATATTGAGATTACAGAGTTTATAGTACAAAAAGATAGTGTTATGGTAATTTTGGAAACATGATGAAAACAGTAAAAGAGTATATATGTATATATATAGTATCAGATCCCTGAGGAATGATCACATACAAATACAAATAAAGAATAAAGAGCACGGTACCGTTGCTATATACAAAATAGATTGCAACCACATATCTTATATAGTGTGTGGGTACCGTCAAACTGTGCTCGAAGAGGATGCAGCTCCCCAGTTCACTGGATTGAGGGGGCCAATTTAACGAGGTAGCAGCCAGTCCCGCGACTAGGAGGAGAGTATGCAGTTTGGTTGGATTGAGGTAGTGTAGAGTATATTGACTTATCTGGAGGGCCGACTAGATTAAGTCTCGCCTACGGGCCGCACAACCCTGTCATAAGGGGTCAAATCATGACATACAAAGTTCCAGGAATAAAGTACAGTTATGTATATGTATACAGTTTTACAGTATCTGATGAGTATAGTATAATATTAGCAGTATGAAAAGTAAAAAATACAGATGATACAGTTATATTTTAAATTTTGAAAATGATGGACATGCTTTACAGATTTACTATTTCATTATAGTTCAGTTGTTATTTTAACAGTATGCAACTTAGTCGCCACAAACTAGTAATAGCATATGTAACGACCTGCTATTTTACTGTGTCATTTTTTTTTTACACTATAACATTAAAATGCTCTGATACCAAACTATATTAAATCCAACCATCAACCTAAGCAGCGAGAAGCAAAAATCAGCTAAACATAACAACATATAATTTTATACAATACCAGAGTGCTAAAGTGTTTCCCAAAATATACATATATGTCTATTTTCCATAATACCCTCAACTGACTAAGGCTATACAAAATATTTCCAAAAATACTCACACAACTGTCAGGGCAATACTGAGGCCCCTCTATCTGCGAGCCTGATCTGCTCGCCTACCTGGATCACCTGAAAAATGTTAAAGCAATTGGGATGAGCCAACGCTCAATAAGACGAAATATGCTATTACTAGTGTGTGGCAGATGAGTTACAATATTATGAAAATCTGTTTCTACAAAATCATATATAATTGGATCTATAAATGCAATACAAGTAATAGAAACCATCCTCTTCTTCCATGTTGCTTAACATCAGTAATTTAGGTTACTAGTCAAAATACTTCTAATGTACATAAGTATATTCTCTGTCTCTGTAAATCTGTACATACATAATAATAACTAAAAACTTCCCTGTGGATAACTGTGTGTTATGATTTAACCCCTCATGACAGGGTTGTGCAGCCCGTAGGAGGGATCTACCCTGGCTGGCTGACCAGGGTAAACCACTATACTCCCTCGGTTTGATCTACCCTCCTCAACCCATATATGATGGGGAGCCTGTCCACGTCTAGGGCACTATACGATCGACCTACTACCACGTATTATCTAAATAGGTGGTTGCACTCTGTAAACTATATATAGCTACGGTACCGTGCTCTGTAACTATATGGTCCAACAGGGTCTGATACTATATAATATATTTCTATATACACTAGATGTTTTACCATGATTCTATAATAACTGTATAAACCATGACAATGAAATAAACTGTAACTGTACCATCTGTATCTCTGAACTGAATTGTAATCTGTAAGTCATAGTACTGAAAACTGTATAATAATAGTACTGTAATTACTATAAAAAATAACCATTGGCTGTAGATTCTGTAAATCATATCCTGAAAATACTGTAGAACATGTTTCTTTACTATACCCATATCCTCAAGCCACATAGAAACTTTAAACATATTATGTATAAATAATAAATTATACAAATTTCTATCGTGAATAATCATCTGATAAAAACATATAATTTATACTGAAACATAGTAAAATTTGCCTAGCATAGCATATTTCCCTTACCTAATTTCCGCTAAAATTCCCATACTGTAACGGGTCCTACATCCGCAGGGCTCTCCATTCAACACCTTGAAAACCACATTTTTCAGAACAGAATATCAATATTTCTTGGCCTACATCATTTCCTACAACTGTCAGAAGGCCAAAAACTGAATAAAAGACCTTACCCTAGATTTGGGATGAATTCCAACTTCGTTTCCCCGACGATCCGCTCCGGTAGACTTACAGAGAACTCCGCCAGGAGTGTCGTGATGGCCTCAGATCGTCGATCCGACGACTGACGGGGCCAAAATCGAAGAAAGAAGGAGGAGGAGCCGTAGAGGAGAGAGAGGAGAGCGGCGTAATTTTCTACTATAAAAATCAATTTATGGCTATTTATACTGTGGGATTCATCAACGAGCCACGTCATCTCGTCAACGAGTCCTTAAGTAATTTCATCGACGAACCTTAACCTTCGTCGACGAAATTCAGAACAGCCCAAATTCCTCTCTCGATATTTTCTCGTCGACAAGACGGGACCTCATCGACGAAGTCCTGAAGAACCCTCGTCGACAAACCCCTGTATTCGTCGACGAGACCTGGTAATTCTTGAAATTGTTATTATTTCCAAAAGTGCGATGTCGTCGATGAACGCGAACTACTACCTCCTTCCGTTCCTGTTTCCATTTCACTCTCTCTTTATTATTAAAATACTATTATTCTTTGGGTCACTACAACATGTTTCCACTTACTGAGTGTCAATTCACCTCATGACTTTTGTGATGACCCAAAAAATATATATATATATATATATATATATATATATATATGATTAAAGTACAATAATAATAAAATAATAAAAATAGTCATTAAGTTAATATCAATACGGAAGTGTTTTTCTGTAGGATCCTTGATTCCATGTTTGATGCCTAAGAAAGACCTTGTCTTAGCGAGTGCTCAGAGACCATTGCGGCTCAGTCGCTCCCTGGAGGTCGGCCTGGTCAAAATGGAATTTCATAGGATAAACAGGATAGATACTGTTTGTATACGTAAATAAGTATATATACATAAAATAGTGTTTTGACAGACATAATTTGTAGAAATACATAATAAGATGATAATAATATAGGTATCATATGTGGGGCCCACAAGACTATGTGGGGTCCACATGAGTCCCGGAGCCACAAGACTACATGGGGCCCACAAGACCATGTGGGGCCCACATGAGTTTTTAAAATTTAAATTTAATTCTTGTTCAAAAATAAAATAAAATAAAATAAATACTAAATATAGTTTAAAATTAATAACAATGATAATAATAATGATTAAGAAAAATAATAAAATAATAAAATAATAAAATAATTAGTTAGGTAATGGATTAATTAATAAGGTAAGTAATTAATTAAAAATTTATTTAGTGAGAATGGTGGCAAGCACTCCCAAATGGCCTCCACTCAAGTTTAAAATTAATAACAATGATAATAATAATGATAATAATGATTAAGAAAAATAATAAAATAATAAAATAATTAGTTAGGTAATGGATTAATTAATTAGGTAAGTAATTAATTAAAAATTTATTTAGTGGGAATGGTGGCAAGCACTCCCAAATAGCCTCCACTCAACCCATACCTTGCCCATCCCTTGCCCATTCTTTAATTTTTAAAAATTTTAATTTCACCCATCTCCCCACACTTTTATAAATTCTATTTCTTCCCCAAAATTTTCCTATAAATAGGGAGCTCTCAACCTTCATTTTTCACAACAATTTTCCAAGGAAGAGAAGGATTAGTGAGTGAAAGAATTTGTGGTGGAGAGAGAATTTTTGAATAAATTCTTAATCACCCACTTTTTCCGATCTCATTTCTTAAAGATAATTATTGTGTTCGTAGCACACGGTAAAAGAAGAAGGTAAGTAAATTTGATTATGTTAGTATTTTTATTCAAAATTTATACCCGAGTTTATTTGTAAGTAAATTTTGATTATGTTAGTTTCTTTTTATTTTAAATTCATACCCGAGTTTATTTTGTACGTAAATTTTAATTATGTTAATTAGTTCCACAAAATTTCCATGAGTTTATTTTTACGCATATTTAATTATACCAGTTCTATCTTTAATATACTTGCATCTATTTTTGGGTTAAGAAATGTTCCAATCCCTTCGGGTAAATTTTCAGCATTTCTTTCTATTCAAAAATAAAATTATATATATTTTTAACACAAAAATTGTGTGGCATGAGTTTATTTCTACGTTACATTTTTTATGAAAATATGAGTAAAGATGAGATTTTTACGATATTATTTTAAATTGCATAAATTATAATAAGATGATTTTAAAACCCCTTATGGCAACGAAAGTTCAAAGTTACAGATGCTCGGTACCGCAGCTTAAAGTTTATACGGATCAGAGTGCACCCACACTGTTTACAGAGTGGTTATTTATGTTAGTGGATTTCTCCTGAGTGCACACCTGGTTCCGGACCAGGACTTAATAAGAAAAATCTCACTTAAAGTTTACGTACGTTGATTTAGTTTGGTCGGCCAGCCAGCTAAGTCCAGTCTTCGGACCGCACAACCCAGTCATGGGGGTAAACATGACTTACGGCAAACAGGCCTAAGGGTGGTTTTTACAATATATGTTTATACATATTTAATTACGTGTACAAAGTTACTGATGATTTGAAGGAAAAGTGTAAGTTTACGTGAAAAGGATCATTTTGGTGCTTAAATGACGATCTAAGGAAAACGTATAAGGAAAAGTATATGTATGTTTATCATTAAATATTTTTACAGTTTTAAAGTTAAAAGTTTAATTTAACAGTTATAGTATATGATTATAAAAATTTACTGTTAAAATTGATGACAAAAGTTTTATGCGGGAATTTTTTTAAATTTATGTTTATTCTAAAAGCAGTTTTGAAGTTATAGTATTAAATATTATTTTACGAAATTCTTTAAAAGCTCATTTTGGCCACACACTAATAATAATCTTATTTACTTACTGAGCGTCGTCTCACCCCAATCATATTTTATTTCAGATAACTCTGAAGGACATGTCGGAAATCAGGCTTAGCAAGCATGCGGGTGGGGATTAGAAAAATAAAGATTTATTTGAAATATAGTATGATTTCAGATATTTACGTTTGTGTAATTTTCTTCTTTTGAAATAAGTGATTGTAACATGAATAATTAGTGCTCTGGTTTGAATAAAAATTGAGTTTATTTGCTTCCGCTGTAAATTAGTAGTAAAAAGTTAATATCCCAGGCCCCTCGGGGTCGGGGTGTTACAACTTTAACATTTTTCAGGTGAGGCAGCTAGGCGAGCTGACCAGGCTCGCGGATAGAGAGTAAGTTTGTGTAGGGTTTTATATTTTGGGACAGATATTTTGGAGAGGGTTGTATTATATAGTATGGTTTAGAAATACAGATACCTGGTATTGTATGATGTGTATGGATGTATGGATTATGTTTCCGCTGCATAGGTATGATTTTATATTCAAATTACCCCGGTGCCTTCCGAGGCTCAAGTTTAATTGCAGGGGGTATCAGAGTAGTTCATATATATATATAATGATGTAAATTTTGAGGTCGTCACAATTATAATATCATCGACGTACACTAGAAGGGCAGTAAAATCTGAAGGAGATGTCTGAGTAAAAAGACATGAATCAGACTTGGACTGAGAAAATCCACAGGTGAGTAATGTGGTAACAAGCTTAGAGAACTATTGTCTTGAAGCCTGCTTCAAACCATAAAGACTCTTATGAAGTCTGCAAACCAAATCAGTCATTTCCTTTGTTCCATAACCTGGAGGATGTTTCCTGTAGACTTCTTCTAATAAATCACCATGTAAGAAGGCGTTGTTAACATCGAGCTGATGAATAAACCAATTGTTGGTTGCAGCAACAGCTAATAGACATCGTATAGAAACCATTATGGCTATCGGAGAGAATGTTTCAAAATAATCGATGCCTTCTTGTTGAGTGTAGCCTTTGGCTACTAATCGAGCCTTGTATCATTCAATGAAGCCATTTGAATTGTACTTAATGCGATATACCCACTTGCATCCAATGGTTTGTAACTAGGAGGTAACTTAGTAAGAGACCAAGTATGGTTTTCCTCAAGTGCACATATTTCCTTGGCCATGGCATCGCACCATTCAGTATATTTAATAGCTTGATGATAATATTGGGATTCAATATGAACAGAGACATTCAATATAAAAGAATGATAGGCTGAAGAGAGATTACAATATGATAAAATAGAAGATAGAGGATACGGATTACTTGAGGATGATAGGTCTGAACTGTGAAGAGAAGAAGGGACTGATGTAAAATTATTGGCTAGGGAACAATGATAATCACAAAGATAAAAAGTGGATGGGTGGGACGTGTCGTTCGTCAAAGAGGAAGAGAATTAGAATAAGAAGGAAAATCAAATGATTGTGATGAAGATGATGGCATACTGTTTGATGAAAATGGAGTGTTTGATGAAAAACGAGGAATATCAGGAGAACAATCTGTTTGAGGAGTAGGCAGAACAATATCAGAAATTGATGGTGTCATAAGAAAATCTTAAGGTAAGGAAGCAAAAAGAAATTCATTTTCATGATAAATAACATCACGAGAAACAAATGTTTGATGAGTTTGTAAATCAAACGGTTTGTAGCCTTTGATGCCAAATGGATAGCCAAGAAAGATACAATGAGCATCAAATTTGTGACAATTGAAAGGAAGAGCGGAAGCAAAACAGAGTGCACCAATGACCCTCGTGTGAGAATAATCAAGAGGTTTACCAAATAAAAGTTCATAAGGAGTTTTATTTGATAATAGAGGAGTTGGTGTACGATATCATATATGCAGCTGCTAAAATGCATTCAGAGCAGAAAGCTAATGGAAGTTGATCTTGGAAACGAATTGATGTTGCAACGTTAAGCAAATGTTGGTGTTTTCGTTCCACTACAGAATTTTGTTGAGGAGTATTAATACATTATTTTTGATGGACAATCCCATTTGAGTAATAAAATTCAGTCATATTAAATTCTGAACCATTATTAGTTCTTATTATTTTAACATTTGACTGAAATTGATTGTGAACTAAAGCAAAAAATGAACGAAGTAACATACGAGTCTCAGATTTTGATTTCATAAGAAAAATCCATGTGCATCTAGAATAATCATAAACAATGGAAAAAAAAATAATGAAAACCTTGTAATGCAGGAGTTGCAAATGGACCCCAAATGTCTGCATGAATTAATTGAAAAATAAAAGTGGATACAAATTTACTATGATGAAATGGAATTCTATGTTGTTTTGCAAGTGGAAAAACATTACAGGTATGTTTGTTTGAAGTAGGAAATGAAATATGATCACGTAATAGATACAATCGTTCAGAAGAAAGATGGCCTAGTCATTGATGCCAAAGATCAAACGACTGATGTGCATTGTTTGAAGAAGAGGTGGTATTGACAGTATGTGCAGAAGAACAATTTGTTAGAGATGGAGCCAAAGAGACAGCCGGAGACGACGCATTGCTGAGTCAGAAAACGTGTGAATTTATTCTCTATTAATCTCTTGATTATAAACTTCCAATTTGTGATTAATTTGATAGTTTTGTATTTAATCATGATGTAAATTCCAAGCCTATATAAAGAGGGCTGTGGAAAGTGAATTAGCATAGCTTAGAACAGCACAGAGAGAGTGCAGAGAAGCTCAAGAGAGCTGAGAGGAAGAAGGGAGGAAGAGAGAGAGAGAGAGAGAGAGAGAATTGTAATATTTTTCGGTAAGTTATTGAATTTTGGTGTGTGCTCCGTGGACGTAGGTCGCTATTGACCAAACCACGTAAATTTCTTGGTGTCATTTTGATCTAGATGCTCACAGGTTCCTAACAAGTGGTATCAGAGCCCGATTGGAGCAAAAAAGCCAGATCGAAAGTGATCCCAAAATTCAAAGCTCTATCCAGTAGATCAAAACTGTGTTTTGAAGCCACCATCGCATTCAGCACGCCGAGACGAAGAGAAGCGTGTCCGCCGGAGTTCAAACGGAGTTCAGATAACTCCACACGCACCGTCACGTGCTTTGCCGGAGAAAGACGTCTCTCCACGCCCCGCACGCGTCTTCCTCACCCAAACCGCCTCGACCCGACCCTGTTCGCTACCCGGCCCAACCCGAAAAACTCTCAAACACGGGTCAACTCGAGCTCCGATCCACGAACCAGATCCGACCCGCCGCTCAGAACCGGCCACGTCTGCTCACACGCCAGCCGGAGGGACACGTCACCGGCCACATCATCAGTGGGCCCACCTTGCCATGCCAGCGCCACGTCATCAGGTGACACGTCAGCACTGCCATGTCAGCAAGTGCACACGTCAACAGGTGCCACGTCAGCAAGTTTGACCAGGTTTGACTGAAACTTTGACTAAGCTTTTCGGGGTCGTTTTGGGTCCGTTTTTCGAGCGACTCAAACCATTTCTAGGGTTTTCGATCGTTCCGGATCCATCCGTGCTATCCATTTGAGCTAATTCCATCTCTATATTAGAAAATCGAGATATCAAATGAAAATAGCTCAAAAATCGAAATGTTCAACGGGAACAATTTCGGTTTTTGGAAGATGCAGATAGAGGATTATTTGTTTGGGAATGAATTACACTTACCGTTGAAGGGTAAGCCAACATCCATGAATGAGGATGAGTGGGAGTTACTTGATCGAAAAGCCCTCGGAGCCATCAGAATGACGTTGTCGAAATCTGTGGCGTTCAATATCAAGCATATAACATCCATCAAGTCTCTGATGGATGCGCTCTCTAATATGTACGAGCAGCCTTCAGCCACAAACAAGACTATTTATGATGAGCATGTCTGCAGGTGAGAGATTCAGAAGACATCTGAATAACTTCAATGAGTTGTCTGATCAACTCGCCTCAGTCGGGATAACGTTTGATGATGAGATTTGGGCTTTATTGATTCTCAGTCAGTTGCCTGAAAATTGGAATGGTGTCGTCACTGCCATCAGTAGCTTCGCAGGAAAATCGAAGCGTGTATACGATGAGGTCGTCAGCATGATTTTGATGGAGGAAATAAGAATGCATCCGAACCATAGCTCTAATTCGAGTTCAGCCATGAACATGGAGAGTCGAGGCAGAGGAAACAGGCATGGACGATCAAACAATCGCGGCAGATCTAGGCCCAGATGGTTTAAATCCGGAAATCCCAGAGGTACTCAGGACACAGGTTCTTAAAGCACGAAAGTTATTAAGTGCTGGAACTGTGGAAAGACTGGTCATTACAGGAACCAGTGTAGGAGTCAGAAGAAAGAGTTCATGACGAGGGCAAAGACAGAAGCAAATATTGCTTCCGAGAATGACGAGATGTCGATCTGCTCTTCGGAGAGCAAACAGGATTCTTGGGTCTTAGACTCCGGAGCCTCATTTCATGCCATATGCTGCCAAGATTGCCTAGAGGAGTATACACCAGGTAATTTTGGTAAGGTGTACCTTGGCAACGATCAACCTTGCGACGTAACCGGTAAGGGAGTTGTGAAAATCAATATAAACGGGTCAGTATGGAAGTTGAAGGATGTCAGGTATATTCCAGACCTGAGAAAGAATTTGATCTCAGTTGGTCAGCTGACAGATGAGGGATACACAGCGAAATTCATTGGTGATGAATGGAAAGTCTCAAAGGGTATACTAACGATTGCGCGAGGTAAGAACAGCGGAACACTTTTTCTAACCTCTAATGCCTCCATGTCTATTTCAATTGCTGCAGGAAATGACGACAGCAACATCTGGCACCAACGACTTGGTCACATGAGCGAGAAGGGACTCAGGGTGATGCATTCAAAGGAAAAATTGAGTGGTCTACAATCAGTGCAGGTTGACATGTGTGAGGATTGTATAGTCAAGAAACAAAAGAGGGTTAGTTTCCAGATAAACACCCATGCCCCAAAGAAGAAAGGACTAGAACTGGTCCACTCAGAATGTGTTGGGACACATCAGTAGAATACCGAGAATCCTCAGGTAGAGGAATTAGTGGAGCAGATAGTCGCACCACCGTCTCCTACTCCAGCTCCGAAGCTTAGGAGATCTACTCGGTCTTATATACCAGACAGAAGGTATATTGATTACTTACTTCCTACAGATAGAGAAGAGCTCGAATGCAATGATGAAGCATGTTAGGTGGCAGATATGAGCAAGTGGGAGCTTGCGATGAAGGATGAGATGAAGTCCCTCACCTCAAACAGAACGTGGAAGTTGCCCAAAAGCCTTCACAACAAGTGGGTGTACAGAATAGAAGAGAAGCATGATGGCTCCAGAAGGTACAAGCCTCAGCTGGTAGTTAAAGGCTTTGAGAAGAAGGAAGGGATTGACTACACAGACATTTTTACACCAGTTGTGAAGATGACAGCCATCAGATTAGTCCGCAGAAATCGAGCAGACGGGAAGGTGACGACTACAGAGAAGCTGAAGTTGTGCTCAAATTCAGTTGGTCTTTATGCTTGAAGACGTATATTTTGAGCACATCATTTATTCATGATACTCTGGTTGAGGAGGTGTCTCTGTCTCCAAGTGGGAGATTGTTAGAGATGGAGCCAAGAGACAGCTGGAGACGACGCGTTGCTGAGTCAAAAAACGTTCGAATTTATTCTTTATTAATCTCTTGATTATAAACTTCCAATTTGTGATTAATTTGATTGTTTTGTATTTAATCATGATGTAAATTCCAAGCCTATATAAAAAGGGCTGTGGAAAGTGAATTAGCATAGCTTAGAACAGCACAGAGAGAGTGCAGAGAGAGCAGAGAAGCTCAGGAGAGCTGAGAGGAAGAAGGGAGGAAGAGAGAGAGAGAGAGAGAGAATTGTAACATTTTCTGGCGAGTTATTGAATTTTGGTGTGTGCTCCGTGGACGTAGGTCGCTATTGACCGAACCACATAAATTTCTTGGTGTCATTTTGATTTGGATGCTCACAGGTTCCTAACACAATTATTATTTGAAAAGGGAAGCAGATGATAAAGGCCATTAGATAGTCTGCCCAGTCCAATTGTCTTCCACAACCGCAGGTCCTAGATGAAACAAAAGGATGAAGAAAAAATCAGACAACATGCTAGTGAAGATGATAGTTTACTAGCAGAAATAAGATTGAATTTGAAACATCATATGAGATTAAAGAAGAAGAAAGACAAACAGTACCAATGTGAGTCATAGAAATAGAGGTTTCATTTGGCAAATTTACAGAAGCTTTTACAGAAGATGTAATGGAAGTTAAAAGATGGACACTACTAACCATATGATCAGTTGCACCCGGGTCTATGATCCAAGAAGTGGAAGAAGACAAGGAAGAAGAGTAAAAGAAACAAAAATGGAAGATGAAGTTGATGAAGATATACCTGTCATATACATTGAGGTTAAAGAGGAACTACCATTGGGAACAATAGAAGCTGCCAAAGCTGAAGATGATGGAGGCGAAGGCTGAAGAAGAGCCAACAATTGAGTACACTGTTCTTGAGTAAATGGTGAAGAAGGAATATCTGAGATAACCTGATTTGCAGAAGAATTTTTTTTCTTCGATTTGGTGAATTTAAATCCAGGTGGAAAACCATGAAGACGATAACATTTTGCAAAAATATGGCCTGAAATTCCACAATGAGAACAAACAATCTTGTCTTTCTTGAAAGACTTTGCAGCATTGGATGAAGGTTTAACAGTTGTAACCATAGCAATTGAATCAAATGACCTCATATAGCTGAGAAAGAATCATTTAATCCCATAAGAAATTGAATAGTATAATCAAATTGCTCACGTTCAAACACTTTTTGAAGTGCTCCACAAGAACATGATGGTGAACAAGAGCAACAAGGAGCTGGATGGTAAGTCTGGAGTTCATCCCAAAGAGTCTTCAGTTGAATATAATACTGAGTGATAGACAATTGCCCTTGAGAAAGATTTGAGATCGATTTCTTTAGTTGATAAACTCGCGGTGCATTGCTCTTGGAGAAACGTTGTTGCAGATCTAGCCATATATTTCTTGCATTATCAAAAAATAAGACACTAGATGCAATGTCTTTAGATAATGAATTTGTAATCCTTGCAACAACCATTGAATTGCAGCACCCCCATACAAAATGAAGAGGATCATTAATGGCAGGTTGTGGAAGAGAACCATCAATGAATGGAAGCTTATGTTTAGAATGAAGAGATGTAATCATGGAACGACTCCATGTATGGTAGTTTGTTTCAGTGAGAGGTGTTGTAATGAGAGCAACACCAGGACTATCTCCATGATGCAAAAAATAAGGATTGATGAAATCATCCACAGTTGATGAATTTGAGGAAGTAGTGGATGAAGAAGAATTGGTGGAAGCCATGAAAACTTCAGGAAGAAAATAAAATGCGGAAGAACTTCAGAACAACTCTAATACCATATTAAAATTGTAAAAGAATTTCAAATTCTGTATATTATCTAAAGAGTGAATTTACAATTGTATATATACAAAATTTCAGCAACTAAATTAACAATCAGAGAATAAAATAACAACGTGGATAATAGAGTTTAAACAAACTGTAATTGCCTATTGCTGGCTCTGTTCTGTTCTAATTTAACTAATTAATGCTGATACTAGAGAAAATAATTTTCTGTTGTTGATGCATTCGATAGAGAACTAAAGGATGGAGAACTGAGAAATTGCTGCTGTGCATTGCAGGAGATGAGATATGTTATGACATTGGGATGAAGAGCTGGAAAGCTACTGCATGATAGCTGCTGCTGCTGTGATACAATATCTGTTAATAAATTTAAAACACTAGACACTGAATAGTTTAAAGTTATTTAGGGTCCGTTTATATAAGAATTTTGTCTAAGGAAAAAAGTACAAAAAATAAAACTATTTTCTATCATATTTTCTTTCTATATTGAGTATTATTAAAAATAAAACTTTATTGTCTATCATATTTTCTTTCTATATTTAGTATTATTAAAAATAAAACTTTATTGTAATATGATTAAAAATTCAGAATAATTTAATACTAATGATAAAATCAAAATTTTATTAATTAATTTGTTGACATAAAAAAAATATAAATGTATATATTTTAATTTTAATTAATCAAACTAAATTTAATTATGATAGATTATTATTTAAAATTTAACTTTTTCTTCAACAAATTATTCAATTCCATAAGTCATCCTTAATTTTTTTCAGTATTATAAAATTATCAATGCATTAATTGTATTTTTAAAACATACGTATATATTTTAGTCATTTTAAATACTTTTAGATATTTTAAAGTTTTTCTTACCAAACACTGAAAGCCGATTTTTTTTTTTTTAACAATTTATTTTTTTTGGGAGAGTTAAATATTTTTAAAATAATATCAAAGAGTTCATTTTTATCAGTTCATTTTTAAAATATTTATTAATTATGAAATAGACATGGAATGGACAAGCAATATCTATACTTTTACAATTTTTTTTTTTTTTCATTCAATTCAAATTTAAATTTAGAAACAAGACTATTAAACCCTAAAGTGGTCTTTCTGCCTCTCTCAAAACGGCCACCGCAGCGTGTTGTACCACACTTCAACAATGGCAGGAGGCAAGATGAGGAAGGAGAAGCCTTCGCGTGCGGCTTCACACCAATTCCAGGGAGGCATACCCTTTCACAAGTCCAAAGGACAACACATCCTCAAAAACCCTGCTTTGGTTGATTCCATAGTCCAGAAATCAGGGATCAAGAGCACTGATGTGATTCTGGAGATAGGCCCAGGTACAGGAAATCTCACCAAGAAGCTTTTGGAAGCTGGGAAGATGGTAATTGCCATAGAGGTGGATCCTCGTATGGTTCTCGAACTTCAGCGTAGGTTTCAAGGGACTCCGTTCTCCAACCGCTTGAAGGTATGTGTTAATAAGTTCTCTTGTTAAGTTGGTTTTATCTATATTTTCTTGAGAAAATTTTTATATTTACTGGAAATGTTTTTTCTTTTTTCGAGTAATAATTAAATTTTAGCTGTAGGATAATATTTTAGTAGCCGTAAGACCTTTTCCCTGTCAAGCTTACTGAGGTACCGAACAAGGCAACTTGTTTTGGTGGAGAAAAACTCTGAAAGTATTTTTTAGCTATTTTTAATTTTGAATTTATGTTGCAGGTATTTTAACGAGATGCTTGATGAATACTTTTTTTTTTTTGTTAAAAAAATTATTAGAAGAGAAAATAATGTACATCAGATTTAAAAAGAGTAAAAAAAAAAACTAGAGAATAAGAAATCCTCCCTTTACAGCGATAACAAAAATTACAACAAAAGATCATCATAATCTGAAAGCCAATCAATGAAGCAGAGCCAACAAGTCCAGCTGCAAGCCTTCCAAAGAAACTGACGAAAAAAAGCCATTAGCCAACATGGTGACGCCCATAGTGATGCAAGATGAACCACTCTACTCCAAACCAAATTATTAGCAGCACCCACTCCTTTGAAAGCTATGGCATTCCTCTCCAACCAAACACACCAAATTACAGCCATAATAGTGCATGAGCACAAGGCTTTCCTATCCTTCCTTTTCCCAAAAGGTCTAAATGTGATGGTGCAAAAAGCCTTCAAGGTGGAGGGGCAAATATAGTCTTCACCACATACACCAAATAATTTATTCCAGACAGACCAAGACCAAGTAAAGGGGCAATGAAAAAACAGGTGTGAGCAAGTCTCCCCACTTCTTATACAATGGACACAAGCATCTGGTGATTAGGCCTTAGTAGGCCTTCTCTTCTGAAACACATCTTTCGTAATCATTCTATCAAGAGTGCTGTACAAATAAAAGGTTTTATTTTTGAGGGAGCTTTAGCTTTCCAGATCAAAGAGTATAAACCAAAAGATCTGCATTTGTGGTGCAAGTCAAATAGGAGAAAAAGGATTTACAAGAGAAATCTCCAGAGGGATCTAAATTCCAAAAGCGAACTGGTTAAAAGAGCCAACACATCAGTCTCTCTATCATTAAGATTTCTCCCGAAATGTAAATTTCAAGAGAGATTATTCCCTTTGCAAAAGAGAAAAAAATCAGAAATAGGGGTATGATGAAGAATAAGCGGAGGTTTGTGTCTTTTTGACCAACCTCAGAGGAGGTCATTAAGTTGGAATCCCATTCTAACTAAGGATTCTTGTGGTTCCGGAGGATCCAGCTACAAGAGAACCAGTGTTTTTTTGCCTTATTTTATATAAACACACGTGTGAGTGATTGTGTGTTTGTATATACTACATACTACAGTCAATCTCAAATGATGCTAAGTAATATATATTGGGAGGACGAGAATCGTCTACACTTTTATATTTATTGCTGGAAAGAAAAAAAAATCTGAATGAAGTGAATTGAATCTCTTTGCGTTTTCTTGTTTTGGAAGTAGAAACATGTGTGCTACTAGTTTGGGAGTTATTTACTTGGTTAATTAATAATTTAATGGAAAAAACATATAGAGAGATAATAAGCTTTAAAAGAATCTTTATGGATTAAGAAAAGACTTAGGGTAGGGTTCCTAGGCATCTGTGGGAGGAGGGCTTTAGTAGAAATTTTAGAATCACTTTCCCAACTTCCATTTTGTTATATTTCAAGGAGCCCTTAGATTAATGATTGTCTTTGGTCCATAGTTTTTGTGTGTAGGGGAATTACCTGTTCAGATTGGATTTACCTGACTTCAAGATGTTTGTCAAGCTGGTAATTTATTGGCTGATTGGAGGCCAGTGTCAGGACCTGCTGCTTAGTATTGCTATTTAATTTATGAGTATTTTGAAGCTTTATAGCCTTAGATAAAAAGAAAACATGTAATTGGGATCTCTTAGGATGAAAAGTCTCTTTGTAGTTTGTTTATGCTTTGGCTCCTCCCTATTTGGAAGGAGAGAATATTTGATATGGCATGTTTACAGACACTATAAATAGTACTATTACTTGCTAGGCGAGAGGAAAGAGTGCAGAAATACACTGGTGGTGATTTGCAGCATAAGAGAATACTGTTAGATACCCATAGAATATCCAATTTTTTTTTATTTTTTGAGCTTTTAGGTGCTGTTTGGAACACTGATATTTTGTTGCATCTAACACCAGCGCCTATTTGGCAGCTGTGAGACAAAATGCTAAATTATTTAAATTGACTTCGCAGGCCATTGTTCCTACTATTTATCTTCTTCTTTCAAAGCAACAGATGTCTATTATCTACTTAAATTTCATAAATTTGGAAACCAATTCCATGAAATATCAATTGCCAATTGAACCCTAAGAATTGCATGAGCGTAGCATATTCCAAATTTGATGTTCTCAATTCAAATCTGGCATCAATTTGAATCCTGGATTTTCAAATTTATGTTCTTTTCATTGATTCTTTCTTAACTTGCATTGATTTTTCTGAAGATATCATTTCAATTGGAATTTGGTTATTTGCCATGTATGAGGATTTCTATTAAGCATCCATGGCTGAATGGTTAAAGCACCTAACTTATAACTGGTGAATTTATAGGTTCAATTCTTACTTGATGCATGCCAATCGGATCCTCCATTCTGATAAGTCTATTGGAATTGGCTCTGTATAGTGTATCAATGGGATGTCATCATCCATACAAAACGCATTGCTGTGGCATATTCATACCATGACATTTGAGCACAAAGAACTACCATTCTTATTGATGTTAAGTTTTTAATTTAAAATTTATTAATTTATAAAATAAAAATTATTATGTGGCAAAAAAATTGTCTTTACTAGGTCTGCTTGGTTGCTTTAGGTTTTCTTTGTGACCAAGAATTAAAAGCAGCCAAGGAGATCTTGTCTTTCTTTGTTTCTTTATTTAACAGATATCCAAGTGGACATGTTGCTGCAGTTCATCAGTTAGACTCTGTTGCTGAGCTGCAACAACTCTGAAATATTTGCAAATAGACGAGAAAAAAAACTTGGAATTTAAGCCTGTATACAGGAGAGTATGTATTCACTTGAAAAATATGATGCAGCTTAATTTTGTTGTGGTGTGTATGTCATTATCCTTGAAATTATTTAAATATACTTTGCTAGCTTTTGAAGACCCATAGCATCTTATTGGGCTGGATTATGTCTTGATTCTCCCCCCCCCCCCCCCACCCCAAAAAAATGCTTCATTATCTAGAAAATTTAGAATGAAGAATATTCTTATTCCATACTCTATTGTATAAGCAGCCACCTTCTTCAATTTGATGTATCTGTCTTTTTAATTTTTGGATGGTTGATTCACAAATAATCATTAAACCTCCTTTGCTAAGTTAGCTTTTGGATAGAGAAAAAAGAAATCTAGTTAGAGTTTACATCATGTTTGGTTTGTGGAATGGAATGCGGTAGGAAAGGAATGAAATGAAAATTTGAATGAGAAGCATGATGAGGTCAAGTGATAAATTTGGGTCTATTCTTCCTAATTCCATTCCATTCTTACGCACCAAAGGTGCAATTGAAGTTTGTATATTGGGGATATATTTTATTTGCTATAAAAGAAGCCTGAACTTTTACAGAATATACCCATTTTGATCTATGGAGCTTGAAGTAGAATTTATTTTTTTTCGTAATTTTTTTTTAAGAATTATCTCCCCATCAAATAAAGCAGAGCAATGATGGCTTTTGTTTCTTTATGCTTGTGGAGAGATTTATTTTCCTGTTATTACTACTACATAGTTCTGATACCAGCACTTGTTTGTGGGTTGATATTTACTTAAGACAACATTATATGGAAGGACAATAATTCATCTGTTTATAAGGGCTCCTTGCGAAATTGTTTTTGTCTTCTATAGAGTCCAACAAGTTTGGAATTGTCTTTTGGCTAATGCTGTTTAGAAAGACCTGCATCAGAGTATTTTTTCAAGAGGAAAAGTTTGTCAATGCCAAATTTGTCAATTGCTCTGGGCTACACCATGGGAGATAGCCTAGCTCCCATTCCATACCCCTTTTCACACCTCCCATGATTCGACTAGAGACCTGCAATGTGGAAATGTCAAGCTTTAATCACTAGGATATTTCCTAGGAGATTTATCGTGATTTTGGCGTTCAACTCATGCAAGTTCAGGTAGATACTATAAGATAATAATTTTTATCGGATTTCTTTCAGCCTTTGTCTTGGGTAGATTGGGTATTCTAGATTTCTGTCTTAAGGTCTAGGCCTTTGTTTGGGTTGCCATATCAGCATATTCAACCCCAAGAATCTCTTGCAGGTTAGAAGACCTAACAACATTATTTCTTGTGATTGTACTTATCTATTCATTTTTTAAAATGTTGTTTTTTGAGAATTTGAGAAAAAGTGTTATTGTATTTGTGAGACTTTATGTTTTTTTCTTTCGCTGCCCAATTGCGTCAAGTGTAATTGGAATAAGTTATTAGGGTCTTTGAAGAGCATTGGGCTTGTTTTGGTACATGGGAGGCTCTTTTAATAATTTTATTTAGGGTTTTAGTAGGGAGAGGGTGGCCAAGTGGTTACAGAGGTGGTGTGTGTGTGTGTGCTTTTTTTTTTTGGTGGTACTTTGGTGTAGTTGCTTGCGAGGAATGTTGATTTGGGTAGGTTTAAGAAGGGAGGTGGGGTTGGGAATTGATTTTGTATGTGCCGAATGAGGATGTTCAATATGATTTTTATGTGTGGTTTTTACCCCCATTAACTTGTTGCTCTTTTATCCTTTCATGAGATCTGGAATGAGATTTCCATGTTAAGTGATACTATTATTGAACTGATCCTTGCTCGGCACATACAAAATCAATTCCCAACCCCACCTCCCTTCTTAAACCTACCCAATCAACATTCCTCGCAAGCAACTACACCAAAGTACCACAAAAAAAAAAAAAAAGGCGCACACACAGCAGCTTGAACCTGGAGGTCCTCCACTCCTCCCAATTCATTTCTTGAAGAATTGCCATTAATTGACATTTTGAGCATGAGCTTAGCATTTGCAATCTAAAATGGACCGCAGCAGTTACATTGGGATCCCAATGCTTTGTTGGGGTATATAAACATCCATGAACTAATGAACTATTATAAAATGCAACATTAAACTTTTCAGAACAAAATATAGCTGCTTATGATTCTGTTTCTATGCTTGCATTAGTAAGCTATTCTTGGAGCTGAAATGCATACTCCATTTCCATCCCTGCTGGGGGTTCATTGGGGGCTAATTACTTTTTGTGTGCTGATGTTTACAGGTTATCCAAGGAGATGTGCTCAAGTGTGACATTCCCTATTTTGATATTTGTGTAGCAAATATACCTTATCAGATCTCTTCTCCTCTCACATTCAGGCTACTGTCGCACCGGCCTTTCTTCAGGTGTGCAGTTATAATGTTCCAGAGGGAATTTGCAATGAGACTGGTTGCGCAGCCTGGTGACAATCTTTATTCTCGTCTTTCTGTGAATGCCCAATTTTTGGCTCGAGTCTCACATCTCCTCAAGGTAGGACGGAACAATTTCCGACCTCCACCTAAAGTAGATTCCTCTGTTGTTCGAATTGAGCCAAGAAGAACATTGCCCCCTGTGAACTTGAAGGAATGGAATGGATTACTACAACTTTGCTTCAGTCGGAAGAACAAAACCCTTGGGGCTATTTTTCGGCAGAAAAATGTGCTCTCCATGCTAGAGAAGAACTACAAGACAGTGCGGGCACTACAGTTGTCTAATAAAGGTTCAATGGACAACACAGAGATGGAAATTGATGTATCAGTTTTAAGCAACTCCCTTGAGGAACTGAACATGGAGATGGATGATGGCAATGATGATGAAATGGAGACGGAGGATGATGCATCGGCTGGGGGTTCTGATTTTAAAGATAAGGTTTTGGGCGTGTTGAAGGAGAGAGATTTTGGACTTCAGAGGTCTTCAAAGCTCGGACAAGAGGATTTCTTGTATCTGCTGTCTTTGTTCAACAAGGCTGGCATTCACTTTGCTTGATCTGAAAGATCATTGTACTTTTTTTTTTTTTTTTGTTAGAGATATATATATATATATATATACGTTTTTTGTTTTCCTCATTCTTTTGTGATTTTTGAGGGGCTCTATCCCTAAAAAGTAATTTTGAAATGATCAGTTTCTTTATCTTTGAATTGGGTCATGTGGAGTACAGATATGGATCCAGTGCTCTTCTGCCGCTAGTTATATAATGACTCATACTTCAAAAAATTTACATGACTAATACTTCAATAAATTAACTAATTTTGTGTTTCTTTTAATAGGGCGCTCTGTCTCTCTTCCTCTTTCTCACGTGTGTTCATTGATGTGGTGCATGAAAAAGGCTAGGTAGATGAATTGTCAAACATACGTGCACAAGGAAAAATGAATGTGGTACAAACTCGTTTGCATGTTAAACCAAATTATACAAGGGGATGAAGAAAACATGGCCTAGAAATGGTTTCTCAGTCTCCCAGAAGAGCTTGAACATACAAGTACAGCTAAATAAATTGCAAAATTTACTTAAATATATGACAAACTAGAAATATTATTCAATTGCAAAGCATTAAACACACATTTTGAATTGTAGTATTCTTTCATAATGAATTTATTTATCAATTGTAAAACCTCATACTTTTCATCTTAAAACAAAGAGAACTGTCATTCTTAAATTAGCCAAATGGGGCAATCATGCTGGTCTTGGACGATGTATGCAGAACTCCAGAGCCTGCATATTCGCTTTCAGAGTGGGTCTTTCGTTCCTTCAGATCAAATGTACTGCAACTCCATGCCTGATAATGAATAAGAAATAAAAATTATTATAAATCCAAATAATATGACAATTGACAACTACCCGGTTATTGGTAAATTCTGTTGCATGAAAAGAGAGAGGGTGGGGAACAAGGTACTAGGAAGGGCGCATCACTAGTGAAAGCATTTGCTTGTTGGAATATATGGATTTTATATATCTTGTTTCCTAATGTTCTTCTAAACATTAGCTGTCATTTTAATTAAGTTTCGTAAATATATAGCATCACAATTTAGAAAGAATGGCATGCCAAAATATGCTTTAGGCCATTATCAAGCTTTTTCTATAACCACTTTTTCCATAGATACAGCCCAATCCTGACAGGCCAATGGGTACAAATTGTAGATCATATGACTAACTGAGCTGCAGTGTGGATTTTAGAATAGTCTCTGATTAACCAACAGTGCTGGTGTTATGTACATTTCGGGGCGCCAAATGTAAAAACTTTATGGGCTTGATCTTCAATGTCAAAACTAACGTGCATCATGATTCTAGGATGGAACATTGACAATGTTCATAAATTGATGGAAAAATGCTAAATCACATCTAATGATTGGTCAAGATTCAGATGCTTTGGTCATGTTACAGATCCAAAGCTTATAGACTTGCAGCCTCTTCTATGAACATGAAAAAATTGAACTCTAAACATACAAGTAGGTGCAGTCCAAATAAATTTGGCAGGTTGAATTCTATACAAGAAGCACAACAAACCTTCTATTTCACCCAGAACTCTTTTCACTGCTACAACACAGCCTTCATATGACATACCAACCTTCAAAACAACAATCTTCATTCAAAAAGAAACAAGAATATGGGTTAAAAAATAAAGAAGGTAAAGAATCAAGAAAAAAATTCCCTAACTGTAGTAGCAGATTAGCTTTTCACTTAACATAAATACAATGGCAAATCATAATGCATTACTTGGAGAAAGAGAGAGGGAGAGAGATAAGATATTCTGGTTGACAAAGCCAAATTATGAAAATATGACCAAAGAGTATTTTTATTTAACACGTAGTTACAAACAGAGGCAAATTATCAGTATGAAGGATCCGGAAAATATTATAGCATGAAAAACTTGAAGTTTCATGCTTAAAAATTATTGGAACACATAATATCTTCCTTGAGCTTTGTCTTATGGGAAGCCTAAGCTTATACATATCCTTAGAACAATAAATTTATTTATATCAATAAACATTACCAAGCAAACACATGCAGAGAATGATTTCAGTCAAATTACAGTTAAAAGCCTAGGGAATTTGGTCGAGCTCAGACTGAATTGTTTAACAACACAAGATAAGAAAAGGACTTTCTAATAAACAAACAGACCAATAAACAAGAAATTATCTACATTTTTTCTAAATGAAAATGATATCTAACCAGGGAAAAATTATAAACTATAGACTTCAAAACAAGATGCAAATTAAATTTCTGAGCGTCACATTATAAGTATTCTTGAAAATTTAAATACCCATTAAGACATTATAGAGCATGATAAACATTATGTGCATATACAACACAATTAACATGTAATCTCTTTACTTTAGATAAATAACGTAAGATACATCATATGACCTTTCAGATCAAAAGACTAGATATTCAGATAGTTACAAACTTGTTAACATTCAGCATATATAATGGAAATGTGCACATATGATATACTATCCCCTGTTAACAAGAATGAGAACTTCAAGATCTCTTCCATACATAAACACGCACAAACACGAGGAAGCAACTCAGAAAGTCCACAAAAGTCCCTACTGCCATTATCAAGTTAGGGCAAGTTCTTGGAATGAAAATGGATGGAAAAACATTTCCATGGCTAGTAGTTTACACAGATTTTTAGAACTAAAATTGTTTGCACAACACTTGTAAGTAGATTTAATAATCACTGATGGTGCAATTCGAACAGGTAATCAGATTAATGACTACTAATTTTTTTTTTCAGACAGGGAGGGGGTGTGTTAGGATCGGATGACAATGTGGCAGTACAAGCCTCAATCAAATTGATTTTCAAAATTAATCTTCTAGACACAATATTTGATATTCCAATTGATAGGGAAAAGGGAATTAAAGGAGGAGGGGGATGCCCGGGGGGGGAGGGGGGGAGAGAGAAGAAAGAACACAACTCAATCCATCAAAACAATCCATTTTTCGTCCTCAATTTCTAAATGATGAGGCATGCTTTTGCTTTTGTGCCACTTAAAGAAAAGCTCAATGATGATTTGCGAATCAACCATGCAAAAATTAAAAAGACATCAAATTGAAGAAGGTGGCTGCTTATGAAATGGAGTATGGAATAGGAATATTCTTCAATCTAAATTTTCTAGATAATGAAGCATTTTTTTAGGGGGCAGAATCAAAACATAATCCAGTCCATCAAGATGCTATGGGTCTTCTAAAGCTAGCGAAGCATATTTAAATCATTTCAAGGATAATGACATACACACCACAACAAAATTAAGCTGCATCGTATTTGTCTTGGGAATACATACTCTCCTGTGTACGGGCTTAAATTTCATGTTTTTTTTTCTTGTCTATTTGCAAATATTTCAGAGTCGTTGCAGCTCACCACAAGAGTCTAACAGAGGAACTGCAGCAACAGGTCCACTTGGATATCTGCTAAATAAAGAAACAAGCAAGACAAGATCTCCTCGATTGCTTTTAATTCTTGGTCACAAAGAAAAAAACTAAGAGCAACCAAGCAGACCTTGTAAAGACAATTTTTTGCCACATAATTTTTATTTTATAAATTAATAAATTTTAAATTAAAAACTTAACATCAATAAGAGTGCTAGTTCTTTGTGTTCATATGTCATGGTATGAATATGCCACAGCAATACATTTTGTGTGGATGATGACATCCGATTGATAGACTATACAAAGCCAATTCCAAAAGACTTATTGGATTGGAGGATCCGATTGGTGTGCATCTAGTAAGAATTGAATCTATGAATACACCATTTATAAGTTAGGTGCTTTAACTATTCAGCCATGCATGTGTAATGGTCCTGGACCCAACTCCAATGAGGTATAGTCCGCTTTGGCCCACTGGCCTCACAAATTTGTCCTATAAAAAGGCGCTTCACACAGTTGGTGTCCAAACCATCCTTATAAGCCCAAAATCTCCCTAGTACACGTCCGATGTGGGACCGTTACAGGCTCTCCCGTCCAATCTTTGATACCCTTGTTAGAGTGGCTTACACCTCTGCGTAGGATCCACCCATATGATAGCACCCCTAGGGTAGCTCTAATATCAAATGCAACGGTCCTAGACCCAACTCCTATGAGGTATTGTTTGCTTTGGCCCACTGGTGTCACAAATTTGGCCTCACATAGTTGGAGTCCAAACCATCCTTATAAGCCCAAGATCTCCCTAGTACACATCCGATGTAGAACCTTGACATCCGCTTAATAGAAATCCTCATACATGGTAAATAACCAAATTCCAATTGAAATGATATCTTTAGGAAAAATCAATGCAAATTAAGAAAAGAATCAATGAAAGAACATAAATTTGAAAATCCAGGATCCAAATTGATGCCAGATTTGAATTGAAAACATCAAATTTGGAATTTCCTACGCTCACGCAATTCATAGGGTTCAACTAGCAATTGATATTTCATGGAATTGGTTTCCAAATTTATGAAATTTAAGTAGATAATAGACGTCTGTTGCTTTGAAAGGAAAAGATAAATAGTGGGAACAATGGCATGTGAAGTCAGTTCAAATAATTTAGCATTTTGCCTCACAGCTGCCAAATAGGCGCTGGTGTTAGATGCAACAAAATATCAGTGTTCCAAACAGCACCTAAAAGCTCAAAAAATAAAAAATAGATATTCTATGGGTATCTAACAGTATTCTCTTATGCTGCAAATCACCACCAGTTTATTTTTGCACACTTTCCTCTCGCCTAGTAAGTATTAGTACAATTGATAGTGTCTGTAAACATGCCATATCTATTATTCTCTCCTTCGAAATAGGAAGGAGCCAAAGCATAAACAAACTACAAAGAGACTTTTCATCCTAAGAGATCCCAATTACATGTTTCCTTTTTATTTAAGGCTATAGAGCTTCAAAATACTCATAAACTAAATAGCAATACTAAGCAGCAGGTCGTGACACTGGGCCTCCAATCAGCCAATAAATTACCAGCTTGACAAACATCTTGAAGTCAGGTAAATCCAATCTGAACTGGTAATTCCCCTACATGCAAAAACTATGGACTAAAGACATTCATTAATCTAAGACTCCTTGAAAATGAACAAAACGGCAGTTGGGAAAGTGATTCTAAAATTTCTACTAAAGCCCTCCTCCCACAGATGTCTAGGAACCCTACCCTAGGACTTTTCTTAATCCATAAATATTCTTTTGAAGCTTAATATCTCTCTGTACGTTTTTTCCATTAAATTATTAATTAACCAAGTAAATAACTCCCATACTTGTAGGCACTCATGTTTCTACTTCCAAAACAAGATAACGCAAAGAGATAATTCATTTCATTCAATTTTTTTTCCCCTTCCGGGAATAAATATAAAAGTTTAGATGATTCTCATCCTCCCAATATATATATTACTTAGCATCATTTGCGCTTGACTCTAGTATGTAGTATATACAAACACAATCACACACACACATATTTATATAAAATAGGGAAAAAAAGACTGACCTCCCTTGAGGTTTATCAAAAAGACACAAACCTCCCCTTGTATTTTGCAAAAATAGACAAGTCTTCCGAGAGGAGGTTTGTGTCTTCTAAGCAAATCTCAAGGGAGGTTTATGGGAATTTTGAAACCTTAGGAGGATCAATGGGATTTTTGAAACCTCAGGGGAGGTCAACATCTTTTGCCGTAAAAATATAAAGCAAATATCAACCTGCACAAAGGCAGTAGGAAATGAATACTGTCGTATGTGTGCAAATGGTTGAATTGCCTTAGTATAACCAAGAACCCAACTACATCCACCCAATATTACTTTAGAAGCTGAAGTAGCAACAATTAACAAACCGTCAAACCGACTAGAGACAATGGAAAAAAAGAGAGAGAGAGAGAGAGAGAGAGAGAGAGAGAGAGAGAGAGAGAGAGAGAGGTTTAGAGCATTTTTTCTTCTAAAAATGAATTTAAAATTTTTTAAGAATCTTAGTGTATATCTGGCGCTATTACTCTAGTACATTAAAAAAATATATATATTAGAAAAACACAAATGTCAACCTGGGCAAAGGCATTAGAAATTGAATGTTGTCTAATGCATGCGAGCTTCTGAATTGCCCAAGTAAAACAAATAATCTTACTATATACACAATATCACTTCCAAAAAATCAAAGGGAAACATATCTAAACTGAAACAAAGACAATGGATATGTATTGACAAAGTTTTCAAATTTCAAGCTTTTGTACCTTGTAGCATAACTAAATGAAGCTAACACAAACAAGTCAGAAACCAAACACATTAAAATCTTTACCAGCTCACAAATGTTTTTGGTTGAGCAAAATATAACAGTAAGCAAAAATAAACTAAAATTAATTTAACATAGATTGAGCTAGTCCAACCAATCAAAGGAAAAGATACAAAATTACACCTTTGCTTTAAAAATGATTTACAGTCACAGTTTTATCTTTCGAGCCTCTCGTGTCACCACTGCCGTTGCATATATTACCAAGACCAAAATTCCCTTGCCCTACAAATAAATAGTGGTAGAAATGGAGAATAAGAAAACTTAAAAAAAACTTAACTATTCTTTCTTTTGCTATGATATTGATCAAAAAGTTGATCAAGTTCACACAACAATAATAATGAAAAATTTAGATCCACTAATGCGCCTAGGATAAAACTAAATATCAAAGTAGCAAGGATAAAATATTGAACCATGCACAAAATGATTTTGTTATACATGACGGAATTTTAAAAGAAATAGGATAGAAAATAAAATAGCAAGCATGTGCCATTACAGAATCAAAGAAAAATATAAGTTACTGTCATTATTTCATCGTTTTGCGATTTCCATTTTATAATATTCTGTGAAAACAATGAGTAGAATATTAGATGGTTTACATATAATACAGGATAAATCAACATATAACAGCTACAACCTAGAAGAAGAAGAAAATTTTAAACTTCATTATAAACTGGCTTGATGTATAACCGTATGCAGGTACCACAAAGGGGAAATGAGGCTTTTATCACAAATGCAAACAGAATAGCCTGCAGAAATTATAAATGAAGCATAATTATCAAAAACCTTCAGTCCCTTATATTACAAATTATGCACAACCAAAGAAGAAACTTCTACCAAATCCACAAAAAAAATCCAAACTGAAAACCTCAAGATAAATTCAGCAAAATGTGTTCAAACAATAGCCACACACCAAGAAGCATACTTTTACCAACCACTATGTGTATATGCACATGTGTGTGTGTGTGTGTGTGTGTGTGTGTGTGTGTGTGTTTGAGAGAGAGAGAGAGAGAGAGAGAACCAAAATTACCATGTAACGACCCTGAGATCTGAATCTGAATGACATTCTCTTGCCATGATGATGGAACACAAGCAAATTTATAGGGCTCTCTTGACATGCGAAAGAAGTTGTCCTACATCACCCTCAAACAGTGAAACGGGAAAATATAAATGTTTTGATGCTTGATTCTTTTCCTTTTTCATAGGTGTAAGGAGATCAGTAGAGACCAAAATCCACTTTCAACGCATCCTCCACGAATCATCCAACCTTGATGGAAATCTGCATCCCCAAAAATAGAGCCCTTCATGATGGTGCCCTTCCTTAATGCAGGCAGAGAGAGCTGTAAAGTGGGATAGGGGGTGTGTGTGTGTCAGTCAGAGAGAGAGAGAGAGATGGTGCGCATTGCAAACAAAAAAATCTCATTATTCCCTGATTACAATTGAATAACTAGAGAATAGGAAATTTGGAGAGAGACAAAGATCAGCATCCTAAAAAATGTGGCAGAAAACCAAAATTTTTAACAAATCTCAAAGTGGAAATCCAGAGAGAGAGAGAGAGAGAGAGAGAAAGAGGGAGAGAAGGAGTGGGCCAGCCATGATATCGTCTAGTAAGGAAGATTTTAGCACACTAAGAAGAGGACAGAAGCTTGGCCTTCTTCCTTTCTACTTCTTTGTATATGCCTAAAACGCACAAAGATTGTGATTGGGCAATCAATATGTGCCTGAATACCTGGTAAATTCTTTTAACATAAAATCACTAAAAAGAAAGAAATGATAAGAAAAGTCACATAAATACGACCATGTTATAATCATATCTTCTTCTTTTGGTAAAATATCCCAAAGAAAAAACAATATAGATTTATAGTCATATGTATATGTACACACATTTAGATAGCCATTTGGCTCAAATTCAACTTTGTTGTAAGATGACACACTCCTTCCCCTTTATCTACCCTTCCTCCCCTAACTTTTCTAATAAACAGAATTAGAATAAGGACATCATTACAGCAATCAATAGGTTCACTTTTACTACCAAATAAAAAAATGTTCCCTTTCATTTGAACTTTCCCATGAGACAAAAAATTGTTTTGAAGCAAAAACTACTTCTCCCTTTCTCCTTCTTCCCTGCCCATCAGCAATAGAGTGAGGAGAGACATCAGCAACCTGGTCTCATGATACATAAAGAATAAACTCAACAAAGGGAATTTTAAAAAAAAAAAAAAAAAGGAAAAAAAAAAAAAGAAGAAAGTTTTTTGCATGTCTCTATGGCACATCATAAGCATGGCAGTGGAGCAGGGTCACATGAACTCTACGTCTTCTTCCTTTTGTTCCAAGACAATGGTAGCTAGGGCAAGCCTATATGCTGTAGATCTCAAATTCCTAACCAGGACATACACTTCTTTCCTCCTCTGCTTCTCAGGCATCTCATTCCACTGTTCTTGTCTAAGATAAACAGGTGAGACTGCCTCACATATAGCCCCTGCTATTGGTTTCTTACTGCACATCAATAAATATGAAAATTAACAAAAATTGTAAGAATGAGAAAAAAATAAAAAATAAAAAATAAAAAGAATTCTGAAGAGGAAAGAGAACTTTTTGGCAGTTGTGAAGTAGTACAAGGAAAAATATACAAACCTTCCCATGACAAATCCAGTTGTGACAAAGCCAATGGGCCAACAATGAGATTTCTTGGCTACAGGGTCCTCTGATATTTGGAGTGCTCACTTCCCAAAAAATTGTTCTTTGAAACATGATTGCACAGAGGAGTGAGGCATTTGAAGCCCACTCTCATTATCTCCAAACCTACATAATTCACGAGGAATATCTTAGACAGTTGTCGCAAACAATTTTGCTTCTTTGGAGTCAATAACTTAGGCATGCAAGTAGCCCATTCAAAGGGTTGGCCTCACTTCACTGCCTCCAATGGAAAAAAAGAAGGGTCCCCCATGATAGATAAGATCCTACCTGTCAATGCAATAAAGAGGGTGCCTTCTAATTCCACAAGAAGCACACACATAAATATCTCTAAAGAAGAAGAAATAATATTCTCCAAAGTTACATATTTACCATTCACAGAAAAAAGCATAAATATAAGGAGCAGTCTGAAGGGGAGCCTAGGCACAACAGTAAAGTTGTCGCGTGTGACCTGAAGGTCATGGGTTTGAGGCATGGAAACAGCCTCTTGCAAAAATGCAAGGTAAGGCTGCTTACTATAGAGCCATGATGGTACACCTCTTCCCTAAACCCTGCATAAGGGGAGTGTGCACCAGGTTGCTCCATTTTTTTTTGAAAAAAAGTAATCTAATCCACTAAGATGCATAAATGAAAAATCATATTGCTTTCTCCAAAGAACTATGTCACAACTTAGCCCAAAAAATAAAAGGAACCATTTCACAAAATTGTTACCAGATGATTTCAATTAGAAACTTGCAACAAATGTGCCAGTTCTTGTCATTGGTTCTCAATTACAAAAACAATACAAAAAATAAAATATTGAACAAATTAATATGTTAAATTTATGTTTGCAAACAGTTTGGGTCCATTACTTGATATGATCATTTGATAATAATAATAATAATAATTATAATTATTATTATTATTATTATTATCACTATTGAGGTTTCGCTCATATTTGTGGGGTACTCTAATTGAAGTCAAGAGGCCTAAGGGCCTCAGGCGAGGGCATAGTGTCCAACATTTTATGTATGAATGTTTTGAGGTTTCCACATAGGGTTTATGTATATTGGTAGCCAAGGGTCGAACTCCTAAAGCACTGCTCATTTTAAAATAGTGAAGATTTTGTAGGGGCACCATGGACATAGGCGCAAAGCTGAACTACATAAATTCTTGTGTCCTTCTCTTCTTTCCCTTCTGTTTCTTCTCTTTGCTATGTGTGCGCATATCCAAACAGGTGTATTTTCACAACAATAATGGTGATTAATATGCTTTGCTTCATTTAGGATAACACTGCTGATAACAATTCCAGTGTCTGAAAATTGAGCATATAGCTTTGGCATTTGTGTCATATTAAAATCCTGTCCACTTTTTTCCAACAAATTTTGAGGAAATGAGCAAAAAGTTCTTCCTCAAACAAAAGGCAGAAGTTTAGGTGACTCTTTTAAATAGCTTCTGTCGCAGCCACAATGGCTGTGATTTTTATTCCCACTGCTATAGCAGTGTGTACTGTCAACTCTGTAGCAGTGTCACGACCTCAAAAAATCTGTCATGCATCTGCAGTCATGGTGTCCAGTGCTCAAAAGAAGTTCAATACAACACGTACAATGAGAATGATGAGAACAGAAAAGTCCTCATCCCAACTATTTTCTGCAATCCCTTGTTTTTTTTCTCAATGAAGTCTAATGATTAAAAGAAAAAAGAAAAGAAAAGAAAAAGCATGAGAATGTGTGCAACTAATTGGCATCTTGTATGGCAGGAAAGCAAAGAAATAATTACCCCATATTGTGCCCTTCTGATCATTAGCTTCAAAAGCAGAATAGGACACATTCTTGAACGCTGTGCCATCATCAAGGAATTCAGAATGCTTGAGTTTTTGTCAAGGCAGAAGAAATCCAGGTGCATACAAGGCTTTTCCATGCATAGATCACTTTCTTCCACTGGAGGACTTATTCCATTGCTAACATCCCACAACTCACTGTCAGAAAATCCGTCATTTTTGGGTTTCAAATCCAGTGATGACAATGAGTCATTATTACTATTAGGGCTTCCTGTAAAGGCGCATTGTTCTTTAGCTCCTTTTTCTTGTACATCACCTACATGCTTAATAGAGGTCCCCATTGGAACAGCACTCACTTCAGAGAAAGAGCGAGGATTTGGTGCCAGTTCCAAAGACAAAATACTCCTTGATTTAAGATTCGGTGCCGGTTCCTTGAACTGAACACTTTTTTCAGTTGGGAAGAATTCTCTGAAACACTACATGACCAGATAATGGTCCACCTGCCCACTTTTAATCTCTTAAATTGCTTCCAAAAATATAAAGGGACCATCTTTAGAAAACTCACCACACAGCAGGATGTAATGTTTTTTCAAGAAGTTGAAATGCTTTTTGTCCCATTACTTCCATTCTTGCAAGTTGACCCTCACTTGAAAAACAATTGATCAAGATGCCACTCTCATCCATGTGAAAGAAAGAAGCATAGGTACACTAACTGATTTTACATTAACTCCTTCAACTGGGACTTCCATATTTCCATGCCACAAAAAAATGAACCAGTAGGGCACTCCAAAATTAAAAAGCTCACCACCTAGTGGACAAGCTCCCAACCATATCAGGAGTTTGGGGAGGGCATGATGCACACAGCCAGAGAGGCTGTTTCCATGAATTGAACCTATCACCTAAATGGTTCATAACTAAGCAGAATATGTGCAGTCCAAGAGAAAATAGGCAATCATGGCATGATTGTATCTTTTATAAAAGTGCCAATGCACATGTGCGCTTGGTTTGCGTCTTTCACAAATACTTCAATAAACAGAAAAACAAAGAGGCATAAAAAGAAAAAGGCAAAAGACATTGACCTCTCAGGGTTTGGCACGAAGTCATGGACCTCCCTAAGGTTTCAAAAATCACAAGGACACACATACCCCTCCCAGGCTTGTCTTTTTCAAATATAAAGGGAGGTCTGCACCTTTTCGGTAAACAGGTCCATTGAATTTTTGAAATTTTAGGGAAGGTCCCTAAGATTTTTGAAACCTCGAGAGAGGTCCATGTCTTTTTGTCAAACCATAGAAGAGAAGGCCACTATCTTTTTCCAAACAGTAACAAAGAAGAAAATGGATGAATAGTTTTGTATATAGGGTACACCTGCTTTTGACAAGCCAATTTCAGAGATTATATCCTTCATTGAGAGCAGAAGCATGCAACCACACCCAAAGCTTCCGAAAGGAAGAATTCTCAATTTCTCATGGCTCGCTGTATCCATCAAGGTTGCAGTCACGTGCATCCATTTGCACAATGTGCTGACTAAGAGGTCGCCACATGTAGGTCACAGGTGCAATTGGTTGAGAAACAGGTGCTCCAATGCGATGAAGCTACGAAATCAAGGAAACAACATAACCAAATCCTTTATGGCATGCTGGTTACAGCAGCTGTATAACTTACAAAAGCACTTCCATATGCCTCTCCAGAAAGTATAGAAGAAATATCCTCAAAATGAGCTGATGGAGAAGGCACCAGTACCATGCTGAAAATTGACAATAATGAATCCTGGAAACAAGTAAAACAGGAAATTGTAATATTGTATTGAATTATGAATTTAATATGAAATACATATTTTTTATGAGGCAGTGATCAAGCAAAGAAGTTGTATCCCTGCTAAAAAAATGAGAACATAATGAGGACCAATTCAAAGTTCAATAATAAAAAATGAGCAAGTAAAGATAAAAAAGGATGCTTGCCTCAGGACCCTCCAACTGGAAAGCAGTGCAGTAGCTTGCATCATGTATGAGAGCTCTGTGTTTGAACCACTTCAAGAGTGCCCTTGAACCCCTTCCTCTACAAATCAAAAAGATAAAGATAGTCAAGAAAAAGAGTTATATATTTGTAGAAAACTAGGTTAATTTAAGAACACCACATAGATATCTAACAAGTCCAGTATTTTGTAGAAGCTTCTCCCAACAATAAGGGTACTCAAGAAGAAATCTTGACGTACATGACAGAGAAGGAGATAGATCTGTATAAGCAGTCAAAAACACAAAAGCTTGAACAAGCGATTTGGACAAAAATTTAAATCCAACAGCTACAAATTTGCTGTTTATTTTAATCGTCTGTGACAACAAGAAGAATGCATCACCTGCCCTGCAAACACAGAGCGAGGTGGAACCCCCACAGCTTTGTCATTTTGAACCGTTTTGCATGCCATGTAGGATTTATATCCCAAAGGATATGTCCCACATGAATGATGTGGATCCCACATATAGGGAATATGTCCCATATGATAAGGATATGAATTAATGGTTGTATGGGTTAACTAAAAGGTTAGCTTATTTAATATGAGAAATTAATGGTGGAAGTTTGAAGAGATTCCTATACATAAATATTATAGATATATATATGTATATAATATATATATATATATATATACATATATAAAATATATATTAGCTACTATTATGGGTGTAGCAATAAGGGCATAGGAAGAAAGGAATTGTCCTCTCTCTGCCACTACTTCTCTAATCATCAGGAGATCCCATAGATCTGGTGAAGGAAGGAAAAAGAAAGAGGAGAAGTGGGAGAAACGATTTCTTCGGATTCTCCGGGTGTTCTTCTCGATAAGTTCGGTATGGCCGATTCTGGTATGTAAAGTTTATAGTTTATGATTTATTTATTTTTCGCATAAAGTAATTGATGTGAAGTTCATGATTATTGAAAATCCTTGGTTGCAATATATTTATGAAAATTTTCTAACACGTGGCATCAGAGCCAAGTTTGAAATTATCATGATCTTCCTTTCATGATAAAGATCGTTTCAATTAACCCCTTACAATCTTGTTATGGGTTCATGTGAAAATTTGTGTTTTTAATATTTACTGGAATTGAACTGAAGAATTCATATGATAAATGATTCCTTTAATGGATTTATGGGGTTTTTTGTTGATTTGAAAATTTTCTTTCACGTGGATTGTTGACAGTTTTCCCCTATAAAGTGATATTAAAGTAGGGTTGCTGAATGATATGCGTGCAAATAATTTTATAAATAATATAATACTCACATATTATACATGCATAAGTTAGAGAATTTTACATAAAAGTAAGTTAGTAAAATTCTTATATTGGGAAATTGATTATCTGTTATATATTATGGATTGGTATTTTGAAATGAATGTTGGACTGCAGTTTTTTAATTTATGGGCCGCCAGTTTTTAATTGTATGGGCTGCCAGCTTTTTTTTAAATGTACAGGCTGCAGTGTTTTTAATTCATGGGCTGCCAGATTTTACATAAAATAAAATAAAATATTAATCCAAGTAAAATTGTCATTGTGAGAAACTAATTATCAGCTTTAAACTTGGATTAATTTAGCTGAGTATGGAGTCAATCAATGTTTATATTATGATTAGCTTATTATCACCAAAGTGATTTTGTTAAGAAAAATTATAAACATTGTATTGAGAAATAATCATGATAAAATTATTACAGAATGATTATTTGAATATTATGGCTGGCCCAAAGGTGCACCAACTTTCAAATAATTATTGATTTAATCAGGATAATTAATGAATGATAGTGAGATTGGGATGCCTGCCCAAAGGTGACAGACCAATCAAACTTTGTAAAGGTTATCAATTACGTCTTGATGAATGAAAATTACCAGTAAGTGTAAGGATTAGTATATTGCATAAGTTGATCTAAAGATTGAACGCAATTTACTAATGAAATGTTCTAAACTCAAAGCATTAATGTAGTGAGCATTTTGTGTTATTGCAGTGTTTGTTCCTGTTTCATTGCATTCGTTGGCTTCTTCTATTCCAATCTTTAATGGGACAAATTTCTCTGACTGGAATGAACAGATTCAGTTTCACCTTGGTGTTCTGGATCTCGACTTAACTTTGCGAATGGATAAACCGGTTGCTATTACTGAAACCAGCAATTCGGAACAGCAAGCTTTGTATAAGTCATGGGAAAGGTCGAACAGATTAAGTATGATGTTTATGTGAATGTGTATAGCAAATAATATTAAATCAACACTCCCTCAACTAGATAACGCAAAGGAATATCTTAAGGCAATGGAAGATAGATTTCGTTCAGCTGATAAGTCCCTTGCAGGAAGGTTGATGGCTGAACTAACCACAATGAAATTTGATGGCAGCAAAGGAATGAATGAACATGTCCTAAAAATGTCTAATCTGGCTGCTAGACTTAATACTTTGGGAATAAATGTTAATGAAAACTTCCTTGTTCAATTTATTTTGAACTCTTTGCCTCCTCAGTATGGGCCTTTTCAGATTCACTATAACACAATTAAAGAAAAATGGAATGTGAATGAATTGGCAAGTATGTTAGTTCAAGAAGAGGCAAGACTCAAACAATAGGGACAACATTTAGTAAATATCATAAGTCACGTAGCTGGAAGTAAAGGAAAGAAAATAAAGAAAGGTTTAAAGAAAGATCCATTGAAGGTGGCGAGTACTTCGTATGGTGGTGAGACTCACAGGAAGGAACATTATGGTCCCAAGTGTCACTTTTGTCGTGGCTATGGGCATTTAAAGAAAAATTGCCCGAAACGTAAAGCATGGTTCGAAAAGAAAGGTAAGCCTTTAGCTTATGTATGTTTCGAATCAAACATGACACAAGTTCCTTCTAATACTTGGTGGATTGACTATGGTTCTATTGTTCATGTTTCCAATTCGATGCAGGAATACCTTACGATTCAGAGCGTAAAGGAAAATGAACACATGATAGTCTTGGGGAATGGAAATCAAGTGCCAGTTATGGGTGTTGGAACTGTTCAGTTGTATCTTGAATCGGGTCATTGTTTAGACCTATTTGATACTTTGTATGTTCCAAATATTTCTAGGAACTTAATTTCCATGTTTAGATTAGATAATGATGGTTATGGTTTGTATTTTGAACATAAAGGTTTCCGTATTATGAAAGGTGGCTTATGTGTTGGCTCTGGTATTTTGTATGAGGGGTTATATAAATTTAATCTTAATGAAAAGTTTGTTGAAACACTCCTCACTATGCATCATAATATTGGAACTAGGCGTAGTAGAATAAACGAGAATTCCTCTTTCTTGTGGCATAAAAGACTGGGTCATATATTCAGGGAAAGAATGGAGAGAACCTTGATTTTACTGATTTTGATGTATGTATTAATTGCGTTAAAGGAAAGCAAACTAAACATACAAAGAAAGGAGCCACAAGAAGTAAGAATCTATTGGAAATTGTTCATACTGATGTATGCGGGCCTTTTGACTCACCATCTTTAGGTGGAGAAAAATATTTTATCACCTTTATTGATGATTTTTCACGACATGGCTATATCTATTTGTTGCATGAAAAGTCTCAAGCAATAGATGCTTTAAAGGCATATGTTACTGAAGTGGAGCGACAATTAGATAGGAAAGTAAAAATCATTAGATCTGACAGAGGTGGTGAGTATTATGGTAGGTATGATGGCATTAAACAATGTCTAGGACCATTTGCTAAATTCCTAAAACAACATGGTATTTGTGCTCAATACACAATGCCTAGTACGCCTCAGCAGAATGGTGTGGCTGAAAGGCGGAATCGTACTCTTATAGAAATGGTTAGGAGTATGTTAAGTAATTCTTTAGTACCCATTTCATTATGGTTGGAAGCCCTTAAAACAGCAGTGTATGTGCTAAATCGGGTTCCTAGTAAGGCAGTTCAGAAAACTCCTTTTGAACTGTGGACGGGAAGGAAACCAAGTTTAAGGCACTTTCATGTTTGGGGTTGTCCAGCAGAGATTAGAGTCTATAATCCAAATGAAAGGAAATTGGATTCAAGGACTGTGAGTGGGTATTTTATTGGATACGCAGAAAAGTCTAAAGGGTATATGTTTTACTGTCCTAATCATAGTATGAGAATAGTTGAATCCGGCAATGCAAAGTTCCTTGAAAATGGTGAAATTAGTGGGAGTGATATATCACGAAATGTGATCATTAAAGAAATTCAGGTTCCTGTACCGATATCTAGACCTTTAACAGACATTGTTGTTCCTTTAGTTGTTGAAAGGCATGATAACACTGAACAACAGTCTAATGATGTATCACTTGGTAATGAAAATGTCACTATCGAGCCAATTGCAGAACAACCACAAGAAATAGCATTAAGGAGATCTCAAAGAGTAAGGAAACCAGCTATTTCTGATGATTATTCAGTATATCTGCAAGAGGTTGATTATGATTTAGGAACTAGTAAGGATCCGGTTACGTTTTCACAAGCCATTGAAAGTGATGATTCTGAAAAGTGAATCATGCCATAAATGATGAGTTGAAATCTATGGAACAGAATAAAGTCTGGGACATCGTTGATTTGCCTGAAGCGTTTAAAACAGTTGGGTGTAAATGGGTCTTTAAGACCAAACACGACTGTAATGGCAACATTGAACGATATAAAGTTAGACTCGTAGCAAAGGGTTTCACTCAGAGGGAAGGTGTTGATTATAAAGAGACGTTTTCTCCTGTGTCTAAAAAGGACTCTCTTAGAATCATTATGGCTTTGGTGGCTCATTTTGATTTAGACTTGCACCAAATGGATGTGAAAACTGCTTTTTTAAATAGGAATTTAGATGAAGAGGTATATATGGATTTTCCTGAAGGTTTAATGATTAAAGAAAAAGAGCATATGGTTTGCAAATTAAAGAAATCAATATATGGACTTAAAAAGCTTCTAGGCAATGGTATTTTAAATTTCATGATACCATCACGATCTTTGGTTTTAAAGAAAACACTGTTGATCGGTGTATATATCTAAAGGTCAGTGGGAGCAAGTTTATCTTTTTTATTTTATATGTTGATGATATTTTACTTACCAGTAATGATCTTGGCTTATTGAATGATACCAAGAGATTTCTTTCTATGAACTTTGAAATGAAAGATATGGGTGAGGCAATTTATGTGATAGGAATTGAAATATTTCGAGACAGAGCACTTGGATTGTTAGGGTTGTCTCAGAAAGGATATATTAATAAAGTTCTAGAAAGATTTCATATGGATGATTGTAAACCAACTCCTGCTCCTATTTGTAAAGGGGACAAGTTCAGTTTAAAAGATTGTCCTCAAAATGAATTCGAAAAGAAAAGTATGGAAAATATTCCTTTTGCATCTGTTGTTGGGAGTTTGATGTATGTGCAGACTTGTACGAGACCAGATATTAGTTTTGCAGTTGGGATGCTCGGGAGGTACCAAAGTAATCCCGGAATGGAGCATTGGAAAGCTGCAAAGAAAGTCTTGAGGTACTTAAAAGGAACCAGACACTGTATGCTCACATATAGGAGGACAGATCAGTTGGAGGTGGTTGGCTACTCTGACTCAGATTTTTCTAGATGCGTTGATAGTCGTAAGTCAACGTATGGTTATTTGTTCCTGTTAGCTGGAGGAGCAATATCATGGAAAAGCGCCAAACAGACTATCATAGTAGCATCTACTATGGAAGATGAATTTGTGGCGTGCTTTGAGGCCACGATTCAGGCTTTGTGGTTGCAGAACTTTATCTTAGGACTTGGGATTGTCGACAGTATAGCCAGGCCGTTAAGAATTTATTGTGATAATTCCGCAGCAGTCTTTTTCTCCAAAAAGGACAAATACTCTAATGGCGCTAAGCATATGGAGCTCAAGTATTTGGCCGTTAAGGAGGAAGTTCGGAAACAGACAGTAATTATAGAACATATAAGGACTGAGCTCATGATAGCAGATCCTTTAACGAAAGGATTGACACCAAAGGCATTTAAAGAACATGCTGATCACATGGGTCTTTGTTGTAATCCTCGATGTATAATAGTTGATCTTTATGTTTTGTTCTATAATATGTATAATGATATCAATAAAAGTGTTTCTGAACATTATTTCTGTTTACCATAAATCACATGATTATAGAGATGGTTCACTGTTAAACAAAAATAGTCTTGACAAAGACATTAAAGGGACAATATGGTAACTTCCTATTATAGATCATAGTTAAGTGGTTTATTAGTTTTGTGGTACATGGAAGAGAAGATGTTGCTCTAATGATATTTACAGCCATGACTCGTACTAATGGGTTGCTTGATTATGATATTATGTTAATCTCATTGAAAAGTATAAATAAGCTAATGTTTTGTGCACATTACGAATGTTTGTTAATCCATATTAATATCATTCATATGGGCCAAGTGGGAGAATGTAGGATTTATATCCCAAAGGATATGTCCCACATGAATGATGTGGATCCCACATATAGGGAATGTGTCCCATATGATAAGGATATGAATTAATGGTTGTATGGGTTAACTAAAAGGTTAGCTTATTTAATATGAGAAATTAATGGTGGAAGTTTGAAGAGATCATGGTTTTAAATAAAGGCCGCGACCGTTACGTAACGTCGTTACGTAAAGGTTTTTTGGGTTACCGATACCGTTACACACCGCGAAATCGGTGGGAAGAAAAATCACGACCGTAGCGGCCGTTACGAACCGCGACCATTACGTAAAGGCTGCTACGACCGTTACGTAACCACTACAGGACTGTTACACCAAAAAAATATTTTATTTTTTACTTTTTCTTCTCACTTTTTCTCTCTCTTTCATATATCATTTTCAATATACCAAGTGGCAAGAGGGGGAAAAGATTATAATGAGGATGACAATGATACAAAATTTACTATTTCTTTAAATACTCACAATAGATGCATTAATTAACAATTTCAAAATACTAACTTGTTAGGAATTTTTTTTTTTTAATAATATTAGTAATGTGATATTTATGTTCTTTATTTTTCAACTTCAACCTTCTTTCTTTTCTAGCTATTTTATATTTATATTATTCGTATGTCTTATGTGACTAATAGATTAACGGAGTGTATAATGTATTTTATTTTATTAATTCATTAAGCACACATAAGAATTTATCACAGATAAGAACAATGAGAAGTATAAATACGCGCACACACGTAATTTTCTATCAATGATGGTTTAAAACAAATGTAAACTTGTTGTCCTTACCAAATAACTTAGTTACTCGAACTAAAGGGTCCAAAATACACTAAAACCCTTTCTAAAAATAGCTAAAAGCTTAAAACATGCAAGTACACTAATATGCACAAGGTTGTGCGTGCTTCAAAAAAATTCACGGTCGTTACATCCGCTTCCCGTTATGTAACATCCGCTACTCCTGCTTCCCGTTACACCTGTTACCGTTACGTTACGCTACCCGCTACCGCGATTTAAAACCATGGAAGAGATTCCTATACATAAATATTATAGATATATATGTATATAATATATATATATATATATATATATATATATATATATATATATATAGATATACATACATAAAATATATATTAGCTACTATTATAGGTGTAGCAATAAGAGCATAGGAAGAAAGGAATTGTCCTCTCTCTGCCTCTACTTCTCTAATCATCAGGAGATCCCATAGATCTGGTGAAGGAAGGAAAGAGAAAGAGGAGAAGTGGGAGAAACGATTTCTTCGGATTCTCTGGGTGTTCTTCTCGATAAGTTCGGTATGACCGATTCCGGTATGTAAAGTTTATAATTTATGATTTATTTATTTTCCGCATAAAGTAATTGATGTGAAGTTCATGATAATTGAAAATCCTTGGTTGCAATATATTTATGAAAATTTTCTAACACGCCAAACATGTGTTTGCAGCCTCTTCGTGTCATCCCCTGACATCAAGTAGCCATTTTCTGGATTCTTTCTAAGTTCAACCCTCCGACAAATGTGGCGAGGAACCTTCTTTTGATATTTTTCCACATCTGAAGCATTCTTTTTATCATCAAATCCCACTTTCTGCCTCTTTTTACATCTATTCCTCACAACTCGGTTATCATAACTAGTAGCTCTCCTCTTGTTTCTCCGAGACCAGAAATCATTGTTTAATCTATCAGTGACAATTGAGTGAAGAGCTTCAAGTTCAGAGCTCAAGATGTAATGAACCCACTTGAAATGGAATGAACTCAACACAATTTGTAATGAACTCAGGCAAGTGATAATGCCTTGATTGAATGAATTACTTGCAAGAGAATGAAATTACAGAGATGAACTGAATTTAATACTGCAATGCATACAAAGGAAATGGAAATAAGAAAGAACAGGTTGGCTGGTTCGAGAGAGCCACTCTCTAGAAACAGAAAGCAAAACAGATTCCCAATTCTCTAGCTAACTCCCTCCTTCCCCACTAACCACTATATACCCTTAACAACTTCCAACAACTTGCTTCTAGAATACCCATATGGGCTTTTTCTTTACGTAAAGCAAAAGATAGAGTTTGTAATGAAAGAAGACTTTGAAATAAAAGATAAATTGGGCTTTGGCCCACAATGCCTCGGTCGACTTCCACATCTCAGCTCGCAAGGACTCAGCCCAACCCCCACACGGTAACTCAGCCCAAACTCGCACGTGCACCTAATCCCCTCCAGTGCTCGCCAGCTGTCTTCAGCATTCTCCCAGCTCCCCGCTGGTCTTCCTCCACCCTTATTCAAGTTTGGCCCATAGCACAAGATTCTGCAAATTTCTGCACGTTGAGGGTTCGAGGAGGCAGTGCTGCCTTGCTTCCGTTGTTAGCCATTGAAGAGAAATAGTAAATACAGTGCCACAGCTAACACTTCCACATTGTGAAGTTAAGAGGTGAACCACTTTTCTCTTAGGTCACTCATTGTAAACCTAAAATCTAGAAGCAAAAGCACATGTTTAGCTATTATTGATCTGAAAGGGTGGTTGTAAAACCTAAATTTTGTGAGAAGAAACGAAATATTTGAATTTCAATGATGTATAAAACTAAATTGTGTTCTTTCATTTACATATAATTTATTTTGTTTTCTCACTTTTTAATGAAAAAGTGAATGTCATTGTACAAATTTTTAGTGTTTTTCAAGTTTCAAATGGTTGCAACATCCATGATGACCCTATATCTTTGATGTTTCATAATGCCTGCAGGCTGCAGCGGCCAATTGATTGCTCGAATTAAATATCAATTTATATGTGAAATTTTAAACAAACTGGAATGATTCCGAAACTATGTCTGCTTCCTAACAACAAGAACTTTTTGAAACCTTTAGTTCTTGACCTAAAACATAACACAAAAAATTTGCAAGTGAAGAGAGGGAGACTGAAAACTCAAAACGAAGATATTAATCAAGAACAAAGAAGATTGATACCTGAAGAGGAGATGGCTGGTTCAGGCAAACATGCTTTCTGCTGTTGCCGCTAGTTCATTCAATTCAGGCATCCAAAAGAGAGAGGGGCTGCGAGAAGGGTGTGAAAAAATAAAGCTCATATTTTGGGGGTCTAATTGTAATTTTAAGAACTATTTTGCAATATCCAAATATTGCAAGAACTCGGAGGGTTTGGGGGCTTGGGCGCCCCACGTTCCACAACGAGGTCTTTCATCAAACAGAGCAGGCGTACGTAACTCCATATCCTACTTGAAATTGCACGCCACTGCCACTTCGTCCAAAATCGCAGCCCCGGTCTGCGCCGGCACGCATTCGGGAACGAACTGCACGGTGGCTTCGCCGTCTGTCGAAGACAAGGTGCGCCTCCCAACTGCGACTGCTTGCTTGAACCTGGATCGGGATCCTCGAGGTACCTGAGTTTGCGATGCCTCGATGGGCTTTCTCTCCGGGCTGTGCGCGTGCTTGGAGAGGCGAGTGAAAGGCCGTAGAGGATTTGGGCTGGTTTACAAGGTAAGTTTTGTAATTTCCGTGCTGCGTTAGGGCGATTTTGGGAATTTAAATAAAAATCTCTTTTACGATAATTTCTGCCTTAATTCCTCATGTTTTGGTGTCCGGCGTTGATGCCCGCCTAGCGCCTGCTCTTTCAGAGATAGAGAAAGAGAGAAGGAGAGAGAGAGAGAGAGAGAGAGAGCAGAGAGAGACTGCACAGCGACGAGTTGGAGTTCTCGCCTTCTCGGTGCGAGGTAAACTGGTAAAGCAACTATCTCTCTCTCTCTTGGTCGAAGTTTTCTACCATTTACTTTTTGAGTTTAGTTTCCTTACTTTGTTTATGCCCTAAATATTTGCTAGGGAGGTGCATGTGAGGAATAAAACTGTGAGTTGTTTTGTTTTGTTTTGATTTTTTATGTTTTTGTAGTGTTAAAGACTTAAAAATGGGTATCTATAGTTAAATTCCAAATTGTGAATTTTAATAGATTTGGACAAATTTTAATATAATTTTGTATTACATCTTATCCAAATCTAATACAAACAAAATTCAAATTCATGGTCTCTCAATTTTAGTTACAGATTTCATCTTTCATTAGCTGAATGTGATTAAATATTGGGAATTGCTGTCATGTGCATTGTCTATGAATTGTTAGTTACTTTTTGGAAAAATTTCCTATGTAAATCAAATAAACAAAACATTGCACGTCAAAAATATATATAAATATATATATATATATATATATACATATATATATGTATATATATATAAATTTTTATATTATACATATAATATAGTGTATCACCCATAGCAGAGTGGCTGCTTGGTGTATGAAAGTCTTCAAGAGAGGAACAACTCAAAATTAAATTTATCTTATTATTTTCAGTTTTTTAGATTCAAACGTTCGAGTAGCAAGTGGAAATTGAAATGTAGCAACTGATTTCTTTCTCTTTTCTCATCCTTCTTTTTTTTTGCTTAGTATACTAGTAATAATGAAATTTAATGCTATAAGAGTGGGACATTTAAATGAGTAAACTGCAGTGTAGATGCTAGCTGTTTTGCCTGTGAAATTTATTTATGATTATATTAGAAACTTGAGTTCAGATCCTTCCAAAACCATATTCTCTCCCCCTCCTTGCCCCCTCACCTATTTCAACACCCCCCCCCAAAAAAAAAAAAAAATGAATGATAAAAAGAAACAGATCAAAAAGGGAGTGAGGTATGCTTTGTTTTGAGCATGCATATTAATTGCTACAAAAACATTGCAGATCACAATATGGAGCTTTAAATTCCAAAAACATTCAACTCTACCATCCAAAACCAAAACCGTCCATTGACAATGCACATATGAAGGCAACAAAAGTAGGCATCAAGATGCAAAATAAACTGGGATAAGCAGTCATAAATGATGGGGAAAATATCTATTGAGGGAGATTTAGCCAATCCAACAGTTTAAAATTACATTAGCTTTATGAAGATCAGAATAGAGTTTTTACGATTAAGTCAATTAATCATTAGCTTGATTCATAAGAATTTTTACCTTGTTTCAATTCATATATCTCTTACACCTGTAGCATTATACCAACTCTAAACATTCTTGCCATAGGAGTGGTTACCATCTTCCTAAGAGCAAATCTAGGGGTTGCTCCTCTTAGGTAGTTTATTGAACAATTTGTTTGTAGCATTGGTGAAGGAGTTTGCTCCTCTTGGCTTTCATGTTTTAAGAGGTTTTTTCAAAAATAATATTATTTTATTTGAAGTTATTTAAAATCCATTTGGTCTCAAATCTTTTTCCCCAAAATGATGTGCGCCCAAAACTCGTAGGACCATCCTGCAAGTTTTAATAAAATCTTGCAGCTATTACAAGTTTTGCATGGGGAAATACGCAGAGGTGGGGAATCATAAGAACATTCTTTCTGGCATGGCTTGTCGATTGGCCCTTTGGACATCTTTGAAGAAGAAGAAGAAGGGGAGGCTGCAATTTCAAATTTCTAGAAATAAATGTTTACATTTCTGAGAATTCATGTTTAATGGATTTGTAGACTTGGGAGAGATGAAAAGGCGCAAGAAGGAAACTGAAGGTGCAGAGGCACAATTGATGGCAGTAAATCGTTATTAAATTTCTTTCCAGAACAAATAAAAAAATCCATGATTAATTTCCCTTCCCATAAAAATTACCCAAAAAGAAAAACAACCATAGTTAATTTTCCTTAAAAAAAGAAAATTACATAGAAATACATGGCTAATCTAGGGTTAAAAATTATGGACAAAAACCCATAATTTTCTCTTTTGTATTCATATTTTTTCTATTATTCATTTTTGTCCATTCAACTTTTCTAATAAGCTAGTTGACTGGGCCACATAGGCCTGCCATAAAAGTTTCCCTTCCCATAAAACTTACAAAAAAGAAAACCCATAGTTAATAAAATTTTTTAACAAAAAATGAGTTTGAAGCGCTATTTTTTTTAATGGCTTTTGTAGATTCATTGGTTGTGCATTAGAAAAGTTTATTTTTTATTTGATAAAAAATCTTAGGAATTCACTAAGCTAATTGTTTGTTAAAAATTTAAAGTTTGCCAATTTAGTTAGCAGTCTTTTTTGTAAATTTTATGTAATTACATAAAAAATCCAAATTTTACAAATTCAGTAAATGAAAAGGTCAACATTGGTGCTCCAAGATTGACATGCTTATGTTGGGAAGCAAACATCCCTGGGCAAGATTCGTTGCAAGGATAATTATTCCCTTTTGTTTCCTTTTTCTTTTCAATACATCGATGGCATAAATTAATTGAACCCCACTACATAAACCTCTCTCACTTCAAGCTTCAATAATTTTTTTTTTTTTGTAATTTTTATGAGAAGGGAAACTAATCATGGATTTTTTTTTTTGGAAAGAAATTAATTATAGCTCACTTCCATTAATTGTGCCTCTCCACCTTTGTTTCCCTTCTTGCATTCTTTCATTTCCTCCAAGTTTAAAGTCCGCTTAACATTAATTCTCAAGAATGTAAACATTTATTTCTAGAAATTTGAAATCACAACCTCCTCTTCTTCATCAATGAAGTCCAATAGGCTGGTTGACTGGTCATGCCAGAGAGCGTTGGTCTGTGATTCCCCACCTCTATGTACCTCCCCATGGAACTCGCAATATCAAACTGTGAGATTTTATTAAAATTTTTAGGATGATCCTTTGAGTTTTGAACTTTTGGGTGCACATCATTTTGGGAAGAAAAATTAGGACTGGATGATTTTTAATTAATTTTGAATAATTTTTTTTTTTTGGAAAAAATTCCTAATCTTGGTCGAAAGGATGTGGATCCCTCTAACAACAACAACAGCCACTCCTTAAGTTTCACTAGGTATGGAAAATTTAATAACTAAGCTTTGTTCATTGATTATTAAAATTGGAGGAGGCATCATAATTATAAAATAACTTAAAAATACAAACAAGAAAATTAGGCATGCACTCACTTCTAGTTGTTGCCACCCATAGTGCCTGTAGCTGCTGCCATCTTGCCTATTAAGTGTCATGAGGATGAGATTTGGATGTTTGTTGTGTAAAAGATAGTGTATCAGGATGAGGTGTTCGTTGTGGAAATTAACGCATTTGCACACAATGTGGCAAGGGCACTCAAATCTATTGGCTGTTTTTGGGATCTCAATGGGAAACTGACTTGGGCCAATAAATCTCTTGCTGAGGGTGAGTCTAGTGTAGATACTTCAAATGCACCAAGCTGCTCAACTGAGGAGTTGAATGCATCATCTGCCGTGTCCTGAGAGGAGTATAAAAGTCTCGTCCGCATACTTCACCTTTCAACAACTCCAAACTCACTCTTCTACAGCTAGTACTACTATACCCTGTTAGCTGAGCTTTTTTCCCCTTCATCCTCCTTGGTCCTTATCTTGGGTTACTGGTTCTAGCGTCTCCTCCAATATGACAGTCCTAAAAACCCACTACTTTACAGTCTAAGGTTAACTCCTTTTGATGCTTCGATTATATCAGTTTCAAGTTGTTGCAATATTCTATCCTTTCCTTCTATTCCTTTTTCTTTTGTGTTATATGTGTCTAAATTGCTTTTCAACTAGTCAATTAACTAAATTTCATAATTATTCTGTGACCTTCTTTTCTTGTCATGTTATTCTGGATCTCTAGGCAAAAAAGAGGATTTGGTGGAGGTATTGAGGGGGATGGCATGTACTATTTGTGTTGTGGTAGACCCAATGCATGTTTCTTTGAATAGTGGCATGCAGCATGCTGGTCATCCATCCCTTCAAAGACTGCAACAAGTTTTTTCCCATGTTGAAATCTATTTGTCAATTGGGAAATGTATTAGGGCAGCTTTTCTTGTCTAGTCTCATGGTAAACGTGTCATGTCTAATGGTTGTAACAAGTAAGAGCTAGGTGATATTTATACACTCGGAGGTAGTGTTAGAAAAGAATATGCTGTTTTATTGATTATGTGATTTAAGTAGGGGCACTTTTGTCGTTTGTAATTTTTTTCATTATTATATAAGAGGCCAAACCTGAAGCTGTTCATATGCTCAAGGAAATTGCTGCCTAGTTTTTCCCCTTCTTTTCTTCTCTTCTTCTCCTTTTCTCCTCCATCTCTAACTTTACAACAGGTGAAATAACCAAAATTCGCCTGATCATCTTAATGTTTAAATAAGTAGGATAATTTAGTAATCTGCATAATTCCAAGTTTCTTGTTTCCATCAAAAAAATAAAAAGCTGCCCTTTCTTATGAGTCTCTTTGGTTCATTAATTGCTTGAATCCTTTTATGCCAATAATACCTTCTTGTCATTCTATGCAGGACCATGTCAAATCATCCACACCATCATTGTATCATACAGCATTATCCCATGGCCACTAACAGAATCACCAACCTAACTTGCACCAATTGATTGTCCAATTAGACATGCTCAAGGTAGAGCAGAAATTTGAATCTCCCACTTAACAATTTGCGCAAGTCCTAAAGTTGTTGGGTAAACAGCTTGTGGTAGAAGGCCTAGCAGCCCAATGAGTCACCATATTCATTAGTGTCAACCTTGAGCTCTTTTCTTATATGTGATGTCTTCAGCCTTCCCTAAAAGTGAAGATAGGAGATTCTATCCACCCTATGTGTCTCTATGTCACCAAACAGGAAGAATCAAGCCCCTAGACCACCAGGCAAACTAGTTCAGGAAGTATGTGATAGCTTTGAAAATGAAGCACCCCCCCTTGTTACCAACTGTTTAGTGAGCTCTTGAACCATCGACCAACCACCATTACGGCGAGTTATATGAGTGATTTAAGGAGGTTTTGATTAGTAGTATAGTCAAATTCGCACATCACCATATTTGTTAATTGTCTAAAGGAGGATGTTAGAAGAGAGAAGTTGAATTATACTCAAGTCTTTACAGGTGGCCTATTAGAAAGCTAGAGTACATTGTGATTCTTCATAGATCATCATCTCATGTGAGCGAGTCTCGTCAATTCAAATCCTTTCCTCAATCTAGGTCTATCTTTCTGCAGTCTCACATCATGTCAATGTTGTAATGGGTCTGGTATTCCTCAAGCTAGTGGTTCATCTTGCAGTGTCACCGTTGCAACACTAGAGGTCATATAGCTGCTTGTTGTCCCCAACAATCCTTAGCTTTGGAGCATGAGACCGATGGCATGCCTGATTGCGGGGATCAGGCTGTAAATGTTGTCAGGCTTTTTCCTAGCTTAAGGCATCAATTCTGAAAATTAAGCAAAAAGGCTTCCTGCTTATAAAAGAGCTATCTGGCCTTATTAACATGGAAGAAATAACTTGGAGACAAAAATCTAGGGTGGCCTTATGATTCAATGTGGGGAATCAAAACACTAGCTTCTTCCACCAAACAACAAATGCCCACCGACGACTCAACATTTTGGCTAGAATTGAAATTTTTTTTTTTTTGGGGGGGGGGGGGGGGTGGGGTGGGGGTGTTGTTGGAGAATTTGGTAGAGAAAGAGGAAGGGAAATATAAGGAAAAGTGAGTTTCCTCCTTATTTTCCTTTCCTTTCCCCAAGCAAAATCCTTGATCCAAACGGGCCCTAAAAGAATGGCCTTATGAGGAACTTTGCTGTGAATGGATCCAACAATATGTTACTACCATTGTTTTAAAACCAAGACCAGTGACCAACTTGGTATAGCCACCTGCTTGGTCAAATTGGTCAGAATGGTGAATCAAATCTGTGGTTGAACCAGTGATATTTGGATAACATATATATAGACACACGTATGTGTGTGTGGATTATGAAGAAGGTCTAGTGATAATGTTGATAGTAATTATTACTATTATTAGGAGCCAAATAAATATGAAATAATAGTAAGAGAATATTTGATTCAATTAAAATTTATAAATATTAAACAAAAATAAGAGAGGGTATGATTAATTCATAATTACTTAATAAGAGTAAGAGAGGGGTTGATTTAATTAAAAATTTCTTTCAAGTTTCAAGGCAAAATAATTCAGAATTTTGACTAATTCTATATGCATGTATGTATGTATAAGGGTGTGTATATACACATCTAAATTGATGTGGTGGTCATATAATATATAATTGTTTGTTCAATCAATAACACATAAGGTCGTGGGTTTCATCCTTGCTTCAGAACATGATTTTATCTTGGATAAAGCTGGGTGGGCATGGCCTATCACTGGGTCTAGCCGGGTTAGGCAAGTTGCCCAAGTCTAGCCTAGTTGACTCTGGTTTGTGACATTTCCAGTTTGATGGCATCAACTCAACCCTTAAAGTAACTGTTGCCGGGATGACTCGGTTGGACTGTCACCAGGTCGGTTGTGATTGCTACAACTTTTCCAGTGCTCTCTAATGGCTGCCACTCAGTTTTTTTCTCATCTCGTGGTTGAGGCAAGGTGGTCCCCTCTCCTTTACAGTTTATCATGGTGATGGAAGTTGTGAGTCTCTAGTTGCAAAAATCCATTGGAGGAGGTCTTTTCAAAGGTCTTAGCATCAGGAGGAATGGTAGGAAATGGAAGCTTTTCACCTTCACTTTGCTGATGACTCCACTGTCTTTTGTGATGCATATCCTCACTAAATTCTCAATTTAAGGTGCATTCTTCTCTGCTTTGAAGCAGTCTTGTGGTTCAAGGTTAATTTGGGAAAAAAGAAAAATTATTTCAGTGGGGGAGCAGCACTGAGGGGGCTCTCCTTGCAGGTATTTTGGGCTGCAAGTTGGGGGCATTTTCTTGAACCTATTTTGGTCTTCCCTCTTCGAGCTAAATTTGAAGACAAAGGAGTTTGGGATCGTATAATCAAAAGATTTGAGAAGAAACCTGCCAGTTGGAAGAGGAATTATCTTTCAAAAGGACGAAGATTTACCCTCATCAAGAGCACCGGATCAACCTCTCATTCTGTTATATATACCTCTTCCCCATTCCTTGATCAGTCACCAAAAGATTGGAGGACATCCAAAAAAGGTTCCTTTGTGGAAGCATGGGAGCGGATTTCAAATACCATCTTGTCAAATGAGCAACTGTTAAGCTACGTATTCAAAGCAGAGGCTTAGGGCTAAAGTCCCTTCCTATTTTCAATAAAACCCTCCTTGGGAAATGGCTTTGGAGGTTCAATAGAGCATTAAGTCATTGCTTCGACATATGGTCTCAAGCACAACAGTTGGGCTTCTAAAAATGTTAGTAACCCTACATTATTGGAGTTTGGGGATCCATTTGTACAGGCTAGGAAGATTTTTTCTCCTTTGTTAAATTTTACATGAGAAATGGGGATATTTTTTATTTTGGCATGCCATTTGGTGCAGCACTTTGCCCTTTTGCACAAGGTTTCCTTCTATTTTCAGCCTGGAGCCTTGGACTGTGACAAAGATGCTCTAATTAGATGTCACCCCCAACTTTTAGCCAATGGGATTACTTGGGACATTCCCCTTGTGAGGATTGCCCATGGTTAAGAGATTGAGAACCCCGTGGACTTCTTTGGCATCTTACACAAAGTTCCCTTCTGAAACTTCTTAGATGAGCCCACTTGAGCCTTGGAGGCCTGGACAATAACTGCAGCTTTACAGGCAGTTCCTGCTACAGGAATTTCACGTTTGCTGTAGTATCAGCAGCAGTTTCCCCTGGAATCCTAATTGGAAAACCCCTGCACCTACAAAAGTTGCTTGTTTTGCATGGGAGACAACTCTTAGGAAGATTCTCCTCATTGACAACTTGCAGAAAAGGGAATTGCCTCTTGTCAACAGATTCTTTTTGTGTGTGGAAAATGCTGAGACAACTGATCATATCCTCAGACAAAATGCCAAGACAATTGATCACATCCTCATACATTATTTCTGGACCAGAAATCTTTGTGACCTGGCCATCGCACTCTTGTGACCTGGCCATCGCACTCATCTGGCGGCTGTGGGTTAGTTGTAAGAAAGAGGAGGAAGAAGTCTGGGCATGGAACGCATTCTTTCAAGAAGAAAAGAGGGAAAGCTTCAACTCTTATTCCCCGTAGCATTCTTTGGATGCGTGGAAGGGAAGAAATAGAAGAGCCTTTAAGGATCAGCTATGTCGTTAAATATGATCAAAGATGGACTACCACTGTAACTAGTTGATATAGTGGCTTTTACATGATAAACATTAATATAATTCTAAGATTTGGATGATTTCTTTTTTGACATGCTTTTTGTACATCGTTCCCCTTGGTGCTCTTTAATGAATTCTTTGTCGATCATAAAACAAAAAAATGTTGAACCAATAACGAAATTGTTATGACTGTTCCTTCACTATGTTAATAATTGTCTTGCTCTAATATTTTCCTTTTAATGTCAGATCCATCATATAAATGATCTGTTTACCCATTTCTTGTAGCTATTACATTCTTATAATATCTGCTATTTTTTTTCCTTGTGCTTACTATGCCTTTTTTGCTGCTAGAAATAGAAGCACGAGCACTCGAAACTGTGCATTTATTTATGAAAACTATAACCATCATGATTCTTACCTCTTAAAAATTTTGGAATCAAATGTGAGCATGTGTGTAAGTGGTGGTCCATGAAGTCATATTGATGTATGAAATATATTTAGAACTATCCAATCAAATTCTTTCAGAGGTTGAATGCAATATTAATGAAAGAAAGGTTTGCAAGTTAATAAATTCAGTTAATTTTTTTTTTTTAATCTGAGCATTGAGTCCCGCTGATCACAGATTTTGCAGAATATATGATGGAAGCTGAATCTCATGATGATTTTCCTCCCGGGCCATGTGTTAAAGCCACCCTTCGCCTAGGGTTAGAAGTGCATACTATCAATGCAGATGGGGCTACCCTTTCTGAGCAGCTGGTTTCAATGAAAGAGGAGAGCATGAACATACTTAAGGAGTTCATCACCAGACATAATGTTCCGAATGACGTCCCTGATGAATTAGTTGAGAGCAATTCGGATGAAGATGATGGAGAAATGACTGAGAAGCTTCAAGTGAAATCAAAGAAAAGAAAATAACTTTGTTTCCTCTCTCCTTACGCACGCAAATTTGAAACACGAGTAGTAGCCCTGATGTTTGGAATTATGAACTAAATATCAAGGCATTAACTATTTGCTCATTTTGCGCAGAATGTTAGGCAACAAATTCTTTGTATTTGACTCTTTCATGTTCTTGTGGCAGTCATTTAGGCTGTTTGGCATGTTCCAGGAATTTGCTGCTGGAAATTCTTCCCATTAAATATCTGCTTCTTTGTTTAAGATGGTTGGTAAAACATTTTTTTTTTTCAACTTTCCACGTAGTAGAGTGATCATTTTTAAGTTTCGGTGGTCGTCTCCTTTTACATTTGAGAGGAGATTATTGAATAATGTTAAGCTGGGGAAAAAAGAATACAATGCCCTTGCTTTTGTTAAGGCTTGATATGTCTTTTTTCAACCCTCAAGTGCACAATTCAAGCTCGTGGTACTATAGTGGTCCATAGAGGTTAGGTTCAATGAAGAATTTTTCAGATTAAGTAATTACATTACTAAATGTAAGAAGTACGATGAGGCAAATGCACCAGACTTGTATCATTCAATATTGGAGCAAAGGCTTACACTTTCAAAATCTATAATTCTCAACAAAATTATCCTATATTAGACATAATTAGCTACATCAGTTTTCCTAAATATATGATTTAAACTGAGACTGAGCATTGAAAAGTAACACATGGGTATCTCTCAATACTCAAAATCAACAAAAGTTCTATGCTTCCACAATAGATTGTAATGATGCTCTTCAAGGAATAACCAATGTAGCATTGCCTTTGGTTGGGTCTGGTTCAATCCCCTCTTTCTTGCTGGAAAGATGAGCTACTCAGAACTTTTCAAATACCAGTCTACTTACTTGCAGCTGCACAAATGACTTTACCTGCATGGTCAAGAATAACAAAAAACAATTGCACCCAAATTAAAGTTCGGTGCGCAGAACCATAAAAATTAATTTTGTCTTAGAGGAGCATCTCAGCTAATATCCCACATATATTTCTTATTTTAAGTTCACAACATTGTTATCACTTCCCGTTTTGCAGCCAATCCATCTCACCATTAAGCATAAGATGTTTGATAAAATCATAGAGGATCTTGGAAATAATAGTGCAAAATCCAATACAGATCAGGCTCATTTCCAGAAATTTAAAAAAAATAAAAAAATAAAAAAATAATAATAACAAGAAACATGCGCGCACACACATAGACACATTTCTTTGATTAAATGTACTCCAGAGGAAGACTGTTTTGGTTTACTCCGAATGTGAGAAAACTAAAATATAACAAAATTTCATAATTTCTTTGGTGAAATTCAATAGAACTAATATAATCCACAGGACAAACCTCTCAGATATGATCCAAATTGACTCTAGTAAAGAGTGGATTCAAAAACAAATGATCCATACTTTCAAGACAACTTTTAGAGAAGACAGAATCAACATTACTTTTCTCACATTTACAAATTTTATTCTTAATATGTAAATTCTTGTCAATCAATTGTCACATAGATAATTTAGAAAGATTATAAGGGCCATATCAGAAAACAAAGTCTGTTCAGTATCCACACAGCAGATTTAAAGCAGGCAAATGGCCAATAGCAGCAATGCCTGAACAAAAAGTGTCTGCAACATCCTCCAGAGGAATAGGAATCAATATTATGGGGTTAGAAGTATGATTGGCAACAAGTACAGTTTGTTAAAACCCCAACTTCTATTAATCAGTAAAAAAAACCTCTAGCATTCCAATAATCAGAAGCCACGGCAAAATTAAAGACCAAAGGAAACAAAAGTTTTTAAAAACCTAATTAGAAGTCATAATTTGGATCTTTACTACTGCATAAAATCCATCTCATACCTATAAAGATAATATTTCTATTATTTAAAATACCTTTCCAAGCAATGGATCGCAACCCTTAGACTAGTCTAAAAAATTACAATTTTGAAGATACTTACACCATATAATATGCACCCAGAGATCTTTATTCTTAGCAAGTACACTTCAACCAAGTTTAGCAATGAGAGCGTCTGGGGCTCCAAGGGCATTGGAGCAGCATATCTCTCATCCAGGATACTACTAAATTGCCTGCTGGAGCACACATATTGTTGCTTCTTCACCTCAGTTAATCTCCTTCCCTGTGTTATTCTGTATCTCTTCTGATAGGAGTTGGTTTTCTAATGAGGGGGTTTTCTTGCTTGTAATTTCTTTTTTTCTGTTTTTGAAGGTTGTTTGGTGATTCTAGAAGAAAAGCAAGCATAAGACCAAGGTACTACTCAATAGAATCACTAGAACGCAGCAGGCGTACCATCAAGACCATGGAATGCTTAAAGATGTTCCTCAATTATAAATTTTGCTTAAATGTATGATCTTGATGTACTAGACTACTTAAAAGGTTTAACAATTGTCATCACATAAAAGGGATAATAGGGTGCAAAGAAGCTTTTCATACTTTCATTTACCATGGATGCGTTGTATAGTTTCCAAAATCTGTTCTCTTTTGAGGGGCTTGGCTAAATGAACATCCATTCCAGCCTGGATCATCTTGTTTGCTTCCTCACCCGTTGTATCATGAGCAGATAATGCGATGATTGGGATGTGAGTGCCATAATATTTCTCCTCCTTTCTTATTTGTCTCGTTGCTTCAAAACCATCCATTTTTGGCATCTGTGAAACATAATAATTTTTTTGTCAAATCAATCCTAATGAAACATGAGTTTTTTTTTTTTTTTTTAAACAGTAAAATGCATTTCTTGTACTGCCATTCCATATTCAGAGCATTATATCACAAGTTAGCATTTTTTCTGTAATATGTACTTGGGTTTCATCTTGGCATCAGTGGGCACTAATGTTATTTTGATAACTGATAAAATAAAAACAGTTAATATTACTTGAACTAAGAATATGTTTTGTCATTCATTTGTGTCTGTTTCACCATTTTCAAATTCTGACTAATAAAATCAAGTGCACGTTTCAAAGCAAAAGTTTCCATAGCCAAGGACATGAGAAAGAGATGGGAGTAAAAAATAACTACCTCGCAGTCCATCAAGATATAATCGTAGGGAAGGATGTTGGTGGCTGCATGTTTCTGTAGATCACTTAGGCCCTTGCAAACTAGTTCAACAGCTTCTTCCCCGTTTTCACAGAGTTCCACATGTGCACCGAGGCGATTAAGAAGAACCATGACTACCCTGCGGAACACTGGACTATCCTCCACAACCAAAATTCTCTTCCCTATCAATGGTGTCTCATTGCTTGCACTACCTGGTTTATTTTCGATCAGTCTCAATTGCTTAATGACAGCTGGTTCATTTCCTGGTTCAGACATGCTGGCATCCATCTGGTTAGCAGATGATTTGGGCTCTGCAGAAACTTTCCCAACAAGACATATATCTTCACTCTTCGGTTTGGCTAAACCTCCTTGGACTCTCTCAAACTCTGGAAGAAGCTTCACTGCCTGGTACAAGCGAGATCCATGAAAAGGTTTTGATATAATATGATCGCTCAGGGCTAACTTATCCTTTTCCAGGCCTTTAAGACTAGTGTTTACTGTTTTTTGTTTATCTAACCAAACAACCTTGCAACAACTAGTGCATAGGTCTTTCCTAAATTCAGCTACAACTCTCTGTAGTTCTGGAAATGGTCCAGCATTTGCATCAATTAAAAGTAGTACAGAGTTTGAACCTCTAGGATTGTTCCTTCTGTGAACAGGTAGTATTTGATCAGCTCCATGCATGGAACTCATAGGCACATCCTTTGATGTGGAGTTGCTGGATATGGACCTGGGAGAGCAGGAATCTGAGTTTCCTGAAGAGCTGTAATGCAAAATATCCATCTTGTTTTCGATCTTCTTAAGTGTACAAGCAAGATTCTCCCACTGCTTTACCACTAATGCTTTTATTCCTAGGCTTTCCATAAATTTCTTTGCAATTCTTCGCCGTTCCTTGCTTTGAATCAAGAGTACAACAAGGGATCCCTCTTTCTTGGGGCTAGGAGTGCACAGAATCACCCCTCTCTGTTCATCTGAGTCACAAACTATGCAATCACCCTGCAATTCTGTGATGTCTTCTCTAACATCATCAGTAGAGACAGCCTCACATGTTGTCAGGAAAATATTGAATCTAAAACAAGTTCCTTTTTTGCCAACTTCCTTATCCACAATCCCTATCTCTCCACCCATTAGCTGGACCTATAAGTACAAGATTAACTCAAAATGAGTTTGAACTGTTGAGATGTAACATTTTTTAAATGAACTCACTACTAAAGGACAAATTAATGTTCATCATAAAAAATGAATATTGAATGGCCGAATCCAATTGAGCACGGAATGGGGAAAAGAAAAAAAAAAAACATGATTACATACCAGAGACCGTACAATGCCCAGTCCTAAGCCAGTGCCTTCTTGTCCAAGAGCGGTCTCTTTGACTTGAACAAAATTTTCAAAGACAGACTTTTGCTTCTCTTTTGGAATTCCTTTGCCTGTATCGTCCACCTCGAACACAAACTCCATAGAGTGTGAAGTTTTTGGAAATGCATTGATTGAGTCCAGATCACTGTATTGTTCACTATTCTTGTAAAACAAGTAAGAAAAACAGTTGAATGAATCATTTGTCTTGGAAGCAAGCACTGAATTTTCAGTACTGGGTCTTTTAGCCCAAGCTCGAATAGTCACGTGTCCCTCAGAAGTAAATTTAATGGCATTGCTTAGTAAGTTACATAAGATCTGCCTAAGTTTTCCCCGATCACCTTTAATGCATGAAAATTTGTTGATAGAGCCATCATAGGGGTCCAACACCACATCTATTCCTTTTTTAATCCCAACTGGATGATACAAATCAACTACATCTTCAACTAGCTGTGCCAAGTTGAATTCTTCTTCTTCAAGTTGCATCTTGCCAGCTTCAATCTTACTTGTATCAAGAATAGTGTTCAATATACCTAAAGAAAATATTCAACCAGGAACTTTTATGAATACAACTCGAATTTAAAATATTAAGGAGAAAAAATGCATAGCTTACCTAAAAGATCCTTTGTACAAGCTTCCATCTGTACTAATATTGTCTTTATTTTGGTATTGGGTCCAACTTCATCATGACAAAGGTCTATCAGCCCTGTAATGCCTGCTAGAGAAGCTCTTACATCATGGTTAGCACTTGCAAAAGCCAGACTCTTATTTGTGCTCTTTGTTTCTGCTTGTCGAGTTGCTTCCATTTGTTTTATGAGTGCATGACATAAAAACATTTCTCTTCTCGCTGCCCTAACAACCAAGAGCACGAAAGCGAAAATAGAGATAACCATAGTCGCAATCATTGACATGAGAAGTATGAGGGACAACTTGCTGTCCTTTTGAACAAGGTTCATTAATCCATTGCATGGGAATGCCAAAACATACACCTTAAAACAAAAGGAAAGCATAGTTATTTTTTGTACATATTACAATAACAGACTATAATATTACAAATCGTATATTTTTAGTCAGGCTTTGAAATGATTTCATGTGATGATTAGTTATAACATTATTGCAAGAAAAAGTTCTAGATATTAATAGAAAAAATCTTTGTTAATCTAGCAGGACAAGGTTTTGTGTGGAAGCAGTAGTGGAAGGAAGAAACTTCCAAGGAAATACACAATTATTTATAACAAAGAACTAGAGCACCATACCGACTGGATTCCCGCGATTTCAAGGGGTGAACAGTAGAACTTATACATCGTTCCTTGAATTTTCAAGAAAGAAGGTCTTAATTCACCATGATTGAGCTGACATGAAATGTTACCAACATGATCTATCTGATGCCCATTTGGTTCAGTCACTTGTAATGAAACCAAACTACCAGAGGGGACTATGCTAGTGTTGGGGATCCCTTCCTTTAGCACTTTCCCATCTTTTGTAGCTAAGTACAAGCTCCCATTGTAGAAATCAATACTAGGTAAGAAATCAGTGAACGCCTTAACTGGAAACCCCACAGAGATAGCTCCGTTTCGTGCCATCCCAGCTGTGTTGAGGAAGAGGAGACCTTGAGCATTGTTCAATCCAATTTCTAATGAAGCATTATGCCCATTTGTAGCATTCGGGGGTTCTCTAAACCATCTTGAATTTAGTATAGTTGAAGGATTGAAATTAATGGCCTTCCCATATAGCTTTCCTGTGTCGCCATCGACGGGTTGAGTATACCAGGCATATTTTGATGAAGACCTGGAGTATGCTGCCAGAGTTTGATTGCCTTTCGTGTAATATGCGAAGAAGAGACCATCAAATCCAATATATGAAATCTGTGACAAGTATGGGACTACTGATAGAGCTTGAAACAGGACAGGAGCCACCTGCAACAAATTTAATTTCTCAGTCCTTGTTCTCTATTGCAATTAATCTAGTAGTGATATATAGTACACATTTGCAGTGTTAGTGAGGTGTATGGATCGATACAAACCGCCGTATTAATCGTAGCAGTTGAAACCTTGGTTCTGCCAAGAGATGAATTCAGATCCCGTGCTAGATTCTTGGCCAGTGAATTTACAGGGAGCAATAGCTTCGCATTTTTTTCAATCTCGGATTGCAATCCGGAGATAGTGGCATGAGAATTCAGCTGCACATTGCGCTCTATCCGCTTGATCATATTATACCAACAAGGGATCACTAGGCTGGGAAGTAGCAGCACTATGAATGCCTGTGATTGACAAGAAGAGTGCCGGTCAATGTCATCATCATCATCAAAGAAGAAGAATTTACAAACTGCAATTAATTGGGAAGCTTTATAGACTCTGATTTGATTTTGTACAAGTTATAAGAACCCAGTGGTCAAATTGCAAACAAAAACAAAAAGATCAGATAACTAGGAAACCCATGAGAGGTTGTTTGCCTTTGTAAGAGGTATTCTATCAAATTTGTGGTGGACTGAGATAGAAATTGAATAAGAAGATTTATGGGACCCCGGAAATTTAGAGGAGCTAAAGCCCAAAATTCTTCTAGCATTTTTTCCTTCCCCAAACTCAACAATTAAAACTTTCCTAAGCACCATGGTCATTATTACACACTTTAAAAACATGGACTATGAAATTTCAAATCCAACCAGTCAAAATATAATACTCTCAAACGCAAACCAAGTGTTAAAAAAGAAGTTTGTAAAGATAATGGCTTGTGTTTATAGATTAAAAGATGAACAGAACTACTAGTTACCAAAAACCAGAAAGAGGAGCACTCCACTAGTACAAAGCAAATAAAGTCAACCCCAGCAGCAATCCTGGAGAATAGCGGATCTTTGACCGAGGAGGATAGGGCGAGGTGCCTTAATTCAGCTCATAATCAATATCCAAATAAGTTGTTAAAAATATTTTTTCCATATCATCAATTGATTCATTTATATGATATAGCTTGAGAAGCATGATATGAATTAAATATAAAAAATTGAACTGACAAATTCGTATGGCTATAGCATGACATAATTTTGACATTTGCTCTCTTGTCATTTGGGCATTTCACAATTTATGGAACTTACAAAACTTAAATTCAGAGTTCATATAGTTCATCTGCAGTTTCCATCATAACGCTTCAGCATTCATAAATTTATAACAAATAAATCAACAAAGATTGTACAAACCTTGGCTAATTTTAGGCCTAATCAAAGAAATTTCCAATGATACTTGTATGAGTGCAGTACAAACTAAGCATTAACAAATTGAAGAAAACAGTATCTTCTGCCTTGTAGCTATGTATAGAAAGCATTGCCCTTGAAAAAAAATTGCCATAAATATACCCTCGTTCTAGTAAATATGTCAATAATATTATGCAGAATATCTTCATAAATTTTATTAAAGTTTAGATAGATTTTAAAATAATTCAATAATACATTGGCCTAGTTAAGTTTAGGAATATTAAAGTGCAAATATTAAACGATATTCCTAAAAATTTATATTTTGTTTAAAACTACAAATACCATTGTTGAAGATTAAACTTGAAGACCGGCAGCCCACCTCCATTGAAGACCGGCAGCCCACCGTTGTGGACATTGGAGATTTGCAGGCAACCTACTCCACCTACCAGCCCACCGCTATTGAAGATTTGCACCCACCATTGTTGATTATTTGATTTCTATAATTACTATAAATAGCTGAGTTGTGTGTGAGTAAATGTGAGCAATGTGGTGTGTGAGAGAGATTAGCCAGTGAGCCGTGAGAGAGATTTTATTCCTCTGTAATTTATTTTCAGATTGAAATTACTGATTTGGCAATTTATCCTCACTGAGTTTCAGCCACAACCAGTGGCTGAGTGCTCCTCTCCACCCATCAGTGGTATCAGAGCGTCCAGGTACGCCGGAATTCACCAAACAGAGGTGAACAGAGAAGAAATTCAAGTTTCTTCTCAGTTTTGAAGTTGCTCCAAATATCAAATTGAGCCTGCCATTGTGCAATTCGATTCAAGACGATTCCAACGGTGAAAACCACCTCTCAAACGGACACTGGGAGAGTCTACACGCGCTCCCACGCGCCTCCCACGAAGACAGCGCTCTACCCACGCGCTGCACGCGCCGACGAAGACTCCGGCAGACGGCGACACGCGCCTCACGCTCCTGCACGCGTCTTCTTCGCCCGATTGGTGAGATCCGACCCGGAAAGCGACCCGCAACCCGGCCCAGCGACCAGCAACCCGGATCCGTACCCGCGCCTTGACCCGCATCCGACCCGCTCCCAGCAGCGACACGCGGCACGCGCAGAGGACGCCACGTGGGGTAACGGAACAGTTAACGCCGTTAAGCGGCCGTTAAGTTGAACCGGTTAGTTTAAAAATTCACCAGAATTTCCTATAGCCGGTTCGGTGATTTTTAGACCGGTTCTTTGCAAACCAAAACCGGTTCCTAAGGTTTTTCAATCTTCTGAATTTATTGGTGGCATTAGATTTACCGAAATCAGCCCCCATTTCTCTATTTGTTATATATTAAATTCGATGGCTAACGGTACTATCCAATCGGTCATTCCAAAATTGACCCGAGAGAATTATGACAACTGGTCGATTCAAATGAGAGCCCTTCTAGGTTCTCAGGATGTCATGGATATCGTTGAAGATGGGTACAGAGAAAGCCCATCAAAAGAAGCCGAAGCAGCTATGCCCGAAGCTCAAAGAACGACCTTGCGAGCCGATCGAAAGAAAGATTGCAAGGCAAAATCCATAATCTACCAAGGCCTTGATGAGGCCACGTTCGAAATCATTGCCTCCGCGAAGACATCTAAAGAAGTCTGGGACTCTCTCCATCGAACACACAAAGGTGCAGATAAAGTAAAAAAGATTCGTCTTCAGACATTGCGAGGTGAGTTCGAATCTCTCAAAATGAAGTCTACTGAATCCATTACAGACTACTATACACGAGTAATGGTAGTATCAAATCAATTAAGAAGAAATGGAGAAATTCTCAATGATGAGAGAATTTGTGAAAAAAATTTTGCGATCTTTAGATCCAAAATATGATTATATAGCTGTGACCCTAGAAGAAACAAAAGACTTGGAAACATTGTCTGTAGAAGAACTTGTGGGCTCACTCCAAGCCCATGAGCAAAAAGTCAATAGAAGAAGTGATGATAAAGCACTGGAGCAAGCTCTCCAAACGAAGTTGTCCCTCACTACAGATAGATACGACAAAGGGGGGACGTCACAACAAGGAAGAGGACGAGACCGAGGATCTCGTGGAAGAAATTATGGGAATTTTAACTCCAGAGAAGGTGGCAGAGGCAGAAGAGGTCCCACTAGAGGAGGACGAAATCAACAGAGCTATGTCCCACAAGGCAGAGGACAAGGAAGAAGAGGAGGATATAATAATCGCTCAAATGTAGACAAAAGAAACATTCAATGCTACAATTGTCACAAGTATGGACACTATAGCAATGAATGTTGGGGGCGACAACAAGAAAAGGTTAGCGAGGAGGCCAACCTTGCCGAAACTGATCATGCAGATGGAGAGTCGTTGATGCTGATGGCACACAATGCAACTCCTCAGGACCAAAGCGTTTGGTACCTTGATTCTGGAGCCAGCAACCATATGACTGGCAGAAAGAACCTATTCTTTGAACTTGATGAGAAAGTTCAGGGGGAGATATCTTTCGGCGATAATTCTAAATCCCAGTCCAAGGGAGAGGAGATGTTTTGATCAAACAGAAGTCTGGAGATCATGCTTACATCTCCAACGTCTACTATGTGCCAGCCATGAAGACTAATATACTTAGCCTCGGACAGCTCGTGGAGAGAGGCCTATCTAATTAGCCTCAGTGATAAGCAGATGGTGATAATAGATGCTTCGAGGAAAGCGTGTTACTCGAAGTTCAAATGGCAAAGAATCGAATGTTTCCGCTCGCCATCCAACATGATACGCCAAGAGGTGTTTTGAGCGCTATCATCAAAGACAAAGACTGGCTATGCATCTAAGGTATGGGCATCTAAACTTTGAAGTTTGAAACAATTTGGGAAGCAAGAAAGATGGTGAAAGGCTTACCAAATATCCATCATCCAAATGTGATATGTGAAAGCTGTATTTTGAGCAAGCAACATAGAAACAGCTTTGGAAGCAAACCGACTGCGAGATCAACTATGCCTGCTCCAACTAATACACACAGATGTCGTGTGTGTGTCCTACTAAGACCATTTTCAAATGGACAGAATCGATACTTCCTCACCTTCATACGACGACTACAGCAGGAAGACCTGGGTCTACTTCTTGAAAAGGAAGTCAGAGGTATTCGATAAGTTCAAAGCGTTCCAAACCTTTGTGGAGAAAGCAAGCGTGTGTGTCCGCATCAAGTCAATCCGGTCAGACAGGAGGAAGAGTACAAGACGAAAGCTTTCCTGGAATTCCTTAGACAACAAGGAATTCAGAGAAACAGTTCACACCATCATACAACTTCCCCAGTTGAATGGTGTAGCCGAAAGGAAGAATCGCACAATCCTTAACATGGCTAGAAGCATGTTAAGGAAAAATGTGCCCCCAGTAGTTTTTGGGCAGAAGGCAGTGTTATGTGCAATCTATCTGCTAAATAGGTGTCCGACGAAGAGTCTTGATACAAAGAAACCATATGAAGCCGGAGTACTCACAAGCCCAGTGTGATCATCTTAGGGTGTGCTCCATAGGCCTAGCAAGATACCAGAAGCAAGAAGGACAAAGCTGGATGGATAAAGGAGAGAAGTGGATCCTTGTAGGATTATGGCGAT